>NC_080675.1:169057240-169366274 GCF_030445035.2 Dasypus novemcinctus | reverse complement strand
GGACCTTGTCAGGTTCTCCTTGAGAAATACGGCCGGTGGCTTATTTAACTGTGTTTTTTATTTTTTCCATGTGTGTGTAAATTTCCTAAAAGGTTGAACTAAATGAGTTCTTACTAAGATCTGATAGCCCAGGACAATGGAATAATCCTTTTCAATAGGATTACTGGGCTGTGCTAAAAGAGACTGGGAGCTTTTAAGTCTCTGCATTGTAATATGTGCTCAAAGAAAGCACGGGGAAAAAAGACAGAAAACAGGTGCCCTGTGTTGTTTTATGCTTTTTAAAAAAAACTACTACTTTCTCCAGCTCCTAATATCCTTGGCTGCTCAAACTGAGCAAACTTGGGATTCTCTTCTGGCTTTATCCAAACTAGCCCCGTGTCCTAAGCTTCTTTGGGCCTCTGTGAAATGGAGCACTGAACTCAACGTCCCCTCAGTGACATGGGGCTGCTTTCTTCAGACCCCATTTCCCCCAAGGTGTCTGCCTACCTGCATCATTTCAGCTTCTTTATTCCATGGGTCAGCAGGGAACAAGTGCAGGTCCTACTCAGGGAGTCTAACTGAGGCACCGAGTATGGGATAGTGGGCTTTGCATAGATCTAACAGTGTGGGCATGGATGGGCACTGCTGCAAAATCTTCATGGGGGGCTCATTGCAGAAGGCGCAGCATTTGGGGGACGGGGTGATAAGGGGCTTCCCCGGCAACAAGCAACACTGCTGGGCTTTCCCAGCAACCCCCTTCTTTCTTTCACTTATATTTGCAGAGGGACTGCTGGATGACATACAGGAGAACCTGACTGGAATATTAAAGGAGATTCTTTCTAGAGTGGTGTTTTCTGTAAATGGCATGGCCAATCAAGAAAAACACAAAACAAATTCCATCCTCACTAAGGCAGGTGAGATCAGTCAGATCAGCAACAACTGTTAATTAAGAGTCTATTCTGCAAAGGGGACAACGCTCGGTGCACCAAAATACCTTAAGTCAGCACTTTAAAAGCAATGAAGTTCATTTGAAAATATATTCATTGAGTCATAATGAGTGAATGAAAAACTATTTTGTCAAAATTTCATTCAGCTGAAGAAACACAAAGGGACTATTTTATTAATTCCCAGTTTGAATGTTCTCTATATTCACTCACTTAAAAAAAAACACCAAAAAAACCCTTTTAAAAAAAAAATCGTCAGTCAAGGTTTTCATGTGTCTAGCAAGATCCAATTTGCTTATTTTAAGTTATAATGTTCTCTCTCTCTCTCTTCTGCTTATGGACCTCAATTATACAAGAAACCATTTTCATTCACCATTGGTTTGGTGCACACATTGAGTTTTTCTTGTTTTGTCCTTGGAGTGGACCACTCTGCTTTGCCTACCAAGGTTCAAGGTCAAAGGTGGAACAATTGAAAGATGAAAGAATGAAGTTATAAGTGGAATCTGAGGCTGGGATGGACAGGGTGGGGGGAGCACAATTAATCACCAAGCAACAAGTTTTTATTGAACATATGGGAAGGAATGAGAGAAGTTCTTTTTGAAAATATCTCATTAAATCCTTAAAAATTTCCTAGGAGAGTGGTACTCTTATCTCCTTTTTACAAGGGTAAAAGCAGGCAGAGGGAAGACTAAGGGACTTACTGGAGAATGTGGAGCTGGTAAGAGGTAGATCCAGGACTGATACTCAGGTCTGTTCGGTTCCAAATCTGGTCCAACTTTCACCAGGGCACACTGCTCTCTCCCCTTCTCTTCTCTATCCCCATTATCTCCATCTCTAATCCTTCCCCTGAAACAGACTTGGCCATATACACATCTTATATCAACAAGTAGATTGTAAAACTGTGGAGGACAAATGAGCTTGTCTTGTTCTGTGTGTTCACGACTTTGAACATGATCCTAAGTACTCAAGCCCATCCCTTAAGAGCTGTTTGTATGAAAGCTAATATAAGTTTTCTTTGATTCCTGCACCCAGCCTGCTTGGGCCACCTCTTGCCTAGGATGTGCATTTATATACCTGTTCTCCAAGTTTGAGTGGTAGCCTATCTATGGTCATGGTCAGAATGACATTACCTGATGCCTGGTGTGGTTGATTCCCAAAGTTTTATTTCCTTGGGTACAATGAGATTTTACCTACCAAATGTTACCTGATGCCTGTAAGGACAAAAAAGGGGTAAACTCAAGTGTTTGAAATTGGAAGAAAGGAACACCAGCAGTTCTCACTCATGTTCAATGGGGCTTCCAGAATTGGCTGGAAATTCTTCTGCATGTCCACCATTGGTTTGTTTATTTGGGATTCTGCTTCAACCTTGTAATTTGTCACATGGGTGTCTATTCGATTTCTCAAAACCAGCCTTTCCTAAACCCATAACTCACTTGGGTTTCTTGTTGGGAGAGCCCTGCCATGACTTGTTGGCCATGCTTGTTTGTTGTACATCAGCTCCTGAGGCAGACCACAGCCACTGCCTCAGACTTTGCATTTGGGGAAGGAACATTCTTGACCAAAGTGAGTAGTCCTCTTCCAGCCCAGCTGCAGCCACTATAATTAGAACCTCTTCCTAAACTGCCCTTCTTGGGTACCCAGAGGCTGTTGCCACCAGGCTATTCTTCCTGCCAGCCAGGTTTGATTTGCCTTTAACCCATGTGGACCCAGAATCCCCCTTAGCTTACAAACCTTTTACTTGGATCATCAAGATAGGATCATCAGGGCATTTCAAGTCTGCAAAGATGCTGCTGGACTTCTCCGTGATGATTTATGCATGGTGAGTGGAAAAGCATGCTGTTTTCAGTCCTTTTAAAACCTAGTAATGACCTAAGGAGAGAACATTATATCTATATCTGTATCTGAGTATCTTTCTCTGCATAAATCTGTCTATATCTATATTGTATATATAGGTATACAGTAGTGTGGATTTAATAGTCTAGCAGAGCCTTGTCATATCATTGTCTATTATTTATGTTTGACCTAGTAGAATTGGACACTCATTTGCAATGCAAAGCTACAAAATTGAGTCATTCCCTTCAAGAAAAATATATCTATATAAATATAGGTCAACCCCTTCAAGCAAAATAAAAATATATGGTATGTGTCTTCATGCTATGGAGATGAAGATATTCAAATCACCTCAAGGTAATACTTACTGGGAAAATGAAAAGAATCATTAATGAATGACCTTGGCCAAGTCCTTCCAAGTCTCAGAGCCTCAGTTTCCTTATCAGGGAAAAAATTTAAGCCAGAAGGTCTCTGAAGGAAGGCCAATATCTATGATCAGAAAGTTTTTTATTTTTGATTGGCCTGATTTAATGAATAGTTTTCCCTCTGAATCTGGTCTTATAATTTTTTGTTTCTTTGTTTGTTAAGTCCCTTTTATTGTAGAAAAACAGCATCTTCCTGGGTCTGGGTTGTGTCTCAATTGAGGTCTTGTGAGGAAATCGATGCCAGGTAGTCCAGCAGAGAGAATTTAATAGAGGCTACTCGGCACAAAGTGACGGAAGCACTGAAATGCCAAACGGGCAGTCAGGAAACCCAGCTATTAGCAATGGCCCGAAGTCACGGCCCCTCCAAGCGAGAGGCTGGTTTTATCAGAGCCCTTGACCGGGGTTCCCCTGGGGATTCGGACAGTGGAGCTGGAGCCACATTGGCAGAAAGAGAGGGGGGTAGAGATGGCCTGGCTTGTTCTTGCCTCTGGTCGCAAATTGTTCTTGGAAGCTAACAGGATGAAGAAGGGCAAGGGCGTCTGGTGGAATCTTTTTGCTGCCCTCATCCCTGGTGATGCAGAACAGGCCAGAGGGGATGGGGCTGAAGCAAATGAGCAGCAGACTGGCACAGGTGGGGTGGGGAATCCCCTTAAAGCAGGGGTTCTTAACAAGGGGTCCGTGAACTTGAACTGACATTCAAAAAAACAGTGTTCTTGTGGGGCTGCGCTGGTGCAGGTGTGATGTATTTATTAAATAATACACAGCATAGTGCGGACTTATCAAAGGGTCCGTGGTTTTTACCTGACTGGCAAAGGTGTCTGTGGAACAAAAAAGGTTAAAAGCCCCAGCCTTAAAGCCTTTGTGAACCCCATCCTAGGCTGGTTTTCCAGTGACCTGGCTGCCTCATATGGGGACTTACATGTGGCAAGATATTTCTTGAGCCTTTTCAACCTATATCCCTTAGTATTTGGATTAATCTAGTAAGCAGCTGCTAGTTGTGAGATTTCCAACTAATAACAATTCCTGAATACCTATTAAGTGCTAAGCAGCTTATTTGTGATAGCTCATTCCATCATGTGGCAGCCCTGCTTGGAAGCTACAAACACGGGTGTTGATAGATGAAGGTAATAAGCCCAAAGTTCGCAGCCGAAGGTGCAGAAGGCAGAATCGAACCCTGGGCATTCTGGCTCCAAAGTGCCCTCTCAAATCGTGGCAAAGCCAATCCAGTGGAACTCTTACCCTTTGCAAGGACTCTCAGTTTGATTTCTGGAAGCAAGAGCTTTGCATGCCAGGAAGCAACAGCAGCCGCCACTTAGGCAGTGAGTAACCACGGGCCACACACCTTCTGAGAAGCGCCTGCAGAGAGTGCGGCACCCCTCCTGACTGGCCCCTCCCAGTCAGGGGGCTCCAGGCTTCCAGCTCATCCAGCGGCTTCTTGGCATCTAGGCTCTAGGCCCCTGTAACCGGATTTCTTTATTCACAGAATCATATTCGACTGGTAAATGTGGCTGTGGAAAATAAGATATTAGAAAAGCCATTTGGAAGAAGTTGCTGAGTAAGGCTATTAAAGCCAGAAGTAAAAATAAGATGTGGAGATAAGTGGATCATTTTCCTCCCCTGAAGAGAAAGAAGGCGGGCCGTGAGGAAAGTGAAGAGCAGGAGGGGAGGCGGCCGAAGGCAGGGCCGGGCCAGGCTGGAATGAAATTTTTAAGTGGCAGAAAAAAGCCGAAGAGGTCCAGGAGCTGAGGGTCTGGCGGTGAAGGCAAAGGCACTAGGGAGTGTTCTGGAATCTGGGGAACCCAGGATATAGCTGGGCTCACACACTCATCTCGCTATGAGAGAAAATTGTTGGGAAAAGGATGAAGGGGGCATAGATTAGGCCTGGCCCTTGAAGAAGTAGTCAAGAATATTCTGGAATATTCAGGAAGCATTCAGGAATCTGAACAGGGTCAACACTTAGGAGCAGGGTCCTTTAAACAGATCACTTAGCCTTTCCGAGCCTCAGCCTGTTGCCGTTTTTTAAAAATTGAATACTGGGGATGATAGTACTTCTTACTTTGTAGGGCAGAGGTGAGGCTTGAGTGAGGGAATGGGTAGGAAAATGCTTATAAATTGCTAAAAATCTTGCAAAGATCACTTTGCACTATCTCTCTCCTACACTTGCCATAAAATCCCTTTTCTTAGTGGTGTTCAGCTTGTGGGAGGTAACATGCCATGCCATCCTTGTCAGACTCAAACCAGTCTTTGACAAATTTTAAGAGAGATATGGGTAAGCTAGAAGCTGTGGGGAGGACTGTCGCAGGGTGCAGAGGGCCTGCTTACAAATGGAGAGAAAAGAGAGACCCCGGGCACAGAGGATGTAAGTTGTAGGATGGTACATGGGAGTCAGGCAGACAGGTTGGCAGGATGACACCGTCTGTGCAGTTACTCAGGCAAAACTAGGACCGTGTGTAACAGTTTAATATTATTGATGAATTCCAAAAAGAAATATTGGATTCTGCTTGTAATCTGATCTGTACCTGGGTATGATTGAGTTATGGTGAGGGCATTAGATGAAAGGCATGGCAAAGGACAGAGTTGAGGGTTTCTTACATTGGAGTTTTGATGTTGGAGTTTGATGCTGAAGACTTAAGCTGGAGCCTTGGGAAGTCAGCATGCAGAGGAAAGAGAAGCCAGCCCCAGGAAGAGAGGAAACTTGAACCCAAAGAAAAGCAAGTCCTAGGAACGTAGGAACCCAGGAAGCCTCAACCCTTGCAGACGTCGGCAGCCATATTGTTCCAAATAGACTTTGGTGAGGGAAGTAACTTATACTCGTGGCCTGGTATCTGTAAGCTCCGGCCCCAAATAAATACCCTTTATAAAACCAACCGATTTCTGGTATTTTGATCAGCACCGCTTTGGCTGACTAATACACCAGGTATAGACATTTCAGAAGGGGAGACTTCAGGGCAATGGAAGGAAGGTTTACCAGTCGTTTGAGTTGTCCAATAATTGGATGAACTGCCTTGAGAAAGAGTGAGTTCCCCACCTTTGGAGGCATTCAAATTAAGGCTGAATATTATGGAAGAAATATTTGTCTAGATTCATGGTAGGTTATACTAGACAGTCGCTGAAACCTCTTACAATTCTAACTTTCTCTGATTTTTTTTCTGACTCTATGACAGTGCAGCTCTCTTCTTGATAAGGATTTGGGTGGGTAAGAAGTGATCCAGGTAAGAAAAGACACAGGGGTCCAAGAGAGGATTCAAATATCCCTCTTAAGGCAGTCTAGAACATTCCCTAGATAAAAAGGCAGTGGTGGTGGCCTCCTTGGCTGCTGGGAGTAATGACAAGAGCTCTTCTAGTTCTGGAATGGCACATTCTGCCCGCCGCCCTTTCCAAATGACTTTTCTGTCTATCACTACTCATCCTTACACATATCCTGGGGAAAGTGAGGCAGGTAGGAATATTCTCTTTTTTTAAAAAAATTGCTTTGTCTTTATTTATTTATTTTTATTGTTACATTTAAAAAATATGAGGTCCCCATACACCTCCCCACCCCCCTAACCCCACTCCTCCCACATCAACAACCTCCTCCATCATCATGGGACATTCATCGCACTTGGTGAATACATCTCTAGTACTGCTGTGCCACGTGGTCAATGGTCCATATCATAGTTTACACTCTCCCCCAGTCCACCCAGTGGGCCATGGGAGGACATACAATGTCCAGTAACTGTCCCTGCAGCACCACCCAGGACAACTCCAAGTCCTGAAAATGCCCCCACATCACATCTCTTCTTCCCACTCCCCACCCTCAGCAGCCACCATGGCCACTTTCTCCATCTCAATGCTACATTTACTTCCATTACTAATCACAATAGTTCCAGAATAGAATATCAGTAAGTCCACTCTTAAGCGACTATTGGAAGGCAGAAAAATGTCTGACTCCCACCTGCAGGCTGGAGCTGGCTGGGCTCTGAGGAGGTCAGGTATACCAGATCTCTCACTGTTTAGACAGGAAAACAGAGGCTGAGCTTCCATTCTGATGGGTGCCAGAGTCAGGGCTGGTGCTCAGGTTGCCAGCTCTGCACCGAGGAATCATTCTTCAGTTTCACCTCGCACATCATCTCACAGTTTGCCCTTGTGGAGTTGGGAGAATGACATAAAGTGGCTCCACTGAAGCAGTTGGACCAAAGAGAGACCATGGCCCACTTTCCTGACCCGATGCCCATCCTGAGCCTTTGTGAACAGTACTCCTGGTACAGAGAGGATTTCTGGAGCCCAGCAGGATTCATGGTCCCTGGTAGGAGCAGCCACAGAGTGCCAGCTGCTCCGCAAAGGAGTGGTCAAGCCAAGCTCCTTCTGGCCTCTGGATGGAGGCTGGAGCAGAAGGAAGAGGCAGTGGCAGCAGGGGCCTGTGTCATCTGTCATGCCACGGAACGTTATCACCATAATTACATCATGAACAAGTTTTCTATTTGAAAACAGCACTCAAGTACAAGGGGGCACCTCCCGTCAAAAACAAAAGGCTGGAGCCTGGCCGGCGGGGTCGGTGAGCAGCCTCCACTTAGCTGACCGAACTATACACAGGGCATGAGGCTTCCTCCTGTCCCTTTGCAGAAGTGTCTCTTTTCAGCCTACCAAAGAGACAGACACAGAGAAAGGCAGGGGTGGGGGCTGGACAAAGGGGCAATACATGTGTTGCAGAAGACCTGGCCAGATGGCAAAGCCCAGGATCCTCCAGAAACTCACAGTTGAGGGAGGATGAGGCAGTATTTATATTTTGAGTGGGGAGCGAAAAGAGAAAAACAGATGATCGGCAGGGCGTTTTATATTTTATAGGTATGTTTGCTTGGTTTTTTTCTTCCTGGAATGAATAAATAACATCAGCAGATGAACTGATGTCCGGTATGAGCAGATGAGAGGGCCGGGTGGGCTCCCAGGAGGCACATCCAGGGCTGGCAGCATGATAGAACACTGCTCTCTTCCCCTGGGTGTGCTCTGGGTGGCCGTGTGTCCTGGGAGATGCAGACGGCAGGGTGGGAGCATGCTGGAGACAAAGTGCCTGCTTCTCATTTCTGTACATCGTGCAACTAAGAAAGAGCCTTTACTAAGAGTTAGGGGACCTGGCTGGATCCCAGTGTATGTAGGACACTTGGATGAGGCTACAGTGAAGGTGTGACCAGTCCCATCGGGGTGGGTCTTAATCCTATTATTGGGGTCCTTTATGAGCAAAATGAAATTCAAGCAGAAAAAAAAAAAAAAAGGTCCAAGAAGCAAGAAGCTGATCAATTATCAACAGAACCCTGAAAGAGGGGAGAGAGGGAGAGGCCAGGAGATGCCACCAGAAGCATTTCCACATATCAAACTAAGGGCCAAAGCTTGCCAGCAGCCAGCCCCAGGGTGCCACAGCCTCTGGGGAGAAAGCACTGCCATCCATGATGCCTGGATTTGGACTTTTATCCCAGTCTCAAACCATGAACGAATAAATTCCCATTGTTTAATGCAACCCATATCATGGTATTTGCTTGAGCAGCCCAGGAAACTTACACACAGTTAATGCAATTCAATTCAGTGACCTTCACTGTTAAAAGACTGGATGTGCTGCTTGAAAAAAAAAGCTGTTCCTTCCTGTAAGAGGCTTAATGTTTCATCTGAGATGTAGGCACGATTCCACTGGGACTGCATGACCAGAGGGCACGATAGCCACATAAGCCAAAGCTGTGGGCAAATTGAGGAAGAGCTGAGTTTCCAGCTAGGGGAATGAGAAAAGGCGGATGAATAAGTTTTGAGGATGAGGGAGAAGCGCTGGGCTGCGGGCTGGAAAGAACAGGAGGGGACGAGCCGCTGTGAGGCGGTGGGCAGAGCGTGTCCTTGCTCTGGGGCTCGGGGTGTGGCATCCCATGGACACAGGCTTCCCTGGAGGATGGAAGAACCATAGCCGCCACCACCTGCCTCTCACCAGCTTCCCAGGAGCAACTACTCTTGGCCCCGATGTAGCCATGGCGGGCACTGTCCCTCTCCTGGGGCACCACGGGCACCTGGAGACCTGACCCTGGCAAATGGGATTCCAGCTGAGTTCCTGAGAGAGGGTTTTGTGTTTTTGTGCCATGTGTGTGTCTCTGGTGGACCACTAGACCCTGGGCCTCGGTCTCCCCTCTTGTCACACATCCATCATTGGGCTTGTGCTGGTTAAATTATACAAAACACAAACATCCCTATACAAAAGTAATGTGCAACCTTTCGTTCCTTTTCATTTATTTTGTAGTTTTTTAATGGAAGCATAGGAAAAAAGAAAGAAAGAAAGAAAAGAGTCCTCCTTTATATTTAAGTTGAGAAGCCCCAAACTCAGGGTGTGAGAAACCCACATGGAATACACTCAGCCTACCGTTATTGCTCACCTAGGAATTTTCTTTATTGAATGCTGGAGATTAAACATCTAGGTTTACAGAGAACCCATTTAGAAGGTACACGTATTTGCAAAATTAATTTCGAGCACAATTTGGAACAATAGAAATGGGTCGGTAGCTATTTTTTCCCCTTGTGATGTTTTGGGGGCAATTTACCATGGACGAACATTTTATTAAAATACGGAGCAGTAACTTTTCTCTCACCTGCAAACTCTGCATGGGTAGCAAAAAGTTACTCCAGGCTGATGTGCAAACGCTGCAGATAACTTGCTCTAGAATTCCACATGCATCAAGCTCGTTTTATGAAACATCCTTACCAGCTCTGAAAGACAGAATAGAGAAGACCCCAAACTGGCTCTCGTCCAAGGTATTTCAAATATTTGCCATGGCATAATGTGAGTGGGGCGTTTTATTCCCGCAGGGCTTGGAGGAGGGAAATTCCTCACCACATAATGGCATGCTGACCTCCTGAGATTTACCCGGCTCTTGCACTCTGCATGGGTAGGGAGTCTTTCCCTCCTTCACTGGAAGCCTTGTGCAGAGTGGCAGGGAGCAGGAAGCTGCTCATGCACCCACCCACCCCTGGCCAAGGTAGCTGACTTCTACACCAACAGTACCCGGTATTGTGTGTGGGGACTTCAAGTGCCAATGTCTGAAGTTGGGTGTGCTCTGAACTTACTGAATTGCCGTGAAGCAAATCGGTGACACCCTGGCCAGCAAAGCAGCCTTGTATGCCTGACACGCAGCCTGCGAAAAGTACATGTCCGCAACAAGACTTGTTCAGTGGTAACAACTGAGGTTTCTAAAGTCAAGGATCAACTGGATGGGAAAAGAGAGGTGGAAATCTGTGAAATAAAGGATTCTCTGGGTTTGCATTAGACCATGTACATCCTGTTCTCAAAATAACTGTGAGGTTGGATTTGAGTTGTTTTTAGTGTTTGGGTTTGTTTACGTTTGTATTCTTTTCTTCAAATAGTGCTTTCAGAAGCTAATTTATGTGTGTAATCACATCCTAAGTAAAACTGGCTAATCACCCAATTAAAACGAGCATTGCAAAAATAGGTAGTGTAAAAACTAGGTTGTTTTCATCACTACCTTAGGTTGTTTCAATGAATAACCTTCAGATAAACTTACCCATTCTGGGTAGAGAATGATTCCTCAGAATCAGGCAGCAAAGCTATGGCTCTGAGGCCGGCAGTTTCCTCAGTTCTAGAAGACTTTTTACATTTTTAGGAGACTTTCCCCAACTTTGTTCTTCAGTCTGTAATATGTTCATAAAAGTAAAATTCTTCAAGGATGCAGGTGCATTAATAGACTGAACCTCTAATCTGTCTTACTTTCCATTCCTTCTCCATTTCTTCCCCAGTTTGATTCCCCTCAATAGGCATAACCACAGTGTTCATTTCAAAGACTTTTTAATGGGCCTATAAATATTAAATCTGTTATGTGTTGTTTTGACTGTAAACATTCCACAACTTGTTTTTTTCCCCCCACTTAATGATATATGTAGGAGATCCTTCTGTGTCAAAACACGTAAGATTTACTTCCTTTGAAAATTGCTACGTAGAATTCCAGGGTACCATAGCTTATCAAGTAGTTTCCTTATTAATGGATGTTTATGATGTTTTAAACTTTTCCCTCCTGTAATCATGCAATGAAAATCCTTGTATGTGCCGTTTTGCATCTGTGACAAGTATTTCTCTAGGGTAGGTACCTAGAAATGAAATTTCTGGGTTGAAGGATATGCATATTTAGATTTTTATAGAAACTGCCAAACTTACCTCCAAAAATATTGCACCAATTTGCACTTCCATCAACAGCATTTCAATACCTGCTTCTGCACACCTGTGCCAATGCTTGCCATTATTACTAATTTAATATTTTATACACTGATGAGTGAAAGTGATATCCCATTGTTCTTTTTAACTGCCTCTTAAATTGGTTCCAAGTAAAATTGACCAAATTTTCGTTTGCTATGATATCCTTGAAACTGAATTTATCAATTAAAATTTATTTTAATAATTAATGCATGCCCATACTATAAAAAGCCAGATAGTATTAAAAGGTTATAAGATAAAGAAAATACCAGCTCCTTTGGCTCCCTTACTTTTCTGGTGTTTCTTTTCCCAAAAACAAAGCCTTTCAAATTTTATGGCTGCTCTTTTTCTCCATATTTTGAAATAAATTCATTGCTATCTTTTGATTCTTCAGTTTAAACTATTATCTTATAATTTCAGAGACAAAAAATACAGGTTTTCTAGCCCAAACCCATTTTCCCTTTCTTGCTTAAGCAACAAACCTCTGTAGAGTAGAGGATGGCAATGTTTCAAGCTAAAGAACCACGCTTTCCTGCCTTCATTATAGATAAAGTGGTCAATGATTTATTTCTAAGTTGAAGTAATTTAAAGGGAAAAGGTCTTTAATGGGAGAAGTATCAGCTGGCTTATAGGTGAACTTTGGCTTTTCCCGTTTTCTTCTTCTTCCTGCTTGTTTAACACAAATGTAATGGCTGGAATTTGAGCAGTGATATTGTGACTATGAGGCAAACTGGAAGATTAAATAGTCACATTAAAGATGACAGAGAAGAAGAACAGAATGAACATGGGCTCTTACTTTCCATTGACCTGTTTCAGACAAGTAGGTTTGATCTTCTTAACTCTGCTAGTTATTATTTTTCCATTGGAATTTTGATTCTGTATATTTTGCTGAAAATCAAAATGTCCTTAGTTTCATGGAGATGAATATTTTGGTTCTGTTTCATTTTCTTCATGTTGTCTTGTGATGGTTTTTAAGACCAAGGCACAAAAATGCCTGTCTGACCACCTAGAGACCAGAATTTTGTTATATTTTTGGTGTTTTTATTCATATTGGAAATTCCATTCTACAAAGATTAGATCTGTTTATACTTAATTAGTTGTCTATCAACAAGTCTCTTACATAACTACTGTGAACATTAAATATTATCATTTATCATTTTTTAATGTTTATCAATGTGATGGGCTAAAATGGTATCTTCCCATTCATCTTATTACTAATGAAATTTAAGGTTTAATTTTTAAAAAATCTTTTTTATATTTTCCTTTTTATGAATTTTAATTTTATTTTATCTTCTTTGCCATCTCTTTTTCTTTCTCTTCTGATTTTTAATATTTTTGTACTGGTTTGTAAAAGCTATTTATGTATTAA
The DNA here is from genome assembly GCF_030445035.2 of Dasypus novemcinctus. Taxonomy (NCBI): domain Eukaryota; kingdom Metazoa; phylum Chordata; class Mammalia; order Cingulata; family Dasypodidae; genus Dasypus; species Dasypus novemcinctus. The sequence continues at coordinate 169,353,518 of NC_080675.1, read as the reverse complement.
TGTCATTTGCCATTTACTTATTCAATTTGTTGGAAATATTACTCTCCAACCTTTCAATTGTGTTTTTGTTTTATTTAGTTTTTTAGGTGTATGTACATTTACACTTTGTGTGGTTTCATTTATTAGTGTTCCCTTTGCAGTTTCCTCTAGTACATTTTTGTTTAGAAGATGTTTTACCATTTGGAGACCACTAAGCCATTTACCTGTATTGTCCTCTAATTGATTTTATGTCTAATTATTTAATATATCGAGTTTATTTTGATGGCTTATGTATACTGCAGTTTTCATTTGTTTTTCAAATAGTTTAACATTTTGCAACATCTTTTATTGACTATTCTGGCCCTTGCTCATTGCCCTGTGATGTCCCTTTTTACAATTGGTAAATTCTCATTTATTTCTGGACTGTCCAGTTTCATTGGGCTGTCTCTTGGTTCTTGAGTCAATCTCATAGTTATTAAATTACCACAGTTTTATAAGACATTTGACATATGGTTGTCTATTATACATACATCATTCTCCCTCTCCCCCCAAATATAGCTATTTCTTTTTGGTTTGTTCCTAGAGCAACTTTTGTATCATTGTGACAAATATTCAAAATATCTAAAAGGAATTTTGTTTTGATTATGTTAATCTTGTGCCTAACTTTTATGAAACCTTAATATTTTGGGAAATTCTGTCTTCTCATGCAAGAACATTATTTATTCATATATTTAATTTATTTCCAATTTTGTAGTTTCTTTCATATAGAACCCTCATATATCTTTTTTAGGGTTTTTATAATAGATAGTTGATATTTTTGGTTGCTTCTGAAAATGTAATTTTTCTGCCATTATATTTGCTAAATGAGTATTTCTGGCATCTAGGAAATCTAATTTTTCTCTACATTTTTTTTTGCATTTTACATTGCATATGGCCACTTACTGAACTGTAATAAATTCTAAGAGCTTTTCAATTGTTTCTCTGGTGTTGGCTAGGATATAATTAGATTTCAAAGCTGGCTCTCCTTTAGATTTTTATAATTTTATTAATTTTTCCTGAACTGTGCATCTAAATCTTTTTTATGCTGCCATACTAGAGTTTGTGTGTGTGTGGGTGTATGTGTGTGGTGTAGGGGTGGGTGAAAGGGTCTTCAATGAAGACTTCCTCAAGAAGGAAGCACTGAAATTAAGTCCTGAAGGAAGAGCAGAATGCTTTCAAGATGAGCCCATTCTGAACAGGGAATATCACACTTGCATACGAAGAAGCCAGATACATTAAGGGGGTTCTAGTACTTTGGTATGGCTTGATACAGAGTATATGAATCAATCAAATCCAAATTCCTTGTATGTGATATCCATCCCAACCTTGCCTGCCCTCTTTCCTCTGGTCCCATCTCTCACCGCTTGTCAACAGATAATCTATGAGCTGGCCACACCATCCTTCTTGCTCACATTCATATCATAAACTCCTACTCATCCTTCAATGCCCTGCTCAATCATTTACTCAACCCCCAAATCTACATAAAGCAATGATTAAGAATACAGTAATACAGATTTTACAGTTTAACATATCTGTCTCCCATTGTAACTGGCATACAAAAACTGTATGTTACTTATCTTTCTACCTTCCAAGATTTAGCCAATGCCTGGCATGTAACAGAATTACCTTGACTTTGGGCTTTTAAAAGAAGAGAAAATATTCTGGTTGTCTATTATACACACAAGATATTTCTCTTCTAGATTTATTTATCCTGACTGAAAGCCAACATGTTAGCCTTCTTTTTCTTGTTCATCTCTAGCGCCTTTTTTTTAAAAAAAGATTTATTTATTAATTTATTTCTCTCCCCTACCCCCCCAGCCCAGTTGTCTGTTCTCTGTGTCTATTTACTGCATCTTCTTCTTTGTCTGCTTTCTGTTGTCAGCAGCACAGGAATCAGTTTTTCTCTTTGTTGCGTCATCTTGTTGTATCAGCTCTCTGTGTGTGCGGCGCCTTCCCTGGGCAGGCTGCACTTTCTTTTGTGCTGGGCATCTCTCCTTACGGGGCACACTCCTTGCACATGGGGCTCCCCTACATGGGGGAAACCCCTATGCGGGGGACACCCCTGTGTGGCATCAGCACTGCACATGGGCCAGCTCCACACGGGTCAAGTCTCAAACCCTGGGCCTTTCAAACCACTGGGCCAAGTCCGCTTCCCTCTAGCACCCTTGTATTTAGCAGTCTTGATTATTATTCATATGCTAGCTTCTGGATATATTGGTTCTAACCTACAAGGTAAAAGGAGTGTACTAAGAAGAAGGAAAGAGATTTGAATTTTTTTTTTAACTTTTGCCTTTATGAAGAATTTCAGCTTTGTCCAGGTAGCTAAAATAAAGGCCTTATGTAAAAAGGAGAGGGGAAGTGTTTTATTGAGGATTTGTTCAGTAAGGGAATTTTCTAATCACCTGCTCCTAAAGGAGGCACTTGAAAGAAGATGTTATCATGTCTGCCAAATTGGAGAAGAATGGAAAGGTTGAAAGGCCTAGAACTGCATGAGGGGCACACCCATACTTTTTTTTTTTTTAAAGATGATTGATGGCATTATATGTATGCCTGTATAAGATGATACAAATTGGCTCAATGTAGATTAATTAAATGGTGTTTCCACCCAGTGCCAGCCAAGAAAGAGGTGGCCTGAATTAGATGGAGCCTGGCTTTTGTTTTGGAGTTTAATCAGAGGGAGCTGGCTGTGCCCTGATGTCGGCCAGTGCTTCCTCTTGGAAGGCAGGGCAGGCTGGAGAGGTGGGCTGACGTGGGGGATGGAGAGAGCAAGTGGGAATGCTCTCAACAGAGGAACCACAGGGGCTGAGTGCAGGATCACGGCTGTCGAGGAACTCCAAGGGGTAACCAGGAAACGAATCTGCAGTCAGATCCCTGGCACGAGACAGGGTCCCACCCAGGAGAGCCGAAAACAGGGCAAGGGGTGAGGGGCATGGTGCAGATAAGGCACGAGGAGCTAGAGTTGTTCCTGTTACTGAGCCCGGGACCCCCAAGTCTCTCTCGTTATTATCTGGGGTGTGAGGTCAGGCTTTGGGCAGAAAGATGCTGCTTGGTGCCACGAGCGGATTGGTGGGTATGTCTTAACTCTTCCCCAGCTCTTGATGAGGATGTTAAATCATACTGATCTTAGGGACCCGCTCCGGGGGAGGTTATGCTAATTAAATTAGAAGACTGTACTTTAGCTGGCTGTACTTTGGGTGAATATTTACCAGCTGGCTAAAAATTCAGTTAAGTGACCAAAATGAAAGGAAGGAGAGAGCGATGAAGAATTAATTTCTTACGTATTTATACTCAGTTTTCTCAAACGTGGTCATCTGGATTCTACTGAGGGCTGGTTTTATTAGCTGCAAATTTGAAAAAGGAGGATGGGATTGTCCTATAATCACAGCGAGATGCATAAGCTGTTACGCTGGCAACTGGAGAACAGAAAGAAAAGCTGTAAAAGGAAGACACATATCCCTACAAAGCATCCCAGAGAAGAGCGAGGGAAACAAACAGTCTGAGACTTCAAAGGCTGTGCTGGCATTACTCTGTGGCCTCACATTTCATTTACTAATACCACTAAGAGTTGCTAACATTTCTTGGATGCTTTTTATATGCCAGCCACTTTTCCAAGAACTCTGCACATGCAAACTCTCTCATTCTTTACAAAACCCCTAAAAGGTAGTTACTATTATTCCATTCTATGAATGAAGAAATTGAGGTGCAGAGAGGATACGTAACGTGCCTGAGGTTACCTACCTGGTAAATGAGCGAGCCAGAACGCTAAAAGTGTTCATACATTGTTTTATTAAAATGATATTATATGAAAGATAGCGTTATCATCCTCGATAAATTTGGAAATCAAATTTTGGAGAGGTAATGCAAATTGCCAAATGGAGGTCCCACGATAAACATCATGATGGAACCACGAGCCCCAAACTGGTCTGTGTTACCACCTGAAGTGGCATGCTGCGAAGGACACACATCATTGCTGTGGTATTCTAGACAAAAATACATAACCTGAATCTAAGCATGAAGAATCACTAAAGTCCACACTGAGAGACATTAGGCAAAATGACTGGACTGGACTCTTCAAAAATGTCAGTGTCAGGAAACACAAAGAGAGCTGGGAGCATTTCTAAATTAAAAGAGAGGGAAGCACGTGTCAACTAGATGTACTGGGTGATTCTGGATTGAATTTCAGATTTAAAAATATATATGAAGGGTGACATTGGAATTACTGGGGACATTTGAATAATAAGTTAGACAATAATATGGCATTAATATTATAGTTCCTGAGCATGCAGTCTATATTGTGGTTATTTAGGGGAATGACTTAGAAAATAACTGCTGAAGTATTTAAGATTTAAATGTCATGATGTCCACAACTATGTTTCAAATGGATCAGCAAACTGAAATTATTTGCCTACATATATATATATATATATACATATATACACACACATACATATGTGTACATGTGTATATTTCTACATACAGACACTTAGTGTGTGTGTGGGTGGAGGGGGGGAACAACTGGTAAATTTAGGTGAAGGATATATGAGTGTTCATTATACTATTTTTGACACTTTTCTGTAGGTTGGGATTTCTCACAGTATAAAAATTGGGGTGGGGGTGGGGTGGATATCTGTACTTCTTAACCTTGTCTTTTAACTGTTTTCCAGAATCTATTCTGATCCTCTGATGATCTAAAAGATGGATTATTACCTCCAATTATAATAACCACCACTCAAGAATTCTGTGGGGTCAAATCTGCAGATGTTTTATGGAGCACATACTCTACGCCACTCCTGCAGACTCTGGGGATAAAATGATGACTAATGCTAAGTCCATGATCTCAAAAGAATGGGGACAATGGTGTAGGAGACAAAATGGGAACAGTCAAATGAGTAAACGTTGAACATGATTTCAGCAGGAGGTAGAACAGGATGAGCATTCAAAGCCATGGGCGAGGCGAGAGGGCTATTGAGAAAAGTGTGGTCAAGGAAAGACTCGCTGAGGGGGTGAATTTGGGGCTGAGAAATGAGGGAGCAAGTCTTGTGCAGAGGTGGAAGCAGTGACGGCAGGCAGGGGCAAAGGGACGGCAAGGAGACTTCCAGCCTGCCCACCTGCATCTCATCCACTCTCACTATCATCCTTCCCTGTTTATCTCTGTGTTATTTTGATTTAAAAAAAATTTTCAATATTTGCAATATTTAGCAAGATTCACCTAGGAGGAACGTAAAATACTATTTTCCCTTAGGGTACAATTTTTTTGTCTTCCAGAAAAGGATGGGAAAGATTAGGTGTGTTTGGAGTGAATTGTCAAAAGACAATCAGTTGCACAAAATGTCACCTTGCTTTTTCTTTTTAAAGCTAAATGTAATTGGTTTTCTCCTCAGATTGCAAGTTTGAAGAGAAATATATTTCTAGCCGCTTTTACCTGTACCCCCTCAGACCTCCTGGATCCCCAACGCAGGCCGTTTGGAGAAGTAGCTTTGGACTTGAATCATTTGCCCAAATGGCCTTTCTGTAGAGCCTCCCCCTTTGTTGCGTTTTTTGGAGGAGCACTTTGTACACTACGTTGATCAGTCATGTATGTTACTGACGTTATTTCCAATCATTCATCATTCAGCATTGTCTGATGTGATAACACCTACAAACACTGTTTTGATTTTTATATCCAAGATCTACCACTGATTTTTCAGGATTATAGAAATGGTCACCTTGGCTTTCTTTTAGAATTTCTATAGTTTTAAAATTAGAATTAGATCTTAAATTTATCACAGTTGATAATATTGGTAAGTGGTAAAACCTGGGTCTAATTTTATTCTACTTTAATCCCCTCCAAAATGTGTTGAAAATCGATAAGAACAAATGCAAGGAGTTAGAATTTTCGTAGACAAAGAGCAGCTTCCTTGCTCATAAATGCTAGATTCATGACAAAATCTTGTATTAAGATAATTTGTGGTAGGATAATTTATGACTAACAACTTAAAGCCCTTTTCAAAGAAATTATACTTGAGGCCTATGATTGTGAGTGAACTCTTAATAGGACACATGAATAGTTTTAAATTCTGTGAAAATAAAGCAGTAAAATACTCATGCTAAGTAAACAGACTATCATTGACAGTTTAAACTATTAAGTAATAGAAGACAGTCAATTTTCCTTTACTCTCTTTTGCTGCCTAGAAACTTTTCAAGACCTCCATTCTTTGCAAATTTAGTGAGGTGCTTATAATATTTTAAAACCATTTTTAGATATTTCACAGTAAGAATCATTATTTTCTGTGCCTGGATCTAAATCCAAATTTTCAAATTATTTTCTCTTTTATATAAAAAGCATTGTATTTATTTTTATAGCTAGCCATTCCATGAAGTTCAATATAGCCTATAAACATTGGAAAATAAAAATGGCTTATATTACCACCATTCAGAGATAGTTAACTGTTATTCATTTTGGTTTATGCCCTTCTTTTATCTATGTGCACATATTTATACTTGGTTTTATAAAACTTGACTATGTTTTATATATGGTATGGTAATCTGTTATTTAATGCTACTTAATGATATAATGTGACATCTTTCTGCATTGTTAAATATTATTTTACTATATATATGTCAACACATTTTTATTTAATATCTCAAAAGGACTGGTGACTTTTATATGTCACACAAGAAAGAGTAAAAAGTACACATAATTAAGGTCACATATGCCAGAATTTTTCATAATGAGAATTAGCAATAGAGATGGTAGTAATATAAAAATAGAAATTCCATAGATGCTAAGTAGCTGAAGAAGCATTTTTAAGATCTGAGCATTTTCTCTTGAGAAAATTATCCAATGGTTTCTCTGTCTACCCAAGTGCGGCAGTTTGGTATTGTTAACAAATTCCAAAAATTGTTATTAGATTGTGTTTGTGAACTGGTCTGTTCCTCTGGGTGTATTAGATTGTATTAGATTGAGAGGTTTCGCTTTTACTTTATTAAATCAAGATCAGGGCTTTGATTTGACCACGTCATTATGGCAACTTGGTTTGAGTCCCCACTGCTGCCCTTTGTGGGGTGCATAAATGGATGCTCAATCAAAGACAGGGAGGTATATAAATGGAGAAGGAGAGCACAGAGAGCTTAGTTTTGGACTGTGGAGTCCAAGGAAGAGTCAGGCTGTTTGCCTGATAGTTTGCAGCTGAAGAGACCAGAGCCCTGAACAGTTGAGAAAGCCTGGAAAGGAACGAGCTCTGGGGAAAGAGATAAGCCTTATGCCAGCCTACAGCTGAGAACAGAAGGAGCTGTGACCACGGAGCCTTAGGAGGAAGCCTGAACCCTCACAGAGACTGGCAGTCATCTTGCTCAACACGTGGCAACAGACTTTGGTGAAGGAAGTAACTTATGCTTTATGGCTTTGTGACTGTAAGCCTCTACCCAAATAAATACCCTTTGTAAAAGCCAACAAATTCCTGGTACTTTGCATTAGCACCCTTTTGGATGACTAATACACTGTGGAAGGTGTGAGGGTTTGTGCATGCATGTGTGTCTCTATGGGTTTGTAAATAAGTTTTCTCTTAAAAATTGCCTGCAGTTCTGGCCTCAGTCATCTATAAAAGAAAATGGAAAAAAGCAAAACATTTCAGGAAGAATCATTTCAGAAATCATTTAGGAGATGGAAAATAAGGCTTGAAAAAAAAAAAAGCAAAGGATGTTATGCTTGATTGCTTTGTAAGCCCACAACTTCTCTAATAAAGATAAACATATTAAGAAAGAACACAAAAAAAAAGAAAGCAAAGGGAAAAAAAGCCCAAAAAATACATAAAATAAAAAAGACCATCAAAAACAAAAAGAAAACAAAAGGAATTTACTTAGCTCAAAGACAGAAGACAGAAGGATCATTTAGGATTTAAAGGGATTTCATTTCACCTAATCATAAGGTGAAATAATAAATAGCTTAAGTTTTAGCAAGAGTAAGCACAATTAGGCATAAGGATGAGAATTGGGGTTGTGATACTCTTTGCTAGAATGTGATATCTACCTGAAATACTAAAAATTAGAATCAACAAATATGAATCTTTGCATTTTCAGGAACCTGTTTGTTTGGGGGTAAGGGCTAGACAAAAACCTTTCAATATTCTTTTCAATTAGAAAATGTATAAAAACTTAAGTTGTAGCAACTTTGAGCAACCAACTCAATGACTTTTTTCATACTTTTGGCCCACATAGGAACTTTAATACCCATTTCAGGTTGTAAATGAGGATCCTACATGGCTTTTTAGAAGTGGGTGTGCGCTTACAGAGCAGTGACCCTGGGATGCACTAGGAGGAAATGGAAAAACAGATGAAGAACCTTTCTAACCATTAAAAAAGGTCAACCCAGAATACATCTGACCTTGGTGTGAGGTTTTTGCAATTCCGGAGCCTGTCAGAGTCAATGACACATAGTAACTCAGTATATATTGATTTGAATTGAATTCTAATATGTAAACCAGGCTTCAAAAAGCCAAAGCTTGAGTGCAGTCCTAACTCTGAATTGCTCTCTGATCTCTTACAAGCTCAGCTCCCTCTTCTCTTCCATGAGATGCTGAGGTTTGATCAGGGTAGCCTGAAGAGATGTCACAGGTGATTGCTTGTTTTTCTGCTGTGCCACAAATGGCCTTAGAATATTTCTCAGCCCAGAGCTCCAGGAACTTGTTTTCAATAAATAGACATGACACAAATTGAAACCTGTTTTTCAACTCTGGACTGAATCAACTTGATAGTCCCTTCCAGCTCTTTGCTTCTATCAGTGGAACTGTAGATCCCCATTTCTTGAACAAATTTTATTTGTCAATGTTTCTACTCTTCTTGGGAAAGGATGAGTCTCCAAGGAGGAAGGCTACTGAGTTCTGGCTTGACCAGAAGAATCTTGGCTTCACCGCTAATCATTCCCAGTGAGGATCTTGCCCTTGACCATGATCTAGTTCTTGCTATTTATGTATTTCATCTTTTGACAGTGAGTCTCAAGCCATGATGGTATGTACTGGCATGCTGGGCACCAGGCTGAGGATCTCCACAGCTAAAATCAGATAAGCTCATATGTCTTCCAAATAGAAGGAAAACATGAATTGAATAGATAGAATTCTTTTTCAATTTTTAGTTATCCACATTTTATCTCAAAACTTTGGTACCTTTTACTGCTTGTTTAAGGTAGTATCTCATATGAGGGGCTGATAATTTCTCTCTATATATAATTGGTTTTCACAAGGTTAGTATATTAGTTTTAAAAAATATTTCATAGAATGCCTTCCAGGAGTTTTTCACTTGAATGTTTGAGAATCATTTCCCAGTATTGTTTGCTTTTGGAGAGCAGAGGCCATGCTTGGATGAGCTTTGAACCAAAATGAGCTTTGCAACTCTTCCAATTGCCGCCTTCCAGGAGTTGGCAAATCTCAAGCCTAGTGGTTTTGGATTGGGGTTGGGGCTTGGAGGAAAGGTGCCCATTGTATCTCAAACTGTTGTAAATTCAGACATGGTGGCTTTCTGCCTACAGAAGCTATGACGGGTTCCATGTGAAAATTACTGCCAACTAGCCAGCTCCAGGTATCTAGAGAGGGAGTAAACATCTCCAGGCTCAACTTTCCTCAAGTCCTGAGACATTAGGAGACTCTCTCTCCCATAGTCCACACCATAGTGTGGGATGTGTGAAACGACCAATGGTGCCAGCACTCAGGTCTAGGAGTTTGGGCTCTTAACCCCTAGCAGAAGTACCTTTAACGCACCTGTCCTTTGTGCTCCCCTCTCCCAGAAACTTATGACAGTTTCTTCCCAAATTATTGGAGGCCAACTGGGACCATCATTTGCCAAATTGGAGAATGTGCCTTTCTTTCCTGGTTATTCAAGGGTTTTGTTGGTTCATACTGAGGGCCATTTATTCCTTGGAGTCTTTTTCTTTCTTCTTTATCACATGAAACTTTTGGGCTAGGGCTCAGACCCTGGACAGCCCCCAGTGTACCATGCCCTGCTTGTATGTCATCAGCACCTGGTTTGTCCATTCCAGAGGAGAGGCTGCTTCTGTTCCCCAGTCTTTTTTCCACCCCCTACCTGACACCAAAACCCTTTCATGATTTCTCCAGTTTGGCACTACCAAAAGGTTAATACGTGACTGACATCTTCCTGGGAAGACCAAGATTCTGTGCATGGGAAAAGAAAGTCAATTCAAGGAGGAAACTAAAGCACATCAGTCAAGTGAGCTATCTAGACAAGTGTAGACAACTCCTCTCACATCTTCCTGGCCTGCTGTAATCCATTTTGATTGGTGGGTGAGCCACTGCAGATATTAAATAAGTCGGCTCCCAGTCACCACTTAAAGCTTCAGCTGCCATCTCTCAAATTACACTCTTTAACTTCCTAAATGGCCAGGGACTCCCTTTCAAGTGTCTAACTTGTGATTCACGTAGAGGTCATTTGGAAAGGAGGTCTTTTTGAATTTGGAGTGTCAGCAGTTACTTGCCTTTTTCCTCCTGAAGACCCTGTTCAAGCTTCCTCATCATCAGTGTCTCTTAGTAGTAGGTGGAATGGATCCTGAGAATGTTGAAGGTGGGTGTTCTCCAGCTGACTGAACACAGGAGAGGTCCAGAGCAGATCACCTGGCATTAGTCAGGTCACATGTTTTCCCTGAGTCTGGAATACAGGGTATGGTAGACTCTCCTCTAAAAAATGTGCTCACTCTTTTTTGTGCTCATTATGCAAAATCACTCTTCTACTGGAAAACTGCTCCATCTGCCCTTCTCCCACTTGCATACAGTGCATAAGGGACACCTTGATCTTTCCTTCTCAGGGACCTTTTTACCTTCACCAGAGATAGGAGCAATAATAGCTAATACTGGCCAAGAATTTAATGTGTATCAGGCACTGTTCTGAGTTGTAAATATATTCTTATTTCTCATAATCCACACAATAGTCCATTATATGAATGAGGACACTGAGCTACAGAGTGATAAGGGAACTTGCCCAAGTTCACAGAGCTTAGCTGTAGCACAGATGAGATTTGAACACATGTCCAATGAGCCCATTCTTGGAGCCACTATCCAAACTGGCTCCATCTTCAAAACTAGTTCTTGGTTTGGTTTTCTTGGGAGAGTACATGGAAAGGAACCTAAGTTGATTAAACACTCTTTTAAAAAAAGAAACATTATTTCATTGTTTACCATTTCATGGATTGGACAACTTTGCAGGGATTGGCTAGATGCACTTCCAAAGGCACAGACCTAGAGTATGTCAGAGACTGGCTTCTGAATTCAAGTTGATCTTTGTGTTGAAAAGCATATGTTGTTTCACTGTGGAGAAAGAAAGGAAAAGAAGAGAAGAATAAAGTATATATTAGTCTAATAATGTAAGCTCTTCATCTTTTCATTCAACTAATATTGGCTTCACTAAGGGCATGTGAGATGCTCCTTCCCTGCAGCATCTGGGAACTCAACCACTTCCTCTTGTCATCCCCCAATTTTGCACTAATTAGATGTTGAATAGATTCTTGATGATTCATGGTGGGCAGAACCTGACCCTGCTTAAGGGTGAAGGTAAACAAACTGTTCCTGGGACTGATAAACTATGGCCCCAATGAGAAAGATTTCAGGAACTTCTGGTTTCGCTGGAGCTTTCCAAGTGCTGTTGTTGTCAGGATGATGATTTCATTCACATTCCTCAGATCTGTTTCCCGTTTCTCCCCCTCACCCTGCGCAGCTCTTCAGCTCTTCAGCTCATCAGCTATGCAGCTTTGCAGCTATGCAGCTCTTCAGCTATGCAGATCCCACCACAGAGTTTCGAGCTTGCGGGCATCTGGGAGAGCAGGCACACGGGGCAGTGAAAGTGGGCGAGGAAGGTCTCTGCACCTCTCCACTGCAGAGGCACCCCACACCCACTCACAAAAAACACCCAGATGTGTTTATCAACAGCAGGGAGGTCTATATGGACATGTGCATGCCAACACTCATAGCAAAACACAAGTGGAGGTAAACAAACGACCCCTGGGATTCATAGGGTGACACATGCCTGTGTGACAGCCACAGCCACAAGCACAGACACAGTTTTGCAACATGAAATGGGCGCCTTTCACTCGTCATGGTTTCCTCTAATACTCCTGAAGTTGGTAAATCGCAGGAAGTCAGTGCAGGAGTTGCAAACACTCCTGCAAAGACACTATCTCTTCCATACACTGATAAGGTGGCCGCTTATTACTTTGTTCTTTTAGAGGATGATAGTTTATCTCCTTTAGGGGTTGAGCATCTATGTGAGGGGAAAGTCAGCGATGTCCCTCAGTTGAAACTGTCCTCAACGCAGAGGACAGACAGACACGTTGGAGCCTGGACAGCCCTCCCTCTTTCCTTTATCACGGGCAATGGACCCCTCTCACCAGGCTCCACAGCAGCTCGGTGTCCACCCACCTCTCAGCTCCTACCCTTCTCACGTGAGTCAATCTACCGGGTTTGTTGGCGCTTTCCCCAGGTAGTAAGCAGCTCCCCAGTCTTTCACTTTTGAAAGTGAAAGTCCTGCTCCAGTCTTTTCACTTCTGTGAAGCTTCCTGTTCCCATTCTGGTCAGAACCCAGAGTGAGTGGAGCCCCCGTGCCCCATCTGCAGCACGGGGAGCAGGCCTCTTTGCCAGGCTGGAGCTCTCAAGGACCTGGGACCCACCTGCCTGGAGGCTGGACCAATGTTTTCACAGCTGCCGGCCGGGGGCTGCTCCCCAAGCTCCTTGCACTCAGTTGGCCTGCAACCTTGCAGCTGTGCACACCCAAGGATGACCCCGTTCCCCACCGGGAGCCGGGGAGCCCTGGCCTGCTCGCCCGGACAGGAACGTACCCACTTCCTCCAGCAGGGCTGCCTCTTGTGCTTCTGACCCACTGCCTCCCTGCGGCTATTAAGTGCTTGCTGGCCTTCTATTAACTCTCCAGGCAGTGGCGACAGCCTTATTAACTGCAAATGGCTTCTTGTGGCAGCATTCCATTTCTAATATTAATAATCAGCATTTAATAAAAACAAAGGGGGGGAAAATACAAGCGGGGAAAAAAAACGGCTTTGCCCCTTCCCCATTTATCACCTTGGTGGGAGTTCCTGGAGAACACCCACGATGGAGGGGAGTGCTTAGCCCAGTGCCGAAGGCACACAGGGATGTGCGCGCACACAATTATGCACACATGTGCACACACTCACACATATGCACACACGAACGCATGCACGTGAATATGTGCACACCCACGCACACACCTGTGCACACAATCCAGACCCATGCATGCACACCCATGAATTCACCTACACACTCATTCAAGCACTCCCATACACACACACACTCATGCACCCACATGTTGCTCTATCATTCATCACTTGGCTGAAGTCAGCTTTGAGCCCTCCCCTCTCCTTTCATCCTCCCTGCTCCAAACCCAATCTCACCATCTACAGCGGCTTCAGATGCCCAGAATCCTATCATCATTAGTTGATGTCTCTCCATGAAGGAAGAAAAGAGGGGGGCTGCCCACTCTGGAGTTGCCTTTTCTCTCTTCCTTCCCCCTTTCCATCAGGGCAGTCATCTGTAAGATGAATGGCTCCCTTCTGCCAAGGCCGAGGAGAACAGAGTTAAAAATGTAGTTAATTAAATTTACTCCAAAAGATCGACTCTCAAGATTAGGAGCTCGTTTCATCGCCACTAAAAATAAACAGGGCTCGGGAAGATGGGATGGAGGAGAGGGGATTAGAAGGTGGGTGGGGCAGAGAGGGACTTGGGGTTTTGGATCCTTGGACGCTGGGCTGATATTTAAAGACCTTTTGCCTTGGGAAAGATCTCAGCAAACAGCTGATGTCCCCTGGGTTTACAGAAGCCTCTGGGGAAGCAGCTCTTTGTTTGCAGTGAAGACCACGAGTCTCTAAGAGATTCCTGGACCTCCCATCCAGGACGCCCCCATTTTCTTTTCACCCTCTATCTGAGAGCACAATGAACAGAAAACCTGGTGCATGGGTTGAAATGGGGTGCTTTCCAGTCCTACCGTCCCCAGCAGATCCCAGACCTTGCACTACCAGGCTCCCCTGAGTCAGCCAACTGGTAAGGCATGAGTGGATGCCTTTGAAGATCCACTCAGCCAGACTTGCTTAGAGTTCTGGAGTTGAGGCAGGGCTCCAGACACCCCGCCCTGCGCCGGCTTCCCTGTCCATGGCTGATCTGACCAGGCCCTGCTTTTCTGACTCCCACGAACTGACCCAGGCTGCTCTCCTTCCATGAGGTGCCTGCCCCTTCTTCAAAGTCCTATGCAGGTGTAACCCCCCCCCCCCCCCCCGATCCTTCTTAGTCAATTCTCAAGTCCAGGGTGAGCTATCTGTTCTCTGCTATTGGAGTATGCACCCTGTTTGGCATGCCTTAACCTCGAGAGTAATCATCTTCTTGCCCGCCTCTCTCCTGAGCTGTGATCACTCTGCCTGTACCAGGCGCTTTCCATCTCGCTCTCCCCAGCACCTGATGGAGTACTCCTAGGAGTTCAAATGCTGAGTTTGGAGAAGCCAGGGGTAGGATTCTGCAAGGAGAACATGGGCAGCATCTGGGGAAAACTGGGTTTTCTTTCTAGTTTAGTCATGGGTGGGCTTGAAATCGAGGAGCCTTGTGAGTTCATCAAAGTGTCAGTGACTGTTGACAAAGGACTTCCTGGCTTGAAAAACGGCTGTCATTCTCCTATCCTGAGCTTTACCTTGGAAACATCCAGAGAATAAAGCCAGTACCTTTCAGATTAATTTACTCATCAAAATGTCATTCTGCAAAAGCTATTTGCTAGCTGAGAGTCTCGCCATGTTTCCCTTGATTTGAGCAGAAGACCTTCTTCTCCCAAATGTAAACACAAGGGGATTCTGGAAGACAGGTCCTGGGTTGGGGCTGAGAATCTGGAGCAGAAGCAGGGTCTCCCTTGACCACAGCCCAGGCTGTCTTAAAGAGTGCTGCCACCAAGGGATGCAGAGCCTCCCACTCAGCTGCAGGATCCTGTTTGTCATGCAGATCCTCTTCTATGACAGGCAGGAAGAGAAAAGGAGGCAGAAAAATGAAATTGACAGGGAGTAAGAAGAAAAAAAATATTCCTATGGAGAAGAGTGCGCGCACAGTACATCAGAGTTTCTTCAGGAGACAGATGCAAGCTCAAAAAGCCATCATCTTCCAGGATATTGATGTCGTTACTTTTTAATTTCTTATATTTAATATCCAAGGATACCTGGCAGTGCAATAAAGCCATATCTCGAAATGCCAGCACGAAACGAAGATGGGGAAGAACAAGGTTTCTGAATCCACGTAACCCACTAGGCTCTGTCTCCGGGTCACAGATACACACCAAAGGGGCAGTGTTTCTTCAGCCCGTGTCAGCTGTTCCATGGCAGGAGGCAGAAAAGCAAGAACCAATCTCCCCATCCTGCCCCAAACCCTGGATGCAATTCTTTCAGATTCCTGGGGAAAGTGTTAGACAATCAGAGCCCAGCAGAACACAGTCTGTCTGTGAAGTTGCCATGCTCTCCAGAGCTAAGAGCACAACGCATAATTGCCAGACTTTTGACCCACCCCAGAGAGGGCAGCTCTCTTCAGTCTTGGTGGGATCTGGCCTGGTAGCTATGCTGAAAATAGGGCGCTTGCCACCTATTTCCTTGGCTCTAGATATACCACTTCCCATTTAGGGAGCTGCCTCCTGCAGGTGCCATCTTTGCAATGGGCATTGCTTATTCTCTCTCTCTCTGTGTCTAGCATAAAAAAGGCATGATGTGCTTTAAAGAACCCTGAAAGAGGAAAGAGCAATCAATATCCCTGTCTAAACGATTAGAAAGAGATGTTTCCAAGTCTCCTAAATCTCCGTGGCTTGTGCTAGATGCCTGCTGTCAGGCTGGCTGCCATTAAACAGCTTCTAAATAATGCAAAGACAATCAGATGCGCAAATAAGCAATTCAATGCGGGTGATTGATTATTGAAATAATGCTTGTGCACCCAAGGCGTGACATTTCCAATCACATCTCCATTTCATTTCTCAGGCGGTAATGATCTTTCTGCCTCTACCTGCGGAAAGCGATCTCATGGCTGGAGGATTTGGGCATGGACTTGCGGTCTTGGGTTCTATGCTTGAGTGTTCATCTTGCTTGCTTGTTTCTTGGACACATAAAACAAGTGTGTCTCCTTTGCTCCTGCTCCACTGAATGGAAATGCCACTAACTACATGCTAGACTCTCCCAAACAAATGTAGAGCAAGTGTTTAGACATCTTCGAAGGTGGAGGTCTTGTACATTCTTTTACTATGGCTTGGCTCTTTTGCCCTCTGTCCCTGCTGAGTTCTTCAGTGATGTTTACAGCTCTTTGGAAAAGGTAGACTGAGATCTCCTGTCTGTCATGCAGGCCTTCCTATGTATAGGTTTGTTGAAAAGGAAGCATATATAATGTGAAGACTTCCACAGAGTTATTTTTAAATATAAGATGATATTGCATTAATCTGTCATTCTGAAGGTTTGGCTTCTTACACATGTCTCCTGAAACTAGAGACCCTTGTATGAGATCTCTAAACCTCTAGACCTAATACTAGTTTCTCCACCATTACTGTCAATGGCTGAGGCTGCTTCCTCTATTAATTCCCAACTTATATAGTTATAATATTTTGGAAGGTGGTTTTGAGGAGATCCCCTTGAAGATATGAGAGGGGGCGCATTCAGAAGAGCTAACTTATGACACAGAATGACATAGCATGGCCCTCTGGCTCAGAGTCTGGCAATTGTCCTTGGCAATTGTCAGCTGGTACAGATAAGGTATCCAGACTCACCAAGCCCTAGTTTCCCTGCTTTAGGAGGCAGAATTCTGGCAGTATGTTGACCTTAAGGTAGAATTTCTCCCCTGGCAAATGGGCATGTGTTCAAGTAAGACCCTCACTACTCAACATGTGGCGCCTGGGCCTACAGCATGGGGCTCACCAGGGAGAATGTCTCAGGACACATGCCACACTTATTGACTCAGAATCTGCATTTCATCAGGATCATCAGTTCAGATGGACAATAAACTTTGAGAAATACTGTTCTAAAACTTATTAGAAGGGTGTTGGAGAAAACTGGGGCCTGGATACACCATGTTCTACTGGCAACCTGAGATAGGTTACCTGCCTTCTCTGAGCTTCACTATTGAACCCTGGATCACTGATAGTAAAGATGACACCTACCCTACATGGGAGTCATGAGGTGAAATGGATTAGTATATTCAAAAGAGCTGTCTCAGAGCCTGGACCATCTTGGACTCCCAATGAGAGGTGGATTTTATTTATTAGTTCTTTATCCTGTAAAAAAAAGGGTAACATTGCCTGCCCCATTATAGTTTCCTAGGCCTGTGGAATAGGTCATTGTCAATAAAATATAACACTACCCAGAAGACAGGTGAATAAGTGAATCTTAATTAGGTTCCTCCCCATCTCTAAGTGAGAAATGGCATGGGAAGGCTTAGCACAGTGCTCACATTCAGAAAAAGGAAAGGAAAAACACTAAAAATCATTGCAGGAGCTGTTACTAGGTACCCACGAATTTTCTGGGTGACAGAGCCTCTTACACAGTTCCACCCTTGGCTAATGCTTTTACCCGGCAAGGGAAAGCCTGAGGAGAGCTGGTGTGTAAGGCATCTCCAAATGTTTCTCTTGGGGGCCATTCAACCTGGGAGCAAAAGGTAAGTCTGTACTCCCAGTTAACCAGGAATTCAGTGTGGGTCCTGCTTCAGCTCCCTGGACCTGGTTATTTCCTCCCCTGCTGAGATACTCTTAAAATGATTTATTTGCCCAACTTTGACTGTTCAAGACTCAGTTCCTCCAGGAAGTCTTCCCCAACCTACCTGCCTAATCCTCCTCTCTATTCCCAAAGCTCCTGTGGTGGTTTTTGCTTAGCCCTAAGAAAAGTCATATTCTCTGACTCCTGTACTAGACTTAGAGGTTTTCAGGAGAGGGCCTATGCCACATTCATTTGTGTCCCCAGCAAGGAGCCTGGAGCAGCACAGCCTCCAGAAGGCAGTGGCAGTTCTTCCCCGCCCCCTCATTCCAGCCCCACCTACACTGTAAATGGTCATTAACTCTCCATGGTGATGTCAGAATTCTGGACTTTTCAAGTGGTTGGTTTATTTCTGCTTCTGCTAGTAGCTTTATTACAAAGGAGTGATGCCCCAGTGCAGAGAATATAGGATCCATCCTGCCATTGTCAGTGCCCATTCCTAATAATTCTCACTTCTTGCTCTCTGCACCTTCTACTAGTCTTGAGCAAATCCAGGAAATGAACTCTCCAAATCTCTCATTATTATACCCTTGTCCTTTTTAGCATTGTCCTCTTGTCTTATCACGTATTCTTCACCTCCATACAATATCTTCTCCTTTTCCTTCTCTTCACCTTTTGTTCTAAAAGCTCTCCAAACAAAAACTAAAATAAATGATACTACATACTATTCCTAAAGTTGTAGGTAAATAGGAGTAAAGTCTACAGTCTAAAAGAAGTATCTCTGTCTGGGCATTTCTGGTGTCAGTAAGCCATGGACATGGACTATCTAATGAATGGTGCTCTCTGAAATTGTTCATCATTGCAGACACACTGTGCATGTTTCTGGGTGCTGCCACTTCATCAGAAAAAAACGCATATATTATCCCTTCCCCCCTGGTGGGGGAAAGAGGAAAACAAACCTATAAATACAAATAAGCTTGATATTTACATTGGGAAAATGACTCTGAAAGAACTACATGGGGTAATACACTAGAGGTTTACTTGAAGAGGCCTCTCTAAAAAGGTGGCCTCTGAGCTGAATCTGAAAGGATGAAGATAATAAACCAGATGTGTGAAAAATGGGTGGAAGAGCATTCCAGGAGGAGAGGAAGTCAGGGCCAAAGGAAAATGTCATGACAAGGAGAAGAGAAAGGTCAATCTGATCAAAGTATAGTGAGTAAAGGGAAGATTTGTGTGAAACAAATGAACTTGGAGCAAAAGAAGGGATCAGATTATCCTCGGCCTTGGAGGCCGGGTTGAGATTATTTTACTCTGAGAGTAATGGGACCCATTAAGGGGAGAGTCATTATCTGATCTATATTTGTCAAAGATCACAAATGCCATATTGGGAATGAATGGGATGGGGGTGAACATGACTGCAAGGAAGAAGGCAAGGTCAGAGACTCTTCAATAATTCAAGCACTTTATAATTAGAATAGACTTGGACTAGACCTGTCCATGAACCTCTACAGTAAAGACTATGGCCAACTTCTGAGTACCTTGACAGAGGCTCAATGGCCTGAACTTTGGTCTACAGGCTCCCAGAGATGGAATTATTCCAAGAAGTTTTGGGATCTATGTGAACACCAACCGTACTGATAGACAGAGTACATAACATGTCAGGTCTCTATGTTATTTATAATGATTATGTTTCCATGTAAATAAAATTGTGCTTAATAAAATATACATACTCTTTTGAAAGCATTATTGAATTCAGAGGAACTGTCTGTCATTATATGTTTCTCAGTCATATTTAAGTGCATCCTTTAATTGGATATGGGACCTATAAAATGTTTTGAATGTAAAATATATCCCGCTTAAGTGAGTCAATTTCTAGAATTTATCCTTGTCGCAGAGTTAATGCTCTGTGTTCACCACACTCTTTCCTCTTCCTGGATACTGTGGAAGATTCTATTTCCTAGCTGCACTTATGGTTAGGCAGGGAACATGTGACTGACTTCTCACCAATGGGAATGTGAGTAGTTGGGATGAGTTCCTTCCCATCTGAGCTGCTATGGGCAAGCATGTGTTCTTTTTGCTCTCTGTCTCCCCAGGACACAAGGCTAGCAGTAAAGAACTCCAAAACACAGAGCTGCAGTTAGAAAGTAGCTGGGATTTGGGATCCCTGAATCCCCATCAGAGGTGAGCTGCCAAAGAGCACAGTCTGAGCTTCACCGGACTGGGAAGTAAGTGAGAAATAAGCCTGGTGATGTATTAAGCCACTGGGATGTTGGAATTTGTTACCACATTCTAGTGTAGCCTATGCTGACCAATACAGCCCTTCAGATACACTTGTACCTGTGCCCAAAGAGGCTTGCATGTACAAGGATTGTCATTGTCACATCAGTGTGATCGCAGGAGAATGGAAAGAGAATTTTCACTGTATACCCTTCAGCTCCTCTTGATTTTATTTTTCAAACTACATGACAGCACCGTGTATTTCAAAACATAATTAAATAAATAGTTTCCAAAAGGAGGTCAGCTACTAGAAAATCATCCTTAACTTTAGCATCCTGTCTTCGGGACCCATTGGCTCCAGATCCAAAGCAAACATTGTACTGGGCCAGTTTCAGGAACACATAAGGAAACTTCCAGCCTCTCAGAAAAGCCCACATCCCCTTTCAGGCCATGGTCCCTCCTTCTCCTCCTCCCCTCACCTCCCCAGACCCCGGCCACAGAAAGAGGAACACTGTGCCACTGTCTGAGAATTCATGCCTTGTTCAAAGGGAAGTTTTCACTCGAATAGATTTTTGCCTTTTGCAATTATGTCATTAAAAGCGCTCTGAACTTAAGACTTGAAATGAACTCCAGAAAGGGCCTGCCCTTTCAGCTTTCCAGCTTTACATAATTTATGGGTTTGAATCTTATTGAAAAAATGCAAAGGGGACTCAGAAAAAAGTCCAGGCGGGCGCACACGGGTGCACCTCCCCCTACCTCTCCCAGCACAGCTGCTGTACTCTGTACGAATCTTCATGAAATTTCCCTCCCCACAGTGGAGGGGGTGCTGTCCTCAGGATTAGAGGCCTTTATTCTGGGTCATGAGAAGAATATAAGCCTGTGGAAACTGCAACTGAATCCCTCTCTCCATCTCCTGGGTTCATCTGTTGTCAGCTGTAATATTCCACTTCCACACCCCATCTCAGCATCACACTCATCTCCCTCCCTCACCTACCCCCCCCCCCCCTTCCTCTTTGTTGGCCCAGGGAGTGCCACTTAAGCATTTTAGGGAAGTAGCTAGACCCGAAGGAGTGGTGTGTTTAAAAGTCAAGTCATCTGCTTTCTACTCCTAGTTTTGTTACACTTCCACACACCATGTCTCTGAGCAGGTCACTTTTTCCTTCGAAGCCTTGTCATACACATCTGTGAACTGTTTAATAGTAGCATCTATCTTGTAGGTTTTAGTGTGGGTTAAGTGACATGACATATTTCAGGTAAAGAATTTAAAAATGCCTGCACATAGTAAGTGCTTTACACTTTGAAAGTAAAGAATTCAGCCCTGTGCTGCACATAGTAAGCCTATAAGAAACATTAGCTTTATTTTGGGGGGAAGACAGAAGAATGTGGTAAGTAAGACTGTATTCTCTGGAGGCAGACTGCCTGAGTTTGAATTACTGCTCTGTCATTTAACAGTTGAACCCTTTTCAAAGAGCCACCTCTATTCTCTAAGTTTGGTTTCCTCATCAGTGCAATGAGGATAATGAAGCCATTTATCTCATAGGATTGTTGTAGAGAGATGACGAGAAAATGTCTAGGTAAGGTGTTCAGCTCTGGGATTGGCACCTACAGATGTTCAATAAAGGTAGGCTCTTGGCCTGGCAATTTTGTGCCAAGCAGAGGGAAAACCAAACAAGCAACAAGCAAGCAAACATTTTTAACCGCCTGAAAACTGATTGCATCTAAGTATTTAGGAGGCATAACCTCACCCTAAGCCAGGTCCTTGGGTGCAAACCCAGCCCTGGACTGGATCCATTTGCCCTTGGCCGTGGTGCCTACAAGAGAAGGTGCCTCGTGCCAGACCAGAGACAAGTTCTGGGATGAGGAAGATGTGGGTTTTCATCTGACAACCTCCATTCCTGTCCCTACTTCACGGTGGGGGTACCCACTACATTTCTCTAGCTCCCTGGCTTTCCTTCCACTATCCACTGCTCAAGTTCCAGACAAGGAGGAGCAGTTACTAATAGGGTGTGTGTGGACAGGAAAGTAGAAACAGAGGTGGACTGGTGGGGAGAGCCCAAGCCTCTGGTCTCTTCTCCACTTGGGCCAAGCTTCATGCTTGAGAGCCCAGGTGTTGGGGCTTCTGAACCTGGGTCTAGAGCCTGGTTCTTCCACTTCTGGCTGTGAACTCTAGTTATGTTGTTTTGCATCTCACAGCCTCAGTTTTTCCAACTGCAAAACTGGAAAAACAATAGTGCATACCTCAATTAGCTGTTATTGCAAAATAATGCTTGTGGAATAACTAGCTCAGCAAATGCCTGAAGGGCTGTTAGAGGATTAGCTTTGCATGGTCCCCACATAGCCAATTGGGGCTCAGTGAGCAGCAGGTGGAGGCCTGAGTAAAGAAGGTTTGATCATTGTAAGATCAGAAATGTGGGGTCCCCTGCTCTCTGTGGAGCCTCACCTGAAAGCACCATCAAGCCTCTTTCCTACAGATTCTGCTCAAGAAGGCACAAGTCACTCTCTCCACTGTCCCCTGTTCTCTGCTTGCTGTATCCCTTCTCAAGCCAACAAATTGACTCTGCCCATCATTGGTAAAAATAATTAGACTAAGGAGGTGCCACATCTGCATGGCAGGGTTGGACCCAGGAGCTCTGGCTGCCAATACCCCGTGACCTCCCAGCTCCAAAAAGACTTGACTCTGCCTTACCTTGGACGCTCTTAGATCCATCTCTATTTTCTAAAGTTCTGGAATTCTTTCATTTTCTGACAATCTCTTGTAGCAGAATGCAGAGTCATAGCCTGCCAGAGCAGAAAGGAACCTTGGCAATCATTGCCTCCAGAAATTACAAACTTGCAGCCCATGGCAAATTTATCCCACAGGTATATTTTTTTGGTCCACAAAGATTTGTCTTTAAAACATTTAAACATTTAAATGTTTTCATGTAAAATTCTCAACATTTAAAGCATGAGCGTTTCCCCAGGATGCCCAGTTTCTCTTGAAAATTCAGAAAGTCTGGCAATGGTGGCACGCATTCCAACATGGCAGTGGCTGGATGGCCTAGTGGTGACCGCCTCTTTGCCTTGTGCCTGGGCTGCCCTCCACCACAGCCCAGGTCACTCCTCATCTGCACGACCTTGACTAGCATTTGGCTTTGCAACTTCAAATCTACCTGTTTAGATGGGAAATAGGAGGCCAAAGATAAGAAGTGACTTAGCCGAGGTCACCAAAAGACTAATTGCCAGGAGTGGGATCTGAACCAGTCATTTCTAGGGTAGAGTGTTCTTTGCAGAAGCCCAACCTGTTGAGATGTCCCTTCAATATGGCCTGTGTGTTGGCGTCGACGAGGTCTGGAATGACACCACGGGGTGGGAGTCCTTCCTCTGTGACCCTCACCCCTCAAGAGTCATGGGTTCAGGTTGGGGTGACTGTTGTGTGGGGCTGGACTGCCCAGTTCCCTCTGGGCCTCTCAACGCATGGCAGACCAGAGAAACAGGCCCAGAGAGCATCCTTGCCTTCCTTGCACGCATGGCTCCCCCTCCTGACCATCTCTTTCTTCTTCTTGTTCCACCATCCCTGTTAGGTAGAGCGGGTAGACTGTTCTCGGCTTTTCCTGTAACGTGGGGTCAAGAGTGGTGAACTATTGTGGTACAGGGTGCATTGCAGCCTCAGGGCTTGGCCTCCCTGCCTTTCACCCATTTACAAAGGAGGCATCAGGCCTGAGTAGCGCGCATGGCATTGCCCTGCAGGGGCTGGGTTAGGGCTATTCCCGGCCTTTCTCTTCCAGCACTCAGCCCCCAGGGTTACATCAAATGGTGCCACTAATGAACAGAACCGACACGGAGCAGGCAGAGAGGAGGTGGGCAGACGGCGGCAGTGGCAACCTCTGCATCCGCCTCCTCCCGGGAGCCTTCATGCTCCTCAGAGCCCGTGGGGAAGGGGGGGGCACATCTCAGTGCCTGACTGGCCATGGGCCTGACAGGGGTGCCCAGAGGCCCTAGGGCTGGCGGGGGCTGGCCCTGCATTCCCACTCTCTTCAGACAGCCGCAAATCCCCCGTCTCTGCAAACGAAATTGAGCAGGGCCGCTGGGAGATAACACATGCAGGAGATCCCAATGTAAAACGCCTCCCTGTCCCTCTGATACTGCCGCTCCTAAGACAAGCAACTGGGATTCACAGTAATCTTATTATACAGGGTCTGCCAAGGGCAAAGACAGTGTCAATTTTCTGTGCAAGACAGGAACCCCTTTGCTTCCCTTGGTCAACGTCCCGCGGGTGCTCCTCCCTTTCACCTGCGTGGGCAGGAAGGCACGATCCTGCAGGTGACGGGGGCTCCTTTTCCCCAGGCCCTGGGAGTTCCTGCCCCCCTGCCCCTCTCTGGATGGATCACCCTGCTGCCCCCAGATTCATGGACTTGAACTTGCCACTGGCATCTGGATTCTGTAATTTGTCAAAGGGGAAAGTATAGGAAGGATAAGTGCATCAAGACCAAACAGGGAAGCAGATTTGGCTCAACTGATAGAGCATCCGCCTACCACATGGGAGGTCCAGGGTTCAAATCCAGGGTCTCCTGACCCATGTGGTGAGCTGGCCCACGAACAGTGCTGATGTGTGCAAGGAGTGCCGTGCCAAGCAGGGGTGTCCCCCGCATAGGGGAACCCCAAATGCCAGGAGTGCACCCTGTAAGGAGGGCTGCCCAGCGTGAAAAAAGTGCTGCCTGCCCAGGAGTGGCGCCACACACGGAGAGCTGACACAACAAGATGACGCAAGAAAAAGAGACACAGATTCCTGGTGCCACTGACAAGAATGAGAGCGGATACAGAAGAACACACAGCGAATGGACACAGAAAGCAGACAATGAGGGGTGAGGGGGAAGGGGAGAGGAAAAAAAATACTTAAAAAAAAGAAAAAGAAAAAAAACACGACCAAACAGTCACAGTATCTGGCTGTCCAGGACCCAAGTAGCAGAAGACTTACTGCTCTCTCCTCGGGGCAAGCTGGCTATGCATAGAGTCGTGATAAGGATTGTCCAAAGTGATAGCATTGGGAGGAGGGAAGGTGACCAAAACTGGGAGATGAGGTCTAACCCTCTGCTTCTGACTTAGCTCCTGTTTTGCGAGTGACGGAGTCATCGTCAACGGTGCACGGTACCTGCTTGGCTTCCTCTCCTGTGCTGTCAGAAAATGCTAAGCATAGCTCTGAAGGGGGTGGGGATGGGCAGGCTTGGCAAACTGGCACTGCAAGTTACCTAAGGTTGGAAAACAGATTTTGGCTAATGAGAAGCAATAAGATCTGATATTTACATTGATTTTTATGGGCAAAACCCAGAGCAGTTTATACTACTGTACGGAGTAGACTCTGTGGGGAAGAAAGGAGACAATTTAAAAGAATGATGAATTCATTGTTTCACGTTTTATGTATATTTCATTTGCATGTGACACGGGAAGGCAGATTTGTGCTTACATTACATGAAGCAATGTTTAATGGACTCACATTACACAATCCCACCTCCAACTGTGGCCTGATGACTTGAACGTAGCAGGAGCAGAATCAGGCTCACTAAGTCACTCGCTAACTGAATGAATGAGTGTTACTGTCCTACAATAATTTACATAACCACAGACTCACAGATGTTCCCTTCTCTTCTGAGGTCCTTTGAAATAATAAAAATCAAGTGGACAGGAAGGATCATAATTTCCTTTTACTGTAAACTGGGAATCAGCCACCTTTTTCTGTAAAGGATAGGGTAGTAAATATAATATTTTCAGGTTTGCAGGCCAGAAGTTCTGTGTCCTGACCACCCAACTCTGAAGCAGCCAGAGACAATCAATACATAAATGAATCAGCATGGATTTGAGCTAATAAAACTTTATTTACAAAAACAGGTGGTGGGCAGGAATGGGCTGATGGACTGCAGTTTGCTGACCCTACATCTAAACCTTGGGTAAATTCTCATAGATCAAAGGGTGATGTTAAAACAAATCTAGGATTCTGGTGAAGTCTGGCCATTGATAGAGAACTGGACATAGGATGTCACTATGAAAAAAACGTAAAACTGGTTGTCAGAGAAAACAAATTCTTTTCCTGCTTCAACGATCTGGAGTGAGGTGCTAAGAAGCCATTTTATTTATCTCGCCTCAATTTCTTTGTGAATGAAGTGAGGGTTTACCTCAGATCTTTAAAGCCCTTTTCAGAACTTACAGGATTCACTATCACACATCCCCCCTCCACTTTTTTTTTTTTTTTTCCATTTCCATGAATTTTGGAAACCTCACCATGGGCTACCTCAAAGGAAATCAGTGATGAAAGTATGATATGGAGGAGAAAAAGCCTAACCATATCTATGGTCTCTTTCTAGGACTTAAAAAAGAAAGGAAGCATTGTGATCTATGAAGTTTGTTCAGGGTGCCATTTTGTTCCTGGATGTAGAGCCCGTATATCACAACTTTGTGGTGTCCTGGCTTCTCAAAGCTGTCCCTATTGCCTGGCTTCTCTCACTGTTGCTTTAGATCAAAAGCAGTGCCCAAATCCCTGGCAGCTCAGACCACTGGCACCAGCCCCAAGTTAAGAAACCTTACAATCCCACTCCAGACTATGAATCTTGAGAAATGGGGCAAAGTATAAGGACATCAGAGAAACTATTTATATGGCCAGGGGCAGTGAGGCCCCAGTGGGGACCCGGCAGGAGCAGTCCCAGCAGCAGATCCCAACTAGCTCTTCTTTGGCCAGACTGTGGCTCCAGTTACTGGGTGAAGCCCCTTGGCTCCTGCCCATTGCTCGAGACTGGTTTCCCAACCTTTCGACCGATTCTGTTATCCTTCCAATGTTTTTAGTTCATGCCTAAATTAGTTCAGGGCACTTTCTTTTCCTTGGAATCAAAATCCCTGAAAGACACATCAAAGATGCAGTTCTGCATTTAATTTTTATCTTTAGTTCTTATTTTCTAAAGTTTGAATAAGCCCTTTCTAGAACCAGAAGTGATACATTATTAGCATGAGCTCTAAGCTAATTCTCTGAGGTTTCCCACCGCACTTGGAGGAGGGCTCCCATCTGCACTGGCAAGTCTGGGCCTTGGCCTGCAGCTGAATGTAGTGTTGACCTCAGAGTTTTTGAAAGGACTGGCACTCTAATAACTACAGCTTCCACTTCACTGCCTTCATTCATTCATTTATTCACTCACTCATTTTACTTATCTATCCCATTGCTTGTTTAGTACCTACAGGGATTCAGTACCATGTCGTGCACTATCCCAGGCAAGCAAGACAAAAGGTGACTACAATCTCCATGGAGGACAAACACATAATTAGACAGCCAATTATTTAATTATACCTTTTTATAAGCACCATGGAGAAGAGTTTAGAGTCCTTTGATGAGGGATAGCCAGGGACACCTTCCCTAACCTGTAAGGAAGGGTGAGGAAAGCCTGCCCAGAAGTACCACTTGAACTGACAGCTGAAGGATGAGTGGGTATGAACTAGTTGAATAAAGAAAAGAAGCAGAGGGAGCAGGATGCATGAAGAACCTGAGCAGACAGGAGCATGGTGTGCTTAGGAATTGAAAGGAGGCCAGAGGGCTAGAATTGAGTGAATCTGAAGGACAGGGAGGTGAGCCCAGGTGGAGCGATATTTGGACTTTGTTGGTCAAGGAAAAGGTTATGGACATTTTATTTCAAAGCAATTGGAAGCCATTGAGTGAGTGACATGATTGGCTTTTCATATTTCAAAGATGGCTCTGAGTGTTATGGGGACAATGACATAGAGGGGCTGAGTGAGGCTGTGAAGAGAGTGGGTAGAAGGGTATTTGGTGCAACTGGCAGTACTTTAGAGTAGGACAGCTGTGATGAAGGTGGAGAGAGGAGCAATGATTCAAGAGATCATGAGAAGTGAAACAGACAGAACTCCCTAAGTGAATGCAAGGTGGACAGAGGTGACATTTACGAGACAGAACACAAGGTAGATGGAGGTGGCATTATGGAGGAGGAAGGATTGGGGTAAGAGTATAAGGATGTATTTTAGTCATACTGAGATTTGTTAACACCAGTTGCCTCTTATGGTTTCCAAATTTTCAGACCTGGCTCTACCAATTAAGACAGTTCTCCTGATTTACGTTACCACTGTCCACTGGACCCAGTGCAAGCCCAGTTGGGTGGAGCAAAGATAATGAGTCATTCTGTCTCCTCCACCATTATTTCCTCCATGTCTGAATTTCTTGGAGTGAAGCCATTGGTCCCTGCCAGGAGCACAAGAAAAGCAGCCCCAGCTTTCCCTGCTGGACAGTCCCCTGTACCTTCCCAGTGAATGTTGGCATCTGCATCGCCTGTAAGCGAGCCAGCTGTGGTTCTCTCCCAATTGCTTTTTGACCTTTTGCCAGGAGTGTGACTAGTCCTGACCTCACCACATTCTTTTCAGTGCCACTCTTCCTGAGCCCACTGTGACTTTTGACCTTGGTCATTTCCATAGCTGGTCCCAAGCTATGATCAATGTGCACATAAAACTCTCAAAGACTCAAGATTTCTTGTTTACCCAGATATTTTGCTTCTTCCCCTTCTTGATTTTTGAGTCAAGATCTGACCATTGTAAAGTTTACACATGACAACTGAAAATAGATAAAGTTATGAAACCCCAGTCTCAAGGCTATTGTCAAGATGACCTGTGAACACGGTTTGAACAATTGAGGCTGCCTGTCCTGATTAAATCAATGATAGTGATTGCCAAGCCCTTAGAAAAATGTCAAATTCTAGATATGCTAATCCATGCCATCCAGGGACGCTCTAAGGGTAGGTCTAGGATTTGCTCTCTTCTCTTTACAGAAACTTAACCTCAAAAAAACACAAAAAAATGAAAAACTCACAAATGGCCCTAATGAAGATACAACCTTCCCCCTCACCACCGCTCCGCTTAAGGCACACAAGCATGATGTCCTTTCATTCTACCATACTTTCCACTTTTCAGTAATGGGCATTAGGTTGAAAAAAAAAGTAGAGCATGGTTGTATCTGAAGGACAAAGGAGAAAATAAAATACACCACAGGCATTTAGAGATGGAATGAACAAGTGCATTAAAATATTATTGAAAGTCCAGAGGAACAAAGCAAAATGCCATCAGCTCAGCAGTGCTGGATTATTTCACTACATGACACCAAAAATGAACAAGATATTAACCGATGAGGTTTTTTTTTTTCTTTTTTTCTTTTTCCATATGACTCTTAGTTAGAATGGGAACATCTGGAGTTTGAAATCAATTGTCCAGAACTAGCTGCTGTGCTAATTAATATTCACTCAAATGGCACTCCATCAAGGTGCCCCTTCTTGCGTCTCAGTTTCCTGCAGGCACCAGTGGTTCCCCATCAACTTTGTCCATCTTAGGAAAACCTTGGTTGGCCAGAGGTAGGAGAAAGGAAAGAAAGGTGATGAAAAAGCTGCAGCATACCCTTTTGTCTGAAATGATGAATACTCATTGGATGATATGCTAGGAAACAACTTAGAAGAAGAACGACCCTGCAGTTAAGAGCAAGCTCTAATTAGTGGGGTTGTTTCCCACACTCTCCAGCATAGAGGAGGGGGCATGTGAGTTCCAGAAAGCTTTCATGCTTGCATCTTGCCAAATGAGGAAAGGAACCAGAATTAAGGTCCCTGACTATGGAGATTTTTCTGGTTTCATCCATTTTCTCTTTTTAGTGATGAGCAGATGTAGATGGTAGAAAAGTCTAGGAAATGTCACTACCAACAAGAGTCCAACAAGATGGGTCTTCTTATGTCTTGCACTAGTCACTTGTCCTCTATTTCATGGGTCAAAACTTGAACAAAGATGGGTATAAATGTTAATACCCCAAAAGACCACTTCATCACTGGCCTGTTGATAATTCACTGTACAGACCTGCACTGTCCAATTTCTTTTTGAAATGTGGCTGGTCTGTACTGAGATAGGCTGTAAGTGTAAAATCTGTGTTGGATTTAAAAGATTTGGTATGAAAACAAGAATGTAAAATATCTCAATAGTAATATTTAGATCAATTATATTTTGAAATGATAATGTTTTAGATATAGTGTGTTAAATAACATATCTTGTTAAAATTAGCCAACTGTTTCATTTTATTTTTCTAATATGGCTACTAGAAAACTTAAAACTGTATATGTGGTTCATATTTGTGGCTTGCACTTTATTTCCATTGGATGGCACGGATCTAGAGTCTCAAATCTCAATTGCTAGAACTGCCCTTAGCTCTCTCAAATAAAATAGCTGCTATTTATTGATAATGTACCCTGACGAACCTATCTCGCTTTTAGTCACTTATATGTTATCTTTAACACTCATGCCAACCCCATTATCTTGGGATTATCAGCTTTATTTCACAGATGAGAAATTTGAGTTCAGTTCACATCAACAACATCTATTAAGCACCAACTGTATGCTTCACATTGGGCCAGGCACTGGCAGCCCCAGACCTTGAGGAGTTACGAAAACATGTGTGACTTCTGATTGAAATGTAGGTCTCTCTTGCTTCAACTCATTCTTTCCCTGAACCTATGCTACTCCCCTAGTCGTGTCTCAGAATCAGGAAGGTGGTACTTTCCAGTCACTTACCTTGTTTCATCTTCTGCTGTTTTTGATGAGGACCAATTATGAGGACATGGTAAATGGATAGAATTAGAGCCAGTGTCTGAGTTTGACGGATGGAAGCTCTCTGCCTATGCAAAGCCTTTCCAGTACAAATTGGTATTCTCTGTAGTCTCGAGTAGAATAAGCTGAAACGTCCAGCCCCCGGCTTGATATTTATATATGTCAGCACCAGGCTAATTCGGGAAGAGCCAGGACATGATGAATTATGCAGTCTTGAGGCAAGAGGTCACATCTGGGGGGAGGGTGGCCTGGGCAGAAGAAAAATGAGGCATAAGAATCTACAGGCACCAAACGAAGAGAGCATAGTGGACCTGGACCAGAATTGTTAGGGGTTCACACAGGCTCTGATTGATGCTGGGGGCTTGCAACGTGAGGTCCAGCAGTATGCAAGAACCTCTGAGTGTACAGGAAGGAAGTACCCAAATGCAGTGTAAAGGACCAGACTGAGCATGGAATCTGGAAAGAGACTGGAAATCATATTTCTGACTCTGGAAAATGCAACCATGTCCATATACAATGCGACCTGAATATGAGCTTTGGATCTTGGTGCAAAACTGCCCTGGTGTCAGCCTGGTGATGGGAGAATTGCCAATGATAATGGCTATGCTGTCCCCAGCATGACAGATGGGGTGTTTTATATTTAGATATAAAGAGATTTATGTTTACTTCTCTTTATTTAATTCCCATAAGAACCCTAAGAGGCAAGTGCAATTTTTATCATCTTTCCTATATTGCAGATGAGGATCAGTGGCACAGATACTTTAAATCACTTTTTTCCACAATTGGTGAGTGACAGAGCTGGGCTTCACTTGAGGCAGCATATTAGTTATCTATTGCTGAGCAACAAATTGCCACAAACTTAGCGACTTAAAACAACACACATTTATTATCTCATGGTTTCATGGATCAGGAGCCTAGGCATGGCTTAGCTTGGTCCTCTTCTTGGGGTCTCAAGGTGCTGGCCAGTTTGCATTCTCTTCTGGGGTGTTGACTGGGGGAAGAATCTAATTCTAAGCTATTCATTTCCTTGTGTTGTATGACTGAGGTCCCTGCTTTCTTGATAGCTGTTGGCTGTGAAACACTCCAAAGTTCTGGAGGCCACCTTGGGTCCTTTCCATGAAGCTCCCTCCATAGTCTCTGAGCACGGCTCCTGACTCTTCAAGACCAGCAGGAGAAACTCTCTTTCCAGTCTTCTAATGCAGAGTGTTATATAACGTCGCATAATCATAGAAGTGAACTGCCCCATTGTATTTGCTCTATTCCATTGACTAGATGCAGATTATAGGTTCCACCTGCACTCAGGGGGAAGGGATAATACAAAAGTATGACATCCTAGAATTCTGCCTACCAGTCTTGGTGTCAATCACAGAAATGAGAGTTTTAAGAACCAGAGCCCCCTCTCTGTCTGCTCCTGGATAGAAGATCCTCAGGCCACAAAATCACCTCTGCCCAGTCACAAAGCCTATGAGTACCAAGCCTGAAAGGATTTGCTATGGGTAGTCCACCTCATCAGTAGGTGGAGCCTGGGATTGTTTTGTTCCCCTAAGCCTACACCTCAGGTGATCCCTTACAAGCTTCTTCCAGAGGCTCCTCTACTGATTCTTCTTCATATCCCATTGGCAGACTTTGAGCCAGGTACTGGGTATATAATGATGTCTGTCTCTTAGGAGACCAGACCTTAATTTCTAGCTGTTAGATGAGGTCCTGCTTCAACACAGGAGATCCCTGGAATTTTGACACCAGCACCCAGAGCACCAAGAGCCTTCTCAACTCTGCACATGCCCATCAGAGTGGATTTCTTGAAGATCACCATGGTCTATGCTATTTATTTGATGGCTGGCAATGGTCTTCAGAAGCAGCTCTGAAGGTGGGTCAGTCTAGGCCCAGCTTTTCTGCTGCTTCTCTTTCTCCCCTCACTCTCCCTCTCACATCTCATCTCCTGGCCCATGGTAGAGGGTCCAGAATGGCTTCCAACAGAGATTAGAAGAATTAGGAAAGGCCAGGATAGACTTTCCTGAATTTTCACCAGAAGAAGTTGGGTGTACTTATATCTAGTGCATATCTTTATATACAATCATTACAATGTTCTGTTAAAATCTTTCTGAGCATAATAGAGAATTGGGCCATTAATAAAGAAATAGTCTCTAGCAGAAGTCTCTGAATGGAAGGTGATGGAGGTTATGTGCTCCTGCCAGCCCCCCACTGTGAAAGCAAGAAGAACCTCTCTCCCTGAGATTCCAGTCTCCCATAGAGGATTCATCTGCAGAGCTGTTCTCAAAGAAGAAAGCTCCAAATAAAGCAGGATGCAAACAGCCACTCTCCTTGACTTGGAGGTCAAACCTTGGTTACTGCTGCTTTTAGTCAAACGAACTGTGTCTGCTTTGCTTTCTAAACACACAGGACTGAATATATGCATATATTCAGATATACACATATGATGAAATTAATGATGAGCTATTTCATTTATTCACTCATTTCTGTATCCACTCCTTCAAAAATATTTATTAAGTGAGTTTCTTGACCTCAGTCACAACTCTCCAGTTTTGTGAAATGCCTAGAATCTGGACCTGCCCTTTCCTACACAGATATATAGTCTTGGCTTGCTTCCACAAAATTAACTGACCAGACTGTCTAATCAAGATTTAACTGCCTAACTAGATTTTAGACCTGCCCTATCTTGACCCATTCTGTTCCCTATCACCCATGCTCTGTTGTAAAAAAAATCTTTCAGGAAATCTGAAACGAGGAACCAGAGATGAGAAGGTATATAACCACCTGGTGATTTGCTATGAATATACCCTCATTCTTTCTTGCATCTCTTGTGCTACTATTTTTCAAACAGATGTTTAAGGGCCTTCATGTGGAGTGTGGTGGTCCATGGACAAATTTTGTGAATACTTGGAGTTCTCTAGGGTGATTTTTAAAACTTGTGATTTTTACATCTATGCCAAATTAGAAAAAATTAGACATATTTTCTAGAGCCTTAGCATAACCACTTTTAAAAAATCCCACCACCATTTCAGAGGCCACACTTACAGTTTGTTTATGATCACATCAAAGTCAGCTAGTACTACTCTAACTATCTGGGCAACGGAGAAAAGAGCAGAGGGGAATTAATGCATCAAAGATGAATTCCATCCAAGCAATGTCACTGCATCCTGCACCAAGGATGGTTTTGCAGTAATTTGTGGAGAAAAAAACTAATGGGAAAATTGAGTCATCACTGAACTCACAGTAGTATTAGTGTGCTAAAGTCAAAATAATTTATCCCACAACAGTCTGCATCATATTTATATGGTGAGCTGAAATTTAGTTTTAGCAGAAGAACCATATCCATCACATTAAATTAATGTTGTTATTTAAATATTATTGGCTTTGTTTATATTTGATTTGTGATTCTGTTTTGATTTGAAAATTGTTTAAGAGTTACATGTATAAGGAATATATACTTAGTTTTATGTCTCTATATATTTTAGTATGACAGGAATAAAAAAGTAATGGATAAATACTCACTATCTCTCCCTACTAATTACTACCTAAGAATACCCAGACTTTGAATCTCCCTAACGTTGCTTCTCTAACTTCTCCCCCTCCTCCTGGAAGGCTGTGGAGCTGTTGTAGATTGGGAGGGCCTGGTTACATGCCCCTACTCCCACACTGCTGGAAAGACCCAAATTTTGAATAGGAATTACTTTCTGCAGGAACAGGGTTCATGGATTATAGGTGGTGGGATAAAGTGTCTAAGAATTTCAATGTAGGCAGGTTTATAACTTGACTGGGATGGTTGAGGTTGAGTTTGCCTTACTTCCTGTGTCATGGCCCTAGAGGACTTCATCTCTTTAAAGAAACTCTACAACAAAAACCAGAACAGGCTTTAAGGGTGAAATTAAGTCCCATTGTTGGTGACCCAGATCTGGATCAAGAGCACAAGGTCTATCCACTTGACCCTCTCAAGCTGGCACCAAAGACAGAGACTAGGAATGATGCCTAGAGAAGAAAGCATTACATTCTAGAAACCTGTTTTAATGGGAAAAGATGGGGTCGCACATTTGATTCTGCTCTTTATAGACTCTGGGCTCTAGAGTCAAAGGAATAGCCACTCTTTGACATTAGCTATGGGAAGCAATATTGATGCTGATACTTACAGCCACCATCTCTGCTGCTGGGTTTGTGCACATACATGGAGGAAAAGTAGAGTGCAGGGGTTTGCCAACTTCCTGGATATTGCGTTCTCGGACCAGTGCCCAGAGGGCTTCCCCTCCTAATGACAACTCTATCTGGAAATGAACCCAGGTCCCATGGGCTGGACTTTATTGCACTCTCTCACTACACTTAAGATATCTGAGCCTGACCAAAAGGAATATCTTTGAAACTGGTAAACATAGTCCAGAGAAGGGAAATGAGGGTCTGCCGGTCATGGCCACAACTTCATCAAATAATAATTCCTTTCTGCCTTCTCCACCTGTCCTCAAATGCCAAGAGGAATGGGTGTTCCTGTGACTTTGGGAAATTCCTTGTCTGGAGTACATCCTTTGCAAGCAGTAGAGTCATAAGAATGAGAAGGAGGTGACTCTCCACACAAGGATCTCACTGCTCTCCTGTGGTCATTCTTTCCTCCTCCTAGAACAAAAGTCCTAGATACTCTTCCTCGTTTCAGCTGAGTTCAAATTTTCATTTCCCTCTCCTGGAGAACCAGAGTCAGTTAGATTTGACTAAGGCAGTCATCTCAGAGCTAGTTCCACTGCCACATTCTTCATGAAGACTGGCTGCTGGCATTCCTGGACTCCTCTGTCATATGGCAAGGCACATCGTGGTGTCTGCTGGTCTCTCCCTTCTTTTCCAGATTTTGTTGCTTCCAGTTTCTCACTTCCATGGCTTTTCCCTTTTGGTGAGGACATCAGTTGGAGGAAATAGTTTTAAAAATGGGTAGTAGGAGCTCCTTTCAGGAGAGCTAGGGGGATTGGTGTTTTTTCTTTCTGGAAAAGATCACAGTAGGAGATTATTTAAGGAGTCAGCAGTGGCTTTCGGCTAAGAGGTTGCCATGAAGCTCTGCCTCTAGGTTTCCAGTTAATGGCCAAACAGAAGAGAGGCCACAAGAACAAAGTTACTTTAGGGCAAAATTGCTAACATTCCTGAAATAGTCCTAGATACTTCATAACCCAATAAGCAAGAACCAAGTTCACTCACTTATAAAGAGAACCCACTACAAGCTTCAATTCCTTTGCATGGTGACTTTTGGCTCACTGTCCCTTCTAACCTCCTCTTAAAACAAGGAGTAATGATTACTCATTTGACCATTGTTTTCTACACACTCAGATGTCAGGGACCAAGATGTATACCTTCAGAGAATTGGAGTCTCAAGAAATAAAATAAAGAATAAGACTCTATTCATGTGGTTAAATTTAAACATGTAAAACATGTAAACATGTAAAAGTAATCTGAAAGAATAATCAAAAGATGTCAAAA
Organism: Dasypus novemcinctus; assembly: GCF_030445035.2. NCBI lineage: Eukaryota > Metazoa > Chordata > Mammalia > Cingulata > Dasypodidae > Dasypus > Dasypus novemcinctus. The sequence continues at coordinate 169,317,529 of NC_080675.1, read as the reverse complement.
TCTTAAGTACCCCAATTAAAGTTTTGAGGCATTCATAAACAACACACATATACACAAATCTAAAAACCTAGAAACTTTTCAAGGTCTTTTTAGCAGTACATGTACACAGCAATAATATATATTAGTTTGGGGTCTTAAGCTCCTTTCCATTACATCAGGAATCATAATACCTTTTAGCAGTCCATGACAATAGTAATGGAAGATATTCTTTTATGCATTCTCATCTTCAAGAAGGACATAAAGGGGGAAAGGAGCCAAACAATTCAGGGAGTCATTCATTAATAAAAGTAAAATTCTTTATAGAAAAATGGTAGCTTTTTAAAAATTGCAAAATAATTACTAATAAGATATTCCTCATATTGGAAAATGAGTGTTGCAAGTCTTCATGTAGATATATGCTTTCAATGACCTTCAATCCTCTTTCAATTTATTATCTAGGAAAGGGATTGCTGAGTTATATGGTATATGTTTAACTTTATAAGAAACTGCAAAACTGTTTTCCAGAGTGGCTATATCATTTGGAATTCCTAAGAACAATATATGAGAGTTCCAGTTGCTCTACATCCTTCACATCATATTGTTATTTTTAATTTCAGCCATTCTAGTTTGTGTTTAGTGGTAGTTTACTGGCTTTTAATTTGCATTTTCCTAATGACTAATGATGTTAAGCATCTTTGCATACACCTTTTGACAATTTGAGTTTTGTGAATTCCCAGAAGTAAAAGATTGTGGTGTTTTTACACTTTTAAAATTAAAGTTAATACAAATGTGGCCAGTCTCGAAGCCAAACTCAGCATGTAAATGCAATGCCTTCCCCCCAGCGTGGGACATGACACCCGGGGATGAGCCTCCCTGGCAACGAGGGACCACTATCAACTACCAACTGATGATGCAACTGGAAAATGACCTTATACGGAAGGTTCAATGCGGATCAGCAGAATATCCATGTCTACATAAAATACCATGACTTTAAAATGCTGTTTGACCTAAAGTAAGGGGGAAATGGAAAGGAGAAATGAGTTTATATGGCTACGAGTTTCTAAAATAGAGTCTGGAGGCTGGCAGAAGGTTTGCCCTCATGCACAACTGAGCAGAGTCAGAGAGACAGATAAAGCAGATACAACCCCCAGATATTGGTTCCTTTGAGGGCTAAAGAGACCCATGGGAGTTATGGTCATGGCCGATGGGGTTAACTACCAGGGCAGATGGCCCCTCTTTGGAAATGGTGTTTATGTGTGATGAATCTGGACTCAGATGGGATCTCCCTTCATAAGACTTTCATGCTAATGTGCTGGAGGTGCAGTTAATGTTGGGGTTTAAGATATATTTAGGGGATTTGAATCTCTGGACTGACAATGTGATAGCCAGATCCTGAGCCTCAACAGACTCCAGCACCTACAATCTGATTTATTGGACTTACCACACTCAGCTAAGATGGAGGTGAAGGACAACCACCACACCATGGAGCCTAGAGTGATTACAACTGAAAATGGGAGGATTGCATCCAGCATCCAGGTGGAATCTGAGCCTCCTCTTGACATAAAGGTGCAATGGACACAACCAATCCAGTGTCCACATAGAAGAGGTGGCATTGGATTGGGAAAAGTGGACATAATGGACAAAGGGTATGGGGAAAGGCAGGAAGAGATGAGAGGTGGAGGCGTCTTCGGGACATGGAGCTGCCCTGGATGGTGCTTCAGAGGTAATCTCCGGACATTGTAAATCCTCACAGGGCCTACATGATGGAATAGAGGAGAGTATGGGCCATGATGTGAACCAATGTATATGAGGTGCAGAGGTGCCCAAAGATGTACTTACCAAATCCAATGGATGTGTCATGATGATGGGAACGAGTGTTGTTGGGGGGGGGGGGGGAGAGGGGGGGTGGGGGGGTGGGGTTGAATGGGACCTCACATATATATTTTTAATGTAATATTATTACAAAGTCAATAAAAAATAAAAAATTAAAAAAAAAAAAAAAAAAAGAAAAAAAAAATAAATATACTTATCCATTCTAATAAAAAAAAATAAAATAAAATTAAAGTTAATAGATCACAAAAAACATTACATTAAAAAACATTAAAAAAACATAAAAAACATAAGAGGTTCCCATATACTCTACTCCCAAACCCCCACCCCATCATTTTTGTAAATTGTATTTTTTTGAAGATATATACATCACACAAAAAAATGTTACATTAAAAAATGTAAGAGGGTCCTGCACACCCCCACTCTCCTACCCCACTCCTCCCACACCAACAACTTCCTCCATCATTGTGGCACACTCATCACACTTGGTGAACACATTTTGGAGCACTGCTGCCTGACATAGATAATAATTTACCCTGTAATTCACACTCTCCACCAGTACATTCTATGGGCTATGGCAGGGTATACAAAGTCCTGTATTTGACTCTGCAATATCATTTAGTTTTAAAAATATCATTCCCTCTCCCTGCCCTCAGCAACTACTGTGGTCACTTTCTCAACCTCAATGCTATAATTTCTTCTATTACTCATCACAATAGTTTTATAGTAGAATATCAGTCAGTCCACTCTAGGCCATATTTTATTCCTCCATTCTGTGGACTCTGGGATGGTGATGTCCTCTCCACCTCTAGATCAAGAGGAGGCTTAGATTCCACATGGATGATGGATGCAATTCCTCTGCTTGCAGTTGTTGGCACTCTTGATTCCCTGGTGTGGAGGTTGACCATCTTCACCTCCCTGTTAGCTGACCCGAGTAAGTCCAATGAACCAGAGAGTAGGAGTTGCAACTCTGTTGAGGCTCAGGGCTCAGCTGGCACATGGGCAGTCCAGAGAGTCAAGTCCCCTGAGTATGCACCATCCCTAGTGCCAACCACAGGTTCTGTAAAAGTGATGGAAGAGGCATGTATAGGAAGGTCTAAACTAATGCAATCCTCTGGGTGTGAGACTCATTTGACTGGATTACATCAGTGGGGCTTGACTCACATTGAGTCATTGCTCCATTGCTGTCTTTGATACAAACAGACTCACTTAGATAGACAGGGGAAAAAGGGAACTGCCATGTTCTATCCTGCCATGTAAGAGAGAGGATGGCTTAAGCATGAAGCCCAAGAGGCTGGGCCCACAGAGCAACTCAAGAAGAGATGAGCCTTATACTTGATAGCTTGCAGCAGAAATCAGGAAGAAAGCAGGGCAGCTGAGCTCTGGGTGATGGTATAGCCAGAGGGGAAGGCAGAGACCAGGCAGAAATCACTTGCCATCTTGCTTCAACATGTGGCAACTGACTTTAGTAAGTAAGCATCTTTTATGTTATCTTGAGTAGGCTTTTCATGGCCTTGAAATTGTGAGGTTTTACCCCAAATAAATACTCTTTATAAAAGAAAAAAAAAAAAAGACATCTGAGCCTGGCCTGAACTTTTCCCCTGATTTTCAAAAGCCTTGGTTATGGGGAGGACCCCTGCCCTCATGGGGATTCTTCTACTCATCTTGCTCCATTGAAGCCTCTATGGAATGTTTTTCTAAACAGAGGTTCTGAGGTACAGGTTCAGTTGCCTGTTGAGCATGGGAAATCTTTAGAGAAGAGGAAGCTTCCACTATCGTCCCTGGTCTCTCCCCCTCTTGATGCTAGTTGCACCCTCTCTCAATTGTCTCAACAAATATGTCTCCAGATATGACCAAATTTCTTCTGGGTAGGGGAAAAATCTTCTCTGGTTGAGAACAACTGATCAAGAATTAGAGATCTTTGCATGTCTCCGTGCTGGAAGACTGTAAAGAAGTTTCTCCCATCTGTCTGCTTCTCCAGGCACTCCTCTCTTTTGGCAGTTATCTTTCTGCATAGATCATTGCACCCTTAAGCAGAGCCTTATTAAAAGTCACTTCATCCTGGATATCTACAGCAAGCTTCAAGGCCTGATAGGTCATCAGATCAGACTTGTAGGAAATCAGCAATTTGATACAGATAGCCCATGCTTATTGGGTACCTATTAAATGAAAATTATCTCTGCTCTTAGCTATATCATCTCTAATTCTTTCAACACCCCTGCAGAATATGGGTTATGATGCCCATTTCCCAGGTGGAAATTGTGAGACTCAGAGATGTAGAGCGACTTGCCCCACTTTGGAGGGGGAGCTGGAGTTTCATCCCAGTTGGATTTGACTCCAACGCTCATGAACTGTTCACATAAGCACCCTTCTTCTGTCAGTGCCCCAAAATGTTCCTAATGAAACTTGGCTCTGCCTGGATCGGGTTGTACTCTGGAGTTGTGCAGTGTAGTGGTTCTGTCACCACTAAAACCACACTGACTGTGCCACCCACAGGCAGACTTTCAGCACCCAGCCAGCCAAGAGTCCTGGGGCTTGTACCACATTTCCAGGCATGACCTTTTAATGCTTTCTGGATTCCCATGAAACCTGAGTGCCTCTTTTAAGCGCTTTACTGTCTCTGGATATTGGCCAAACCCCCTTCCACTTGTCTTATTTGAGTTGTGACTGTGATAAAACCTCCATCCTTCAGGAAGTGAGGCGGCCTGCTTCTGAGCTCACTGTTCCAGAAGTACGTTCTGAGAGACTGTGCCCCCAAGGCCATATTTTGTTATTTCATTCCCCTGGTGGATTTATCGTTGCCAAAGAGGTTCCAAATATTTGGAAGTCTTATCAGTAACGTAAACTCGTAGCAAATTACCTATAAAGTTTCAAACAAAAGATTTGTTAGCATATTTTTAAAAGCCCGAAATGGATGTAGTTAAAAAAAAAAAAGAACAGAGTCTCCTGCCATTAATTGTTAAAATTCCTGCAATAATATATAGTTGCATCTCATTTTCCTATACATTTTCTTCTAAATTCGCTTTACGCAAAATAATGGCATAAAAGTGAAATATGGTTGTGAGAAACTCTGGAAAGTGATTTTCGCAACGACCCCTTTAATGTTTCAATGGACTCTTACTACTTTTATTCTCTACCACCCTTCTGCCTCCGGCTAGCTTCCCAATTCTCTACGGTTTTTTTAATAATTTGTAACTCAGATCACTATAAGTGGTTCAGTATGTTGGCCAATTTCCTTAATACTCCAGGACCAAGTCATCAGAATCTACTGATTTGTATACACTCATATTTCCTAGGCATTTTCTTATCTTGTTTTTGACAACAGCAATTTGGGTTAAGAGTTCATTATTCCCTAATTGCCCCAATTTCTTTTCTTTATTTCCTCTCATTAAAGTCAAATTTAGAAAATGAATTTTCTATCTCAGCTCTCTGAGGCTCGCCTGCATTCTAGCCCTTTCTTTCCTTCTTTCTCATCTGGGCTAGGGTCTCTCCAATAGCTAATTCACTCACTTATTTCCTTTTGAAGGTAGAGTAAGCTTGGTTCAGCCTTCGAAAACTTTTATTTCTATTTTCTACTAAAGAGTTTAAGTGAGAGAAGTGATGTGGCTCAAGCAGCTGGGCACCGCCCACCACGTGGGAAGTCCTGGGTTTGGTTTCCAGTGCGTCCTAAGGTAGATGAGCCAGACAGTGAGCTGTCATGGTGAGCTGATGCCACAATATGATGCAACGAGACACCACGAGGAAACACAATGAGAGGCACAACAAGGAAGGAGCAGAGGTGGTTCAAGGAATTGTGCACTTCCCTCCCACATGGGAGGTTCTGGGTTCAGTTCCCGGTGACTCCTGAAAAGAAGATGAGCAGACACAGACAGCAAGCACACAACAAAGAGACACAGAGAGCAGACAGTGATCACAACAATGAGGGGAGTGGGGAGAAATAAATAAGTCTTTCAAAAAAAAAAGAGTTTAGGAGAAAGAAAGGGATTTTCTTTTTAACCTTCCTGTTCCCCCCCCCCCCCCCCCCATATTTCTCTTGTGAACCTCTAGCACTGAATTAGTTTAGTGTTCAACAGGAAAAGTCAGTTAGAGAAAGCTTAAGTCCAAACACACCACAGATATCTTCTTCAGGCCCTTGCTTCTAAAATAAGCCCTGTTTTCAGTTGAAGGTTTTCTTTCAATTTCCAGACTGCACCAATTCTGAGCAAACACTCCTGAACATAAGCCTTTAAGAAATTCCATCCTTGTCTACTTTCTGAAGCAAAGTATCAAAAATGGAAGCCGTGGAGCAGGGGTTCTTAACAAGGAGTCTGTGAGCTTGAATTGAAATTCAAAAAAACATTATTCTTGTGGGGACTGGTTGGTGTGGGTGTGAAATATTTATTAAATAATACACAATATAGTGCGGACTTAGTAAGAGGTCCATGGTTTTCATCCGACTGGCAAAGAGGTCCGTGGGACAAAAAAAGATTAAGAACCCCTGTAGTAGAGAGATGCTTTTTCAGACTTGGGTGACATTTGAGTTTCAGTAATCCTCAAGATCAGTCTTAGTGTGTGCTCAGAGGTTGTCTGTCTCTGATAAATCATTCATTTCACATATCAGTTCTCTATTTATGTGTGTATGTGTGCTACCTGATGCCCACATCTGGATGAAATCATCAATCATTTCAGCCAATCCAACCGGAAAGTTCCAAATATCTGGAGGTTTGAAATTTGTGAACAGAACTCCTAGACACTTCTGGTTTTCATCCGTAAGCTTGGCGTCAGTTTAGACACCACCTTGGTGGTTTCTCTCATAAACTAAGCCTTGCGACGCAGACGTGTTCCTGAGGTTAGCTCTGGAAGGAGCATTGTGGACCTTAGCGGAAAGTTGTTGGACAAGCCCCAGAATGTGTTATGAAACAAACCCTTGTTTCCAGGGCTGGACAGTTGCTGAAAAATCTGTGTTACATGGTTGCAAATAACAATGACACAAATAAAATATCCTTAATTTCTGGGCAAGTCCGTATTCAAATTTCAAGAGTGAGTTATAGAGGGAGGGGATGAAAGCTCCTGGATGGGAGAGCCATCTGAAAAAAGCCCAATAACTTTCCCAACTGGGGCCACTTAATCATCCCAAGGACTGAACTGTTCTTGGGCAAGGGACTAAAAGTTGGTGTTTCACTATGCAGACATGGGGGCCCTGAGGCCCACTTTCCCAGCCACAGAGTTCCTGCCTTCTTTCCCCCACTGAATCCTTGTCTGGGGTCCCTACCCCCTGGGTGAAATTTCTGCCTTTGGATCTTATCCAGTCCTCCTGGGAACCTCATCTCTGAGGCCAGACACTCTGCCTACTGCAATCACCTTCACCAAGGCTGTTGGTTAAAACCTTGATTCTGGTTGATATTTGGTTCTCTAGCTTGGAATCATTTCCTCCTTGGGCCTCTTAGGTTGAATATCAGATTTGGCATCCTTCAAATAAGCCATTCCTAACTGGGGCTCAGGGTCCCTAGCATTTACCACGTCTTGCAGGTCAGCCTGGAGCTCTGGGAACAATCTATAGTTTAGGGTTTGTCTCCATAGCCTCCAAAGCACAGGGCTAACACAAAGACGGAAAGACCCAAATTCCATGCAAATTCAGCAGCATAATTCCTAAAGCATTGTTCTCAACTGAGGGTGGTTTTGCTCCCCAGGAGAAATTTAGCAGTGTCTGGAACATTTTTGGTTGGGTTAGGGAGTCATGCTACTGGCATCTGGTGGCTAGAGGCCAGTGATGATGCTAAACATCCTATAACACACAGACAGGACAATCCCCTAAAGAAAGAATTATCTGAGCCAAGATGTCAATAGTGCCAAGGTTAATGGGCACAGAGCTTGAAAACTCTCATCTAAAAAAGGTGTTCACCTCCAGCAGCAAACACAACTTGCTTCCTCAGGCTCAGGTAACTAATATCCATCCCACTGAATATTAGTCAAGGGTAAGACTACAGGTGCCAGCTACTGAAATGAGCAGACATCATTGTGAGTTTATCTAGCTTGACTTGAACTGTCTCTGAGCCACCTTTTCCTAAGTTAGGCCATTATTTGTACCATAATCTCCAGGCTGAGAAATTTCTATGGTATGTATTAATTAATTAGGTAATTATATAAGCAAACATTTCCTGCGACCCTGCTACATGCTAAGAATAAGACTGGGCTCTGGCAATACAAGGATGGAAAATAAAGTATCTCCATCAAGTAGATGAGTGGGGAAGCCAGCTAGGAACCAGAAGATTAGAGCACAAAGAGGTAAGGCTGCACAGGCAAGCAAGAGGAGGAGCTCTGTAGTCACATGGGAGGGGGGATGGGTGGGTGGGGAAGGAGTGGAGAGACTCAGGAAAGGGGATACCTGAGCCAACTCCTAGAGAACGTTTAGAGTGGTTCAGACCAAAAGGGCAGAGCAGTGAGGCAGCTGTGGGAGGGAAGGCACGGAGGCATGACAGTCATTTAGTAGCACTGGCTGCCCATCGTCCTTGGTGGGTAAAATAGCCTTTCAGGGACTATAGGGTAAGAATTAGTATGGATGAAAAATAAAGGTGGCCACTTCACAAATCAATGCCAGGATTAGAATACATTCCAGTCTCAGATGAGCTCATTCATTTCTTCATTCCCTTCTTCTGTAAGTGTTTACTGAGGGCCTGGGCATTGCATAAATTCAAATCCCAGATACAAGTTGCTCGATCTCTTTGAATGTTTGCCTGCCTGTAAACCACAGATAAGAGTGTTAGCACTCTCTTTTGGAGGCGCCTAAGGATTCCAGGAGCTGTTGCTCACCAATGCAGGCTTTCGCAGAGGCATCTGACATCTTTGCTGGCATCTCCTTGAGCCCTGTTCTTGTTATGATCACCCCATCGCCTGGCTTTCCGCAGCAGGGCTTTCGCCCTGCCTCCCACTTGGTGAGGCGCTCCCAGGTGCTCCCAGACAAACCAGCACAAAGTAGTTTGCATTCCATTTATCTCTTGTCAGCAAGTGGGTCCTGAGCAGAACAGGCTGCTTGCTCAGCCTTGCAATCTATGGGTTTCCTGCTTCACTCCCCAGGAGCTGCTGAAGGGTAGGGAGGAAGCTGTTTCGTTTTGGTCTCATTTACACCTCTCCCATCTCCTGCTCCCTCCATGAAAGGCAAGTCGCTGCCTTCTGCACAGAGCTTGGCCTGCTAGGTTCCAGACCCAGCTTTCTCAGTTAAGAGTTGTTAAACGTCCTTCTCATGGCACTGCCCAGAGGGGTGCCTGATCGTCCCCGGCCACGTGGCGCTGTCATGGGCTCTTGGGCTCTGCAAATGCCCTCTGGGTAGGAGGCCTTGGAAGATGGCCAGACCAGACTGTGGTAACGACAGGAGGATTGGCCTGAATCACTTCTGAAGTTGATTTCTGTATGGCTAAAAATTGATCCCAGATTTGTCCTCAGAGGAGGCTAATCCCCAGCCCTTCCTCTGCACAGGAGGATAATGAGGGCTCTAGACACATCAGCAGACTTACACGTGGCTGGCTGTCACATATTTGGCAATTCTTACTTAAGGATGGCTTAGTGCTGTCTTCTTCAGGCTCTTCAGCCTGTGACATTTCTAAGGACTTGTAGGAGCGATCTCCATGGGGATAAGAATACTGTCCCCGGCCCCTCTGACAGCCTCTATTTTACCTGGCCCTGTGTGAATGCACCTGCACACACACACACACACACACACATACACACACACACCACACTTACAATAAAAGCTGCCAATCATGCTTGGGAAAATCTAAGAATTTGTAACTGGGAGGAATGTTGCAGTTCACTGCTGAGGAGAGGTGGTTTGGAAAGTCCATGGAGAGAGGAAAGACGTCAGAGCCTCGGTGCCCTCTCTTGAGATTCACCCCAGAAACAAGGAGGCAGTGAGGACTCCCCACCTTACATCTCTGGATACTCAGGCCCCACTGAGCACCTACCATCTATCTAGAATTGTAATTTTTAAATGCCAGCATCCATCAGAATCACCAGGATGGTTTATTAAAACCCAGATGCGTGGGCCCTGCACCCAGAGTTTCTGATTCCATAGGACTGCAGTGGGCTCCACAATTTGCATTTTTAGCAAATTCCCAGGGATTGCTAATGCAGCTGGTCCAGGGATCTAGAAAATGTGGCCTAATCCCCGAATGTGATCAGTGAAGGAAACTTTATGGACACTGACAGCCTTTTAAGTGTGGAGGACCCAGACAAGGGGAACAGAGCAGGGGATTCTCAGCTGCCCTGGCAGCAACAGAGGCCCTCAGGCAGCAGCTAGAGAAACTGCCGCCAGCTCTTTCCTGGCTGAGAGGCCACCAACCGCAGATGAGAGGACTCTGCGTCTGGCATTACAGAGCTTTGTTGTAGGGCTCACAGTGTTTCATCCACCCATCGGCAGGATGCTGTAAGCATCCATCACCTCTGCTACCCTGGCTGCCATCAGGAAAAGAGGCCAAGTTCTAGGTAAGGTCAATCTCTCTCTCTCTGAAGCTCTAGTGTTGATGCACACCAGGTCCAAAGAAGATCCTCATCACCTGTTGCTAAACAAAGGAACAAAACAGTTCATTCCAGTATATTCTCCTTCCTGGTAGATGGATGGCCTTTCTGAGCTCAGCAGATGGAGGACTGGCTGTGTTCAGGAGGTTGGAAAGCAAATACCCAGCACCTATACACACCCAGCACTCAGCATCCATCCACACCCAGCACCCAGCACCCATACATCCCCAGGTCTTTGTGCATGATTTTATCCTGCTCTCCTTGGTCTACCGAAATGCAACCAGCTTCAACTACCATATCCAACAGGGTATTTGCAGTCAAAAGACTTGGGTCAGTCTGGCCTAAGAGTGGGGTAGCAGCAGAACTAATGGTGGAAACACGGGCAGATGTCACCTGGAAGGAATCTTGAATGCCAGGCTAAGGAGTTTGCATGAAGGTCAGCAATGGTGAATCATGAAAGGTTTGGGTTACAGGTATTTTTTAAAGAACCTTAAAAATATTTATGTTCTTTGACAATTTGATGAGCAAAGGGGACACAGGATGGACAGAGGGGAACCCACACCAATCCCTTCTGCCTATTTCACTCCTTAGTTAAGAGATGTGTGAAAGGGAAATGTCTTTCCATCTTTTCTGTAGGCACTGAGCAGGGTGTAGTGACCCTGGACGGGAAGTATTTTTCAGTAAAATCCTAAGTCCTGTTCTCAGTGTTCTCAATGTCCTTCTTTCCTTTTGTTTTTCTCTACCAGTAAAATTATCCTCTGGGCTGTGCAGCACAAACGTTTAAAATAAACATTTCCTCCTGATAGACATTCCACTGTCTTGCCAATGCTCATGCATCAAACCAGACAAACCTATTGTCTAGGCCAAGTCTAAAGTGATCCAAGATCTTCTACAGGTAGGAGGAGAAAATCCTCAGGAGAACACAGAGGCTACTACCCTCAAACCTGAGAGAAACTCAGTGCCTAGGTGAAGGATTGGAGGTTCCATTAGAAGAAAAAGAGGACTCAGAGAACATGTGCTAAATAAGAAGCATTCGAGGGGAAGGGGGTGAAGGAGAGGGGACTGGAGAGTGGCCATGGTAAAATATATACTTCATGCCTGGCAGGTGATTTTAACCAAACTACTACACAGTGAATTAGCTAGTAATGGTCTCACTTTCCTGGAAAAGAAACAGGCTTGGTAAGTGAATAACCTCCCCAAATTTCTAGATCCAGGAAGTGTTGGAAGTAGGATTCCAAGCCTGCCTGCTGGATTCCACAACTCCTGCTCATTCCGTTGCCTGGCACCAGTGCTACACTTGGCTGATCAAAGATGGCACAAATTATAATTGAAAGTGACCGGATGTGAGGAGGGCCATAAGGAAGTTATGAAATTTTAGGCAAAATCAGTGAGGGAGAATTTTATGGAAGAGAGAGCATTTGAGCTGCTTTGGGGGGTTGGTAGAATTTTGGTAGATCCACATGGTGAGGAGTCCTGGAAATTCTAGGCCAAGGGAAGCTGGAGCGCAAAGGTATGGGGGAAAAAAGGCCAATTCATTTGGAATTTGCAAAGGCAGGTCAGGCAGGAAAAGGTTTTGAAGGTCAGACCAAAGCATGTGGACACTTTTCTTAGGCAACGTGGAACCAGTGTCATGTCTGAACAGGGAAATGACATCTTCTGAGCCGGTCCAAAGGAAGATCAGTCAGGCCAAGAAATGTAGGCTGGTGAATGGAGGCCAGTGCTGGAGGGCTCCACGCCTCCTCAGTGTTCAGGGGCCTCTTGGCTTCCCACTAATGCCAACAGCGGGAGCAATGGATGGAGTCTGGGCTGAGAATGAGGACCACTGAAGAGGCTTCCCATGCAATCTGGGTTTTTAATTAGGATGGGAGCCTCTCATGTTTTGAGTAAGATCACCTGCGGGAGAGAACAGCTCTCCTGCTTGGGGGACATGAATCCATTATTACTAACTGGTGGGAGGAAATCAGTGAAGGTGGAAGGGAGGTGGTGGAGAGCCTGGGGCAGCTCAGTTACCGCTCCTGGAGAGCATTCAGGTAGGAATGACTTCTCAGAGGACTCTGAGGGTGTGGACTCTCACCAGGTCCAGGACCGGCCCAGCTTGTTTAGCTGGTGCCTGCTCCATTTGAGGGCAGGAACTCAGCCACAGAGGAAGAGGCCAGAGACCTCTCTGCTGAGGCCAAGGAGGCTGCTCTGGGCAGCTGGACTGACCTTGCAGGGGCCTTCATTTGCTTCTCGGCTTTATCGCCCACCCGTGATTAGCTCCCCGCCCCTCGCAGCTCACATTCAATGCTAGCCCAGATGGGAAACATATCTTCCCCAACATCTTGGTTAATTAAGTTTCAGGGAACGTGCAGCCCGTCCCTTGGCTGTGACGGGGAGGGTGACGGACGGCCAAAAGGCTTATTTTCAAAATTACAAATTTGGCCAATTTTCATGATACTGAAAACAAAACAAAAAACAAAACAAAACAAAACCCAAGACACTCTGAAGCATTTAAAATAGCCTCCCAAGCCTTGGTAAGATATTCTGGGATAGGCTGGGTTAAGATCAGGCTCAGGCCAGAGTTTACGCTGGCCAAGATTTATGTCAGGAGCATCGTCAGCAACGTCATGATGTGAAGAGAACCTTCCATTGATTCCTTTCCGTGATTCAGCCCTCAGGGATTTCTTTTTTTTTTTTTCCTCACAGCTGATTTCTTTTTTCTTTTTCTTTTTCTTTTTTGCTCTCTCTTTATTTTCTTCTTAAATGTTACATTAAAAAAATATGAGGTCCCCATATACCCGCAACACCCCTCACCCCACTCCTTCCACATCAACAACCTCTTTCATTATCGTGGAATATTCATTATATTTGGTGAATACATTTTGGAGCACTGCTGCACCGCATGGATAATGGTTTACATTGTAGTTTACACTCTCCATCAGTCTACCCAGTGGTCTATGGCAGGACATACAATGTCCAGCATCTGTCCCTGCAGTACCACCCAGGGACAACTCCAAGTCCTGAAAATGCCCCCACCTCATATCTCTTCTTCCCTCTCCCTACTCTCAGCAGCAAACCCAACTGGATTCTTGATAGATCCTAGATTCTGCAGTGCTCAAAGTGTTTTCAAATGCAACTAATGTTCATTGACCACTTAGTATGTGCCAGGGACTGCTAAGTATGTTTGCTGACTGTAGCAGTTTGATATAATTGATGAATTCCAAAAAGAAATATTGTATTATGTTTGTAATCTGATCTGTACCTGGGTCTGATTGAGTTATGATTAGGGCATGGAGTCCCCACCCAATCTCCACTCCTTGGTGGGTGGGGACTCACAGATAAAAGGCATGGGAGAGGACAGAGTTGGAGCTTTTGATGCGGAGATTTCTGATGTTAGAGTTTGATGCTAAAGACCTGGAAAGTCAGCACCCAGAGAAAAGAGAAGCCAGTACCAGGAAGGAAGGAACTTTGAACCCAGAGTAAAGCAAGCCCCAGGAATGTAGGAACCCAGGAAGCCTGAACCCTCACAGACGTTGGCAGCCATCTTGCTCCAAATTGACTTTGGTGAGGGAAGTAACTTAGGCTTTATGGCCTGGTATCTGCAAGCTCCTACCCCAAATATTTATAAAAACCAAACAATTTCTGGTATTTTGCATCAGCACCCCTTTGGCTGATTAATACACTGACAAATCCAATTTAATTCTTAGGACAGCCCTGAAGGTTGGATACTTCTCCAGCTGTACAGATTCTTATGTGGAAGTGTAGAGAACAACTTGCTCAATGCCACCAACTTAGTAATGAAGTCTTCTCTTTCTAAACCACTGTTGTTTCTGCTATGAGAAGCTGCTTCACAGACCCCTCTTCTTTTTTTTTTGAACACCTCTGGAAAATGGGGGCAAAGTAGTGGGCGTGGTTATTAGCCCAGGTCACAGGAATCCACAGCCCCTGGGGGGCTTCCTCATGAAACACCCACGTGCAACTCGATGGCCTGTTAGGAACCTTCAGTAAGTTTCTCTGCAAAGGGCCCTGAAGTAAATATTTTAGTCTTGTGGGACAGTCTCCATGGCAACTCCTCTCAGCTCTGCCGTTTCGGCAGGAAAGCATCCACAGGCAATATGTAAAGGAATGACTGTGTTTGTGGTTCAATAAAACTTTATTTACAAAAATAGGCTGTGGGCTAGATTTGGCTGGCAGGCCCTACTTGGCTGATGCTGCTTCAGAGTGAAGCCAGTTGAGGTAGATCCTTTCTGGAAGAGCCTCATTGTGCGGCAGTTTCTCCTCAAAGCCAGGCTCAGCTTCAGGATAGTGTTGGTGTGAGAACTGGGGCTTAGAGTGCCAATGAATGGCTGAAGAACAACGCGTACATTGCAAACATGATTTATGTGGCTTATACCAAAAGTTTTAGCATTTTCCAATTAGCTTCTTATACTTTAAAAACTTACGGAATTCACATACAAAGATCTGAAATTTCTGCATTTTGTAAAAATATTGGAAGCTTTTCCCTTGTGGTCCCTATTTCCGCCTGGCAGTATTGGCCACAGCTACACAGGGGCTGTTCCATTTAGACAGGAAGGGCCTCAGTGCTGCAGCATGCCACCCCTTCACCTGGCCTGTGCCTGGCATTTAAGTTACCTGCACCTGTGCTTAAGATCTGTGCTACAAGGAAACTTGATTGGCAGGTAAGAATGAAATCCTAATTCCAAGTAGTTCCTCAGCTGTCCTTATATTTTTCTCTTATTACTCTTCTAATGTCAAAACCCTCATTATAGGGCAGGGGGAGTGATGCTAGAATAACACCTTGGAGACCAGAGCAGGGTATAGGTGGCTTTCCAGAGCAATGAGTAGAGGGAAAGACCAGGGATGGGAATAAATCTCTTCCCAGAGAGCTCAGGGGATGAAAGCCACAGAAGCCAATTTCAAGATGAAGAGAGGGACTCAGGCGTGAATGAGAGAAAACCAAAGGAACAACTCCTGGGAGAGAGGGAGCAGTGAATGAAGGATGTACCTAGCAGAGTGGGTCCAAGATGCCCACACCAGTGGGACTGGACTAGGGCTTGACTGGCCTGTGAAGGGTTTCTTCCAGCTGCAGGCAAGGAGATGTGTGGTGGACCAGCCTCATTTAAAAATGGGCAGTTAGTGAATCCCCATGACCATTCTCCAGAGCTTGTTTACCCTCCCAAGGCTTCTCGTCCCTCCTGACTCTGATGTAATCAGCAGGTGAGCTCACCTGCCCATCTCTATATCTTAACGATGTGCCTGGCAAATCATGTGCATTTGTAAATGTAAGTTTGTCTTCTGTCCATAGTGACACTTCTTCCTCTCTTCATCTCAAGGAGAAGGTCCTTCCTCCTTGCCAAAACTTCACCCTCCTCTTCAGTGCTCATTTCTTTTCTCTTCCAGCCTTCTCTCCTTCTCTTTCTTGCCTCCTTCAACTTTGCTTCTAAACCTGCTTCTACCTCCCCATCCTAAACTGAAAAAGAAATGGAGCCAAACTCCTACAACAAGGGGCCCTGGTACACTTCTGTTAAGTTACTCCCTTTTCCTTCAGCCTCAAACTTCTCAAAAGAGTAGTGAGCTCAGGGTCACACATCAACGTTGCCCATTTATTCATTAACCCCTTTCTGGCTGTTTCTCTGACCACTGGAATAAAACTGGTCTTCTGGAGCCTCTGTATGACAAATTTTTTTTTTTTTAAAGATTTATTTATTTATTTAATTCCCCCCCCTCCCCTGGTTGTCTGTTTTCTGTGTGTATTTGCTGCGTCTTGTTTCTTTGTCCGCTTCTGTTGTCGTCAGCGGCAGGGGAAGTGTGGGCGGCGCCATTCCTGGGCAGGCTGCTCTTTCTTTTCACGCTGGGCGGCTCTCCTCACAGGCGCACTCCTTGCGCGTGGGGCTCCCCCACGCGGGGGACACCCTTGCGTGGCACGGCACTCCTTGCGCGCATCAGCACTGCGCATGGCCAGCTCCACACGGGTCAAGGAGGCCCGGGGCTTGAACCGCGGACCTCCCATATGGTAGACGGACGCCCTAACCACTGGGCCAAAGTCCGTTTCCCATGTATGACAAAATTATAATCTTCACATCCAATGGCATTTTCTTAGCTGACAAACTACTGGATAATAAATACAACAATCATTCCAGTAATAAGAATGCTTTGAATTTGTTAAATGCATTGCTCTTCATGTAATGATTTCATGTACATGAACCCATACAATCTTCTTGACCTCCTTTAAAAGGAAATAGTATAAATCTTATTTGATGGTGAAGAAATGGATGCTATAAGAAGATAAGTGACAAAGTGCTCAAGGTAACTCCACAGTAAATGGTAAAGGCTAGGTTTGAACTCAGCTCCTTTGATCCCAAGTCTTACTCTCCATTTTCCCGCCATGCTCCTCCAGTTATAGCTCTATTCTCATTTTCCTTCTACTTCCTTGACTGGGACTTCTCCGTCTCTTTTTCTTAGATATCTACTTTCTTCCTCTGCTCCTTTGTTTTGTCCTTAGATTCTTCTCTCTGGACAGTCTTCTCAGTTCCCATGGATTCAACTACTACTTCTAAAATTGACTTTTAAATCTCTGCTCTGTTACCTGGATGTCTTTAGATCAGTCACTTACCCTCCTTGGGTCCTGAATTTCTTGTTTGAAATATGAGTGCTGGGTAGTTGATGTATGCTTTTCTCTGTAGCTCCAATGTCAAATAACATAAAGGATGTCAAAGTAATGTTTAAACAAAAACCAGTACAAAATTATTAGAACTAATACATGAATTCAGCAAGATGAAAGGAAGCAAGATCAATAGAAGCAAATCACCTGTATTTCTATATGCTCACAATGAACAATCTAGAATGAAATTAAGGGAAAAATCCATTTACAATAGCATAAAAAAGAATTAAATGCCTAGGAATGAATTCAACAAAAAAATTGCAAGACTTGTATGCTGAAAACTACAAAATATTGCTGAAGGAAATTAAAGATGTTAATAAATAAAAAGATATTCTATGTTCAAGGATTAGAAGATTTAATATTGTTAACACTGAAATATCCCCCAAAGTAATATACAAAATCAATGTGCTCATCATGAGAATCTCAGCTGGCTTTCGATAGATGCTGGAGCAATTGGATATCCAAATGCAAAAGAATGATATGGAACCTGATACCATATGTATAAATTAACTGCATGTGGATTAAAAAACAAAACATCAGAGCTAAACATATAAAACTCTTAGTAGAAAACATACATGTAAATTTTTGTGACTTTGGGCTAGACAAAAGTTTCTTAGATAAACACCAAAACCACAAATGAAAATAGAATAGTTAGATTCCACATGGATGCTGGATGCAATCCTCCTGCTTTCAGTTGTAGGCACTCTTGGCTCCCTGGTGTGGTGGTTGACCTTCTTCACCTCCATGTTAGCTGAGTGGGGTAAGTCCAATAAACCAGAGTGTAGGAGTTGCAAGTCTCTTGAGGCTCAGGACCTGGCTATCACATGGTCAGTCCAGAGATTCAGGTCCCCTGGGTATACATTAAACCCCAGCACCAACTACAGTTCCGGTAAAAGTAACAGGAGAGACTTGTGGACAAAGATCACATCTGAGTCCAGCTCCATCATACAGAAACACAAACTCCAAAGTAGGGCCAACTGACATGGCATTGAACTCCATCTGCCATGACCATAGAACCTGTGGGTCTCTGTAGCCCTCAGAAGAACCAGTACCTGGGGTTGTATCTACTTTATCTGTCTCTGGGATTCTGCTCAGGTGTGCATAAGTTAGATAGATTGGACTTCATCAAACTAAAAACTTTTGTGATGCAAAGGATACCATTAAGAAAGTGAAAACACAACCCACAGAATGGGAGAAAATATTGGCAAATTGTATGTCTGATAAGGAACATATAATATGTTAAAAAAAGACAACTCAATAAAAAACAATCAAATAATGCAATTTAAAAATAGGTAAAGAACATGAATAGACATTTATCCAAATTACATAAATAGCAAACACTTGAAAAGTGTCATTAGGGAAATGAAAATCAATACCATGAGATATCATTTTACATCCACTAGGATGCATAAATCAAAATGACAGATAATAACACGTATTGATGAGAATGCAGAGACATTGGAACCTTCATACAACACTGGTGAGAATGCAAAAAAGTGCAGCCAATTCTACTGCCTATAGAGACAGAAAGTAGATCAGTGGTTGCACAGGGCTGGATGGTGTTTGCAGAGAATGGATAGTGATGCCAGGTTCTGTTGTACCACTACAAGCTCGGGTGAGGTTAAAAAAAAAAGGAAGCTTTCTAGGGACTTCTGAGAGAACATGGCCCTGCCGACCCCACAATTTTGGATGGCTAGCCTCCAGAAATGTGAGGGAATAAATTTCTACTGTTTTAAGCCAACCAGTTTGTAGAGCTTTGTTATGAAGGAACACTTGCTAAGAAGGAAATGAATACAGTGGTGATGGTGATTAATATCAGTATTGTTCACACAATTACCTTGGTCTTAAGACAGTTTTCAAAGGTAGAGGTGGTGGTTTTCCTAGGAATTATTTCTCCTCAGAGCTTGATCTCCAAGAATTCACGATGACTATGGTGATCTAGAGTTTTACAGTAAAAAGACCTTGGTTTGAATCCAGTTCTATTACTAACTGGATGTGCAATAATGGAATTTTTTTTTTGGATATCTGTAAGTCTCAATGTCCCTACTTCTCACAAATGAGGATAATACCATCTGAGTAATGCAAACCAGGGATACATATAGAATGCTGTGTTAGTTTCACTTGTTTCAGAAAAGCCTCTCTAGCTCTTCCACCCAGAGTGGGCTGGGTGAGAACTATTGAATGGGGTAGAGTTGGAGCATGCTTGGTGCTTTCAAGCTTTCCACATTTGCTCACATGAGTAAGCTAAGAGCTTTCCCCAGGGATTGCTTATTCCATAAACGAGTGATTAAATGGACACCATGGAGAGGTTTTCAAGCATGGCCCTTTCTTCCCAGAAGCTCTTGAAGGTTAGGACAACCATTTCTTTCCAGGAAGAGAGGGGGAGGGACAGCAGGCCAGAACAGCCTGCAGGCAAGGTGGATGGGATACTAGACTGGAGTTTGATCCCTGACTTTGCTCTATCAATATCATAATGTGGGCTGAAAGGACTGACCTGAATCTGTAGCTCAGTTTTTCCTTCTACCAAATGGGGATAACACTCTCTCCTTTCCTCAGCCTCCTTCTCTCTAGGAAAGGGACTGTTATGGAACAGTCTAAAGCACTCTGTCCTGTTTGGAAGGA
Source organism: Dasypus novemcinctus (assembly GCF_030445035.2). Lineage (NCBI taxonomy): Eukaryota > Metazoa > Chordata > Mammalia > Cingulata > Dasypodidae > Dasypus > Dasypus novemcinctus. The sequence goes on along the minus strand of NC_080675.1, from coordinate 169,297,968 downwards.
AGATCTGAAATGAAGACAAGGTTTCATTAGCAGCATTGTTGTTTTCCACCTCTAATTTCTGTTATTTGGTAGTACTGTATAATTATAGCATAAAGACAAAATTATTTAGGCCTTAGCTGGCAAGTTGCATGGCTCTTCTGTTTGGATGTAAGTGCAATATTGTTGCATAATAACCCACAGAAATCTGCATTTAATTGCAGGGGCCGTCTTGCCTCTTGTCACTCCCCTCCCTTCAGCCACGATGCACTCAGTGGCGGTGACCAGGCCTCAGTCCCTGAGTCTCTGCCACTAGGACTGCACAAACTTCATGGCCCCTCGGCCGCCTTGGGAAGTGAGGGGCCTGCGGCAGCCACACCAGCTAGAACGAATGTTTTAACCATCAGCTTCCTTACTGCATCCCCTGGATCAGGTGCTAACGTGGCCTTCCTGCATGCAGCAGGTAAATATTGTGATGGATTTAATTATGCACTCTGATGCAGTCTTGGTTTTGATCCTCATTCCTGTGAGTGTGGCCCTATCACAAACAGAGTCTCTTGAGGCTGTTATTTTAAGCTAAGATGTGGCCCAGTGGAATGAGGGTGGGCTTTAAATTGGATCACTAGAGTCCTTTATAAGCAGTTCAGTCACAGAGAGAGAAAGCCATAGGGAGATGCCAGAAGCTGGGAGGCAGCAGGAGCCCAGAAGAGAAAAAAGGGGACATTGCTATGTGACATGTGTTTGGAAAGCTAAGGAACCCCAAGGATTGGCGGCCAGCCAGAATGCTATAGTCCATGGGCGGAGGCAAGCCTTTTGGCCAGTGCCTTGATATGGACGTCAATAACTTCCATTGTTGAAACCAACCCATCGTGTGGTATTTGTCATAGCAGCTCAGGAAGATTGCAACACTTACCAAGCACCTACTACATGGAAGACACTGTTCCAGGTGCTGGGGAGGCAGTGTGGGAAGAAATAGTTGGAAATCCTTATCCTTGTATGTGTGATTGTGTGGGTGTGGGTGTGTGGGGTGGTGGTGGGGAGGCAAAGTTGGCACAAAATAGCAGGCCTGAATAAAATGGCAGATGGTGGTGCGGGCTATGGAGAAAAATAAACTAGGGAAGGAACATGGGAAAACATCACTGGTAAGGTCACATGGCTAAAGAGCTGAAGGAGGTGAATTTGTTATGCAGGGGAAATCTGAGCATTCCAGGCAGAGGGTTTGGAAATGAGGAGCTCCAGGATGGGAAATATTCTGGAGACCGGTGTGGCTGTACAGGAGCCAATGAGGGGAACATTTGTAGAGAGTGAGGTCAGAGAGGTGTTTGGGGGCAGGACTGGAGATTGTACAGTGACAGAGTTGGTAATCTGTGAACTGCAGGCCACATGTGACTTGCAATCTGTACTTGTAAGTAAACTTTTAATGGAATGTGGCTGTGCTCATCTGTTTAAGTATTGTGTATTGTCTTTGGGTGCATTAGCACAGTGCAGAGGTGAGTAGCTGCTTCTATGGAGACCTTGCAAATCATAGAACTATCTGACTTTTAAAAGACAAAATTTGGAATTGAACATTGCTAGTGGTATTTTCTATCTCCTCCATGTCAAAAACTGGGAAAACAGTTGTCAAAGTGCTCAGGTTCCTAGCAGTGTAGTGGGTTGATACGAATGCAGACAAGCTGTTAAACACAAGTCCATGCTCTCAGGCATTGCTCTGGGAGCATAAAATAGCAAAACCAATTTGGAAATTGTTTATCAGTATCTACTAAAGCTAAACATACTTAGGTACTTTGACCCAACAATTTTACTTTACAATATAATATATACCTAAAGAAATGAGTGTGTGTCTACCAGAAAGCATGTATAAGAAAGCTCCTAGAAATTTTGTTTATAACATCCGCAGATGAGGAATACTGCATATCCATGAAATTTGAATGGACAGATAAATTGTAGTGTAGTCATATAATAGAGTATTATAGAGGAATGCAAAAAAGGAAAGCACTGCTACACGCAACTGCATGGAGGGATTTATAGAAATAATATTAACTGAAAAATCCAGACATGAAAGAGCACACACTGCGTGAATCCATGGATAAGAAGTTTAAAACAGGCAAAACTGATCTAGGCTGCCATAAATTAAAAGTCATCATCTTTTATTACTTTGCTGGTAGGGAGGCTTCTAGGGGTTCTAGACCTGTTCTATATCGTCATCTGAGCATCCTTACATCACTATACACTAAAAGTATCACTAAAAGTTCATCAAGCTCTAAACTTCAGATTTGTGTATTTTACTCTGTAAATTATGCTTCAAATAATGAAAATACAGCTCCACTATCACAGAATTTTGTACTCAGTGCTATGACAATCCAACATGGGCAAGAATGACTCACATTGGATTTACATCTTGAGTTTAAGCAGTTATATTTTCCCAGGGCAGAACAAAACGGTGAGAACATCCCTGGGAGAGGAAATAACATGTGAAAATGCCGAGTGAGAAGGCTTATTCAGGGAACTTCCAGGAGAGCAGTAGTGCCTCTGATCATTTCCAACATATTTCTCTTCCTCTGTTTCCTACTTTTCTCCAGCCCTCCTTTTAAACTTACTTTTATTCTTAATTATTTTTGCATAGAAAAATGATTCACATACCATTTATTTCACCCTCATGTATAATTCAGTGGTTTTTAGTATATTAACAGAGTTGTGCAACCACTGCCACTATGCAATTCCAGAATATTTTCATTATCTCCCCCAAAAAACTATGCACCCATTAGTAATAACTGCTCCATCACCAACCTTATACAACCACTAATCTATTTTCTCTCTCTATCAATTTGCCTGTTCTGCACATTTGAATACAATATGTGACCTTTTGTGACTGGAGTCCTTGACTTAACTTAATGCTTTCAAGGTTCATCCATATTGTAGCATGTACCAGTACTTCATTCCTTTTTATGGCTGAATAATATTCCATTGCATGGAAATATCAATTTTGTTTATCCATTCAACAGTTGAAAGACATGTGGGCTGTTTCCACCTTTTGACTATTGTGAATGCTGTTATGAATATTTGTGTACACGTTTTTACATTGGCATATGTTTTAAATTATTTGTGTATATATCCAGGAGTGGAAATACTGGGTCATATAGTAACTTAACGTTTAACTTTTGGGAATCTGCCAAACTGTTTTCCAAAAGGGCTGCACAATTTATATTTCCTCCGGCAACATATGAGGGTTCCAATTTCTCTACACCCTCAACAACACTTGTGATGTTGCTTTGATTATATCCAACTTAGTAGATGTGAAATGGTATGTCATTGAAGTTTTGATTTACATTTCCCTAATGATTAATGATGTTGAACATTTTTGATGTGATTATTGGTCATTTGTATCTTCTTTGGAGAAATGTCTATTCATACCCTTCCCTTGTTTATAAATTGGGTTATCTGTCTTTTTTACTGTTAAGTTGTGAGATTTCTTCATATGTTCTGGATACCACATTCTTCTCAGATATATAATTTACAAATCTTTCTCTAATAATATAGGTTGTCTTTTCACTTTCTTGATAGTGGTCTTTGATGTACAAAAGTTTTGAACTTTTCTGAAATCCAATTTATCTATTCTTTCTTTCTTTGCTTGTGCATTGGGCATCTTATCTAAAATACCATTGTCTAAGCCAATGTCACAAATATTTTCTCATGATTTCCTCTAAAAGTTTTGCAGTCCTAGCTAATTTTTTTGTGGCATAGACACAACTACTTTTCACATACATTGTGCACCCATTCAATTATTATTAATTATAATTATTATAATTATTGCTTTAAGTCATTTTCTTTAGATTAGATGGGGAAAATAAATTAAAAGAAAAATATACTTATATTTTATGTTTACCTAATGTAATTAACTTTATCAATAGTCCTATATTTTTATGTGGATTAAGTTACCACCTAGGATCCTTTCATTTCAGTCTGAAGGAATAGTTTTAGTATTTTTTGTGGAACAGGATTGCCAGCAGCACATTTTCTCATTTTTTCTTTATCTAAGAATGCCTTAATTTCTCTTTCATTTTTGGAGGATAATTTTGTTTCATATGGAATTCTTGGCTGGCAGTTTTTACCTTTTACTACTTTGAATATATCATCCCATTATCTTCTGGCCAGATTAATGTTAACCTAATTGAGGGTGAATCATGTCCCTCTTGCTGCTTTCAAGATTGTCTCTTTGCCTTTAACTTTTGACAGTTTTATTATGTTGTGTTCACTTATGGATCTCTTTGAGTTCATTCTAATTTGGATTTTTTTGAGCTTCTTGGATATATAGATTAATGTTTTTAGGAAATTTGAGAAGTTTTCAGATATTTCACCAATTTTTTTTTTGTCCTTTGTTCTTTTTCCTCTCTTTCTTAGACTACCATTATACTTATTTTGGTACACTTGGTGGTGTCCCACAGATCTCTGAAACTCTCTTAATTTTTCTTTATTCTTACTTCTTTCTGTTTCTCAGACAGGACTCATCATTGACTTATCTTCAAGTTCATTGAGTCTTCTTTCAACATGAATATGCTGGTGAGCACTTCTAGTGAATTTTTTATTTCAGTTATTGTACTTTTCAAGTTCAGACTTTCTATTTGGTTCTTTTGTCTAATTTCTATCTCTTTATGAATATTCTGTTTGGTGAGATACCATTATTATATTTTAGACATCAGTTTCTTTAGCTCTTTTAATATATTTAAAATACTTTTTTTGAGTCTTTGTCCAGTAAGTCCAACATCTGGGCTTCCTCAGAATCATTTCCTATTTATGATTTTTTTTTGCCTTGGCATAAGACAACTTTCCTCTTCTTTTGCTTGTCTAGCAATTTTTGGGGGGTTGAAAATGGAATATTTTGGACATTTTCATGTGGCAACTCTGGAAATAAGTCTACCCTTTACCAAGGTTTTGCTGTGATTACTGCTTTTTGAAACAGTTGTTGTTTATCTGTGACTTTTCTGAATGAATTCTTCATTTTAAAGTCTGTATTCTTTCTCCAGTGTGACCACTGAAATCTCTTCTTGGTTAGCTTAGTGGTCTGTTAATGATTAAACAGAGATTTTCTTAACTTCTGGGAATCAATAGGTCTCCCAGATTTTGTTAAGGGATTTTCACAAGACTCAGGCAGCCAGTTGACAACTCTGCAATACTTTTCACTCTCTGCTTTGCAGGGTCTTAAGGTCAGACAGAGGTGAGAGATTAGGGCCTTCTCAGATCTTTCTTGAGCTTGTATACTGCTCTGGGCATGCATATAGTCTTTGAATCTGAGGAATATGTTGAATCTTTTCAAAGTCCCTAAGGACATCTCATTTCCTAGATTTTTCTTTTAAGCTTTTTGTTCATCATCATTTGCCCTAACTGTTATTGGCTTCCTCAAGCAGTTGCAGTGTTAATCACTTGACTGTAATTGTTTTTGATAGTCTCCCCTGGGGAAGAACATTTTCACACTGGGGGAGTTCTACAGCAGGACAAGTTCAGATATCTTTGCAAGTGGGGTTTTTCAGGGAGCCACCATACTGGTCAAATAATGACAGTGCTCTGGAAATGATATTTTGAAATAGTTACAGGTGCTTCTGTTCCCTCCCATGGCTGTCAGGGAGCCATGAATCTGGGCAGTTATTTTCCCAAACTACTGTGGAGCTGGAAAGTAGGAGATGGAACTAGGGCAAGTTAAAATGTCACAAAGCTTGCTGTTCTCACAAAGATTCACCCATTTTCCTTGAATAAATGCTCCCCAGATTGCTGCAAGCCTTTGGTTAATTTCCAAATTTCTAAAAATGTTGATTCTGACCATTTTTTACCTGATTTCATGTTGCTTTTATAGATGAGAGAATTTTTGGAGGCCCTTACTCCACCATTATTGCTGACATCCTCAAATTTCTTGAATATGTTTGTGTCAGGAATGCTGAAATAAGCCAAAAGAGCTTATGGTAAACTTGTGGAAGGAAAGCATATGGGAAAATGTATAGAGTGATGAAAAATGGTGTAGCATTTTGCTACTCAAATTTTCCACCAGCTTCATTCCTGGGAGTTTGGATCACTAGGAGTTTGTAAAAATGCAGAATCTCAGGTCCCGCCTCTGACCTACTATATTTTAACATTTTAATGAGCTCTCCAGGAGTTTTGTATGTGTATTAAAGTTTGAGAAGCACCAATAAGTGATCCTTGTTAGGTTAAGCAATGGCAGCAGCTGCAAACATCCCTCTCCCCATTCTTACTGACTTAGCACAAATTTATTTCTCACTCACACTATGTTCAGTATGTGTGGGTGGGGACACTTCTGCATTTGGTGGTATTGGGATCCACATTTCCTCCATTTTGCTGCTTCTAAGTTTTCCACTAAAAGGAAGATAGAAATGGAACTATTGTATTGTCTCTCAATAGTCTCAGCCCAGAACTGATATAGAAAGTTTCTGCTCCAGGCTATTGGCAGGAACCTAACACATACATGTAATCTAACTGCAAGTTGGCTGGGGAATGTTGAGGTGGGGTACCTGGGCTACTTGGTAAGCACTAACTATCTGTGCCACTCTCTTTTAGAGAAGTTCATATGATGTAACAGGGGTGTTTAGAGTAAGAAAAAGGCTATCTCTAGGGGAATCACAGGGGAGGTTAAAAGATAAGTATATTTTTACTTGGGGACTTAGAATATGGATTGACTCTAAAGGTTAAACAAGTAGAGGAAAGTGGGAATCAGAGGATGAAAGGAGTTAGTTCAATAGGCATAATATTGAAGGGCCAAGAACCAAAATTTGCCCTGAGTTAAAGAGAGGAGAATATATTTCATGAACTCCTCAGCCCTCATTATAAAATCAAGTAACAATTTTTCAAGACAGCAATTTTGAGAGTTTGATTTGGATAGTTTCAATGGATTAGAAGAATTTTTAATTCTGTAACTATGTGCCATGACCAATTTTAAGATCATTATAAGAGAGAACATAAATCCTTACCCATCACAATCTTCCAGGGAAGGACAAATGGGATACTGGGTAATGAATGTAAAACTGGTATTTGGTACTTTGGGTTCTATTCACAACACTGTCAGGCATTACTTGTGTGGTCTTCAGCCAGTACCTATACACTGCTGAGCTTTATGGGAGGGATGATCTAGACTAGCGAGAATCACTTAGGGAGCTTTCAAAAAATACCAGACTGGTGAAGCAATGATAAAGTCTAGGGATGATGCCAATGTACCTGTGTAAAAGCTGGTCTAGCCCAGTGATCCTTAAACTTTTATGTGCTTATCAATACATGAGGGATCTTGTTAAAATGGAGATTTTTAACAAGTGGACCCAGGAGTCTGCATTTCTAACATGCTCTGAGTGATGTAAATGCTACTGGACCAGGGGTCAACACTTTAAGTAGTAAAGGCCTAGATGATCTGAAATAGATAATTGAGTTCAATCAACAGACTGTATTTTCCAATTTAACCAAATTGACCAGTGATTTTAGTATTGCTTAAAAGTAGGCTCAATGGACTTGGGCAGAAAATGCTCTAGAGGGGGAAGTGAAAATTTTGTGTTCAAAACCAATCAATTACCTACTCTAGTGCAACAGTGAGAATTGTGAGCAGGCACTGCTCCTTTCTCATGATAACTCTCCACTGGTACTCAGGTCAGGCAATGCTGCTTCTGGAGACACTAGACAGACTGATAAAGGATCAGAAGGAGCCAGAGTTAGGTAACGAATCAGCACAGGTTGTTCTATGCCATTGGAGAATGAGGAATGAAAGAGGGGGGAGGTGGGGGAGTGGGACCCCCATATCCAGTAAGCACCCAGGGACCCAGCCAGGCACTTTCACATGCATTACGCCATTTATTCTTTACAAAAATCTGCAAGGGCTGGCATTATTAACCTAATTTTCTAGATTAGAAAATTACGACTTAAAAAAAGTCAATCTCTTGTCAGCTCAGAGAGCATCTATGAGACACTCAAACCCACCCTCTTTCCATTATAGCACATGAGAAAGTGTCTTATATTTTAAGCCATGTTGATGGTTGGTAGAGGAAAAGGGGTGGTGTGTTTTCCATTTACGGGTCAATTTATCATGATGATGGTGGTACTGTGTTCCAACTAGTGCTTCTCTCTAACACTTCCATCCTGGGTAGTTTATCTAAACATAAGAAGACATGAAGAAACTATCAATAAATAGAGTTGCAGAAGGGGCAGCAATGACAGTTCAGGAATTGTTGGGAATTATTTTCCTCATTTTTCCCTTTCTCTGGAATCTATACTCCTCAAGACTACCTATTATCAAGACCAAAAGAAGGGGAAATACATGATGGGTTAATATTTTGGTATTTTATATGATGTGTAATTCCTCTTATTCCTTGGCACACTTCCATTTCAAATAGACTCAGATCCTGAGTAAGGATGTGGAATAAGCTAACTTTATTCCTCAGGGTATTTGTACTCTCCATTTCTTCAGATTTCCAATGAATTCCTTCCCCCATTTTTTGTCTTGACTTCGATGCTGCTTCCTCACAGAACACCTCTTTAACTACCTTATCCATGCCAGCTACTCCAAAATTCTCAATCCTCCAAACTTTTTTCATTTTTTTAATAGGGTTCATCATTACTTCACCTTACTTTTAATGTGCTTTTTCTTTGCATATTGCTAGCCTCATTCATTCACTAGAGCAATGGTTGGCAAGCTTCTTTCGGGAAAGGGCCATAGAAGATAGTTAAATGACTGGGTATGGGCTTCGGTCCACTAAAACTATTTACAAAAACAGACAGTAAAGTGGACTTGACCTATAGGTCATAGTTTGCTAACCCCTTACTTAGAAAATAAATCTAATGGGGGCATTTTCTGTCTTGTCTCCCACAGGATTTCCAGTACTGAAATCAGAGCTTAGCATCTGGCTTTCAATAAATATAATTTGAATGAATGAACAAATAAAAGAATGAATAAATGAATGACTGAATGAATCCTCTACCACAGGGAATGAGGGTCACAGGAGAACTTAGGTAAGAAAATAAGTCAATTATGGTCTTTAAAGCTGAAGACCCATCTGCTAAGATAGTGTGTTACCATGTCCTGATTCTACTTTAAAAAATAATTTAAAAAGTATCCCTGAGTAGGAAATACAATCAATACCATTATGGATCTCTATGAAGGGGTACTGCGCCCTGCCCCTTCTGAGCTGAGCATGGTCAAGGGTTGGGGGTTTGAATTATGGAAACTACTGAGAGCTTTGGGATACAAGAATAGTGGAGACCTGTCCCTCAGATTCAACCTGGTTTGGGGAGCTAGGGAAAGGCTGAGCAAGGTTGAGAAGCAATGGGGGTGTCTGCTTGGCAGAGAAACTGAATCAACCTCACAGAACTTCTACTTGTTCTAACATGGAAAGGGACAAGGCCTAAAGGGTCACCACACAACTAAAAGATGCTCAGGCAAGACACAGATCTGCAGTGGCCTGTATTTGGAATGAGGAGGATGTTCTCTTGGATGCCAGCTTGAACCAAAGATCTGAGTCTTGGAGGGACTGAGGACTCCTTAGCAGATGCCAAAATAAAGCAGATATCCCTCTCTGCCACTGCACCAAATATCATTGCTTTGCTAACGTTAACCTTACCTGGAAGATAAATCTAATAGGGACATTTTCTGTCTTGTCTCCCCTAGTATTTCTAGTACTTCATGGGTATGTGACTTTTGTAGTTGCAGAGGGCCCATGCTTAGATGCCATACTTGGTTTACTGGTCTACTGTCACCATTGTGAAAATATCAATAAATTGTGAACATGAAGTCCAACATTTTCATTTTGCATTGGGCCCCACAAATTATGAAATGTGAAATTACATTATAATTTAGACTCAAACCCAAGAAGAGAAGTTATACCATGAACAAACTAAGAAAACTTTGCGATGACTCACTGTGCTTAGTTTATTTTAAATTGTCAAAGATTGTCCTGACCATGAAGCAAAATTAGGTTTTGAACTAGATTCATTATGTTATAGAAAAATAAAGTTTAAGGTTTTGCAAATGTGTATTTGTGACTATAATTCTTGTTTTTTACTGATGAGAAGAAATAGAGAAAGAGAGATTGTTAAATAACTTCTAGCAGATTAATAAACATCTCTGAGTTTGAAACTGGTTTCCTCAAGTCTTTGTGAAAACATTAGGAAATTGAATTCTCAGTCTCCAAAAGCTTTGTCCTGAGTTATCCTGTTCTGGCATGAAGGCCTCAGTTCATTTTGCAGCATTGGAGAAATTGCCTAATCCTTATTTCTTGCATAGTCCTTATGAATTAAGCAAAAGACATATATATGCAAGAACTCAGAGCCTTAGGTCTGAGATCAAAAGTTGGTTTGCACACTCAGCTAAGATGGAGGTGAAGAAGGACAACCACCACACCATGGAGCCTAGAGTGATTACAACTGAAAATGGGAGGATTGCATCCAGCATCCAGGTGGAATCTGAGCCTCCTCTTGACATAAAGGTGCAATGGACACAACCAATCCAGTGTCCACATAGAAGAGGTGGCATTGGATTGGGAAAAGTGGACATAATGGACAAAGTGTATGGGGAAAGGCAGGAAGAGATGAGAGGTGGAGGCGTCTTCGGGACATGGAGCTGCCCTGGATGGTGCTTCAGAGGTAATCACCGGACATTGTAAATCCTCACAGGGCCTACATGATGGAATAGAGGAGAGTATGGGCCATGATGTGAACCAATGTATATGAGGTGCAGAGGTGCCCAAAGATGTACTTACCAAATCCAATGGATGTGTCATGATGATGGGAACGAGTGTTGTTGGGGGGGGGGGAGAGGGGGGGTGGGGGGGTGGGGTTGAATGGGACCTCACATATATATTTTTAATGTAATATTATTACAAAGTCAATAAAAAATTAAAAAATTAAAAAAAAAAAAAAAAAGTTGGTTTGCAGACTATGCAGGGCCAGCCAAACAGTCTCCCAAGAGAGAGAAAATGAGGCCAGTTTGGGTCACTTGGAGAATGTAAGGAGAGAGGACAGGTCGAGAGACAACTAGAGGATCCTTTGACCTTGTGAATAACTCTTGGCTGAGACAGACATCATCATTCTAGTGCCTAGAAAATGGGCATAGAAATATGGCCAGATCCTATAATGATACTATTTTCGAAAAGCTATATAATCTAAGGTCATGGGATCACAAATTTGCCTAACACTCAGCCATCAACAAGTCTGGGGCATCACAGTAGACAAATAAAGGTTCGTTTTTATGAAAGTTCCTCCCTATCCCTACAGGAAGACGTATTTGGTGGACTTCAAAAAGAATATTTAGATTCCACATATTTACGGTTTGGTGCCTATGGAGCATACTGTTTGAGGGAAACATCCCTACATCTAGGAGAGGGCATCTTGGAAAATGATGATCCTCTTTTCCAGCACAGAGAAAATCTGTGGTTCTGTGCTGACCTCCAGAAGCCTGGAATAGGTGGAGGGAAGGACAGGAAGCATGTGCCATGGGCTACTGTCCACATTGATTTTGTCCAAATGAATTCTTGAAAAAATTGCTGTTAGTCCCTCAAAACAGTGATCTTTTTCAGATGCAGACATAATCTGGCCTGGCCTTCCGGCTGAGCTTCAATGGTCCCTGGTTGCCTAATGGATCACACATAAAGTCCTCAGCTTGATCGCCTAGCCCCACTAAAACTCAACCCATTCTTACCCTCCACTATCAGCTCTGACCTTGATATTACCTACCTCCAAGCCTTTGCTTTAACTTTCTCCCCTGCTGATCACTTCTTCATTTTTTTTCTCCTTTGTGAATTCCTGCTAATCCATACAAGAAGAATCACTACCTTCTTCCTTCTCCATGGCAACATTGAAGTTTGTAAATACCTTTATTAATGGCTTTTTCCCACTCTGCTGCCTCAAGTACTAATCCCTGAGCTTCATCAGGGCAAGGACCTGGTCAGTTGCTCACTACCACAGAGATTCATGCATGATAGGCTTTTAATAAATCAATCAATGAATAAATCAATGAATGAATGAGTGAACGAATGAGTAAATAAACTCTTACCAAGTTGTATGTTTTAACTCCTGCATTGCCTGCAGCTTACACGTGTCTGGCAGTCAGTTAAAACACAGCGATTCCTTGCTTATTGAATCCATGTGCAGAGATGGCATGGTGGCAGAAATGCTGGGGCTGAAATGGTGTGTTAACAGAAGAGGACTTCACGTCTAGGGAAGGCTGAAGCCCCTGGCCTAGTCTCCAGGGATATGTTGAGAAGGATAAATGATTAGTTTCCTTAGGAAACTATAACTCCATATGGTCTGCTTTCTTCCCAAGAATGAAGAATAAAAGCACCAAGAAACTCTTCTCTTCTGGGCCCCCAGAAAACCTGATGAGAAGTACTGCTTGTTCAGGAAGAAGTGATAGGAATTGCATGAATCATCAGACACCCTTCTCTCTAATCATTGTAAACTATTTATAACCCCCCTAATTGGGCATACTTCTGTGACTTTGGACATTCTACTCTTGCTTCCTGGCATGCCTTTCCTCTCCTAGTTGACCTATCAAATGCCGAACTCATCTTTCCACACCCAACTCAAAAGTTACCTCCTCAGTGAGGCCTTCCATGATTTCTTAGATAAATGTAGGAACTGCCTTTGTGGTTCTATCAGATTACTTACTATATTATTCTATTTAAGTAATTAATTCAGTATTTTTTTGATGATTACCACATGTCAGAACTCTACTAGGAATTGGGAAAAACAATGATAAGATGAAACATAGGCCTTGTTGTCAAGAAGTTTAGAGTCCCCATGGGATCTAAGCTCTCTCAGTTAGAAGCAGAGTGGGTATCACCATCCCCAGATCCTCAAGATTGGGGAATGAACAGTAGACTAATGTAGACATTATTATTATAGCAATGGTAGAAGTCTTATCATTGATATAAAGGCAGTGGCCACTAGAGGTTCTGAGGGATGGGAGAGGGAAGAATAGGTATAATATGGGGGCATTTTTTGGACATTGGAGTTATCCTGCATGATATTTCAGTGACAGATATAGGTCATTGTATATTTTGTCATAACTTACAAAACTGTGGGACAGAGTGCAAACTATAATGTAAATTGTAGTCCATGGTTAGTAGCAAAGGACGTTGTTAATGTGGGAAAGTGTGGGAGGGGTAGGGAGCAGGGCATAAGGTAATCCCCTATATTTTTTATGTAACATTTATGTAATCTAAAGCTCCTTTAAAAATTAATTAAAAAAAAAGAAATTTAGAGTCTGTTTCAGATCACACTGATGAGATGATTTACTTATATATTTTTTATGTGCATAAGGGGAGCATGGCCTTTGAGTCAGGCTGCCTGGGATCATATCCTGGCTCTACACCTAAATAGGTGTGCATCTAAGTAGTTTAGAATACCCTCTAAACTCTCCATGCTTCAGTTTCCTTCTCTGTAAAATAGGCATATTGATAACTCAGAGTCCTGCAATGGGGAGTAATGAATAAATGAAAAGTGCTTAGAATAGTGCTTGAAATTTAGTAAGTTCCCTTTAATGTTAGTTTTTATTTCACTAGAATTTCTTCCTCTGTGGCAGGCTCCTATTCTATTTTATTTTATTTTATTTTATTTTATTTTAGTTTTTTTGTGTATTCCAAACTTTTGATTCAATATGGGGCATACTATAAGTGCTTAATAAATAATCTATTACACAGATTACAAATAAAGTAATCTATTATATAACAGATTATTTTAGAAAAGAAAATACTCCAATTCATACTTCTCTTCTGAGGCAGGGTATCCACTATTTGTTCCCTTAAGACATTCAGCTTTGACAGCCATGAATGAAATGGTATTAAGTCTGGAGAATTTTCCATCTGCTCTGGTGACTGCTATTGATTTTACCTACTGAGATATTTGGCTCCTTCATAAAATGAAATATTATTCACAAACATATTGGGGAAACAGTTTTTAAATGCTTATATCTGCAATTCACATGTCATTTAACCTTTTTCCTTTTGGATAAGGGTGAAAAATATCTTTCTGTTTTGGATAGGAGTAAAAAATGGCTCCAAATCAACTGGTTCTTTGGTCTAGAGTCATTTCAGAAGATGGATGGAAACCAGAAAATAATTTTGTGAACTGATTTTGCTTAGAAACAGTAGAAGATTAGATTTCTCCCTGGCTCACCCAGAAACCTAGATTTTATGTATTGGGATTTATTATGATGGAATCTGCCAGTTAACTGGGTCAAACATTTATTTTGAGTCATGTTTCTACTCTGCTTAATGATGACTTGAGTCAACCAATTCACTCAATTGCACTTTTTTTAGAATTGGAAAGATAGTTTCGGTATAATGAAAGTAGTCTTGCCCCTTGAAGGAAGTTAAAGCTCTCTCTGCCTTTTTCCTTGATAATTTATCCCTACTGGATCAAAGTCTTTTGATAATGGGATATAGGAATGCCTGTCCCAAGTCTTGAGAACAGTGTCTGACTCTTCCCCAAAGCTCACATAGAACCCAACTTGAGAGCTATTATAGACTCATAGCTCTCTCTTTCCTTAATTAATCATCCCAATCCGCCTACCGGTTATTTAGCACCTGTCATGTGTCAGGTCCTTTACATGCATGTTCTCAGTCCCTTAATGGTGACTCATAATGGTCCTCATTGGTTTCAGTAGCATATCACACAAATGCTTCATGGTCTCAGTCATGTCATATAGTTCAGTCATGAGTTTCAAGGATGGCTTTCCACATAGTATATCCAGGCAAGCTCCTTCCATCCAATGGTTTTGAACTTCCTTAGGAAGATCAGAATGCTCCACTGAGCCCTCCCCATCCACTGAGAAATCAGAGAAGAGAAAGAGCAAGTGAGGAGTCATACTTACTGTAGACGATTCTTTCAGCACATTATAAAGATGTTGCTCTACTTTCTTCTTGCTGTTTCCAAGGAGAAATCTGCTGTCATCCTTATTTTTGTTCCTTTATAGATAATGTGCCTATTCTTTGGATCCTTTTAAGATTTTCTTTTTATCACTGGTTTTAAGCAATTTGATTATGATGTACCTTAGAGTAGTTTTATTTATATTTCTTGTGTTTGGGATTCATAGAGCTTCTTGGATATATGGATTTATAGTTACCGTCAAATTTAGAAAGGTTTGTACCATTGTTTCTTAAAATATTTTTTGCTTTCCCCATATATGCTTCTACATATACATTTTCCTGCTTAAATTTGTCCTGCAATTCACTGATGCTCTGTTCACTTTTTTTGTCTTTTTCCTCTGTGTTTCATTTTTAATAGTTTCTATTGCTATGTCTTCAATTCACTAATATTTTCTTTTGTATGTCCGACTAATCTGTAATTAATCCCATCTGGTGTATTTTTCATTGTAGCTTACAACTCTTAAAGTTAAATTTTGGTCTTTTTTTGTAACTTCCTTGTCCCTACTTAACATGCTCAATGTTATTCGTAGCTTCTTGAGTATATGAAATATAGTCATTGTTATTGTTTTAATGTCCTTGTCCATCTTGTCTACTAAGTCTAACATCTCTGTCTGTTTCAATTGAATTTTCTCATGGGTTTTATTTTCCTGCTTATTTGAATGCCTGGTAATTTTTGATTGGCTGTCACACATTATTGAGAGTCATTATCTTTTTGGGACTAGATATGTTTGCATACCTATACATATTCCTGAGTTTTGTTCTAGGGCATGATTAGGTTACTTGGAAATGGGTCAGGGCAGCAATTAGTGTAGGCCTGATTTTTCCCCTCTACTAAGGAAAGATATTTATTAGTACTCTGATGCCCTTTGAATTATGAGTTTTTCTGCTTTGTTAGAAATAGGCTTTGTTTCTGGTCTTACATGAATTACACTGCTTCTTTCAATCATTTTGGTGATTCTTTCCTGAGTCCAGGCAATTTTTTTCACATGCAGGGGACCCTCTATAGATCTCTGGAGTTTTTCCTCTCTATGTAGCAGTCTCCTTTCCTGTAGGCTGGCCTGTAATCTCTACTATCTTAAGTTTTTCAGATGCCTATCTTTGTTTCCTCAACTAAAAGAGACTGCTGGACTCTGCCTGGTCTCCCACACCTGTACCATGGTCTGGAAAGTTCCAGGCAGTAAATTGGAACAATCATAGGGCCCATCTCCTTTATTTCCTGACCCTGAAGGATCACTGGGCTTTGTTATCTGAGGTCCTATATGTTAAATATCATTGGTTCATATAATTTGTCCATTTCTCAGCATCTCAAGTGAGAGGGTTAATCCAGTCCTGTTACTCCATTTTGACAGAAACACTGGTGTATTAAGCATGGCCAGAAATTCTTTGGCACTCTTTCCATGGAGAAGCATGCCCCGTCCCCAAGAATCTTGGCTGAATCTGTGATTCTTTGACCAACAGATTACAGAAGTATTCTTTAAGATATTGACCACTTTCCCTTCCTGTCTCCTAGAACTTCCCCTTGGAACCCAACCACCACAGTCTGAGGAAGCCCATCGACCTGCAGAGACTCCTATGGGGAGAGGAAAAGAGGGCCCACTGACAGTTCCACCTAACTTCCAGGCAGCAGCCAGTACCAGCTCACCCATCAAGTGAGTGAGTGATATTGGAAGCAGGCCCTCTGTCCACAGTCAAGCTGCCCCAGCAAATGTCACATGGAATAGAGACAAGCTGTCTCCATAAAACCTGCTCAAATGGTTGATTCATGAGCCATTCGCTTTCTGTTGTTTTCAGTTGCTAAGTTTTGGGTAGTGTGGTACACAGTAATAAGTGCCTGGTACACCCCCTTTTAAACAGATGACAGCTCTTGTTTGGCCCTCTAATTGAAAGGGAATTGGCCATACACTCTGAAGGAAGAGCAAATAGATTTTCTGAGCATATAACATTATCTCTCTATACTTACAAAATAGGTTATGTCTCTATTTTGAGATCCTGGGACACTAAGACTCAGAGATACTACACGCCTTGTCAGAGGTCATAGCAAGTAAGTGGAAGCATCAAGATTTTGACCTGGCCTTCTTATATCCACAAACCCCAACTCTTTCCTCCAACCCCTCCCATGTAGCCTTCATATGTCTCAGCAGCAGGGCCCCTTCCCCAGTTTCTGCCCTTCCTTATACTTACTCAAATTAATTTCTTTATCTGAGACTCCTCCTCTCCTATAAGAGCTTTGACCCATCAGTGGGGTCTACATGTTTGGGGCTCATGGAAGGAGACTCTGATGTAAAGTGAAAGGGTACCCCAACTGTGTTAGTTAGCCAAATGGGTGCTGATGCAAAATACCAGAAATCTGTTGGCTTTTATAAAGTGTATTTATTTGGGGTAGATGCTTACAGTTACAAGGCCATAAAGCATAAATTACTTCCCTTACCAAAGTCTGTTGCCATGTGTTGGAGCAAGATGGCTGCTGACATCTGCTAAGAGTTTAGGCTTCCTAGGTTCCTCTCTTCCTGGGGCTTATTTCTTTCTGGGCCCAGCTCCTCTGTTTTCACCACAAAGTCAGCTGTAGACTCTGACACAACCAGCTCTGTCTCTCTCCCTGGGGCTTGATTCTTTCCAGGTTCAGTTGCTCTACTCCTCTGTATGCTTACTTACCTGGCTCCAGCTCAAAACTCCAACTTTCTTCTCTGCTGTGTAGTTTTCTCTGTGAGTCCCTGCCCACCAACGGGGTGGGGACTCAATGTCCTGACTTGGCCTAATAAAAGCACTAATTCTAATTTAATCATGCTCAGGTACAAACCAGTTTGCAAACATAATCCAATATCTATTTTTGGAATTCATAAATAATACCAACTGCTACACTCCACCATCTGAATTCCAAAAAGACATTATAATATTTTTAAAAAACTTATTTCAGTAGCAATGTAGGCACAAAATTGTATCACAATCAATTTAAAGAAAACAGAATTTGTCTTGGGACAAATTTCCTTATGACTGTAGACCTCCAAACTTACAAAACCATTTATCTGCTTCCAATACACAAATGGACCAACAAAGGATAAACATTTTCATTATCACAAGAAGAAATTAGGAGAAAAACATGAGTCATGGGTCCTCTATAGGTCAGTAAACCTGCAGGACATGTTTCATTAGATTTCAAAGTCTGAGAGTCATTATTAAGAGGATAGTTTCTTCTCCTTGAGGCCTCATGAGGTTCTACCCTTTTCACATACATGCCCAATGGCCATTTTCTTTGTCCCACCCTCATCAAGCATCTGGGTATCAACCAGGCTCTAGACCTCATCCTCCAAGAACACTGGGGTGATTGCCACACTTTACCCAATCTTTGGGTTAGAGTCTTAACCTCCCCTAGTACAATGTAGTGAAGGCAACATCCTCCCTAACATTTGGCATACATGCTCAGTGCTTTCAGAGCAAAAAGTTGACCACCTGGCCTTCCCTGATCCACAGGGGACAGGTCCACCCCTCTCAGACCTAAGGGTTGCTGACCTTAATTGCCCTAATCCTTGAGGAATGTGCTCCACCCTCTCTGTTCCTGAGGGCAGCAAAACTTTCCCTGAACATTGAGTGGGAACAGATACTCTCTTCAACTGCTGGGGCAAACTCATGCCCTCTGTACACGTGGGTGGGGTTCCTCTCTTGGCCCAAGGTGATGTCTTAATTCCAGATCTTAGCTTCCATGGTTTTCCTCTTACAGTTGTTTCTTCTTCAATCTCTCCTTTTCATGTCCCTTTTAGTCCAAGCTGTCAGTGGTTTTGTTCATATAGCTCTCTCAAAAAGCTTGTTGGTTTAGTATGCAAGAAGCAGGAGTCCGAGCCATCATATAATAAGACCTTCCACAAGTCTTTCCTAGATAACTGCATCTTCAATCTTGATTTATAAGTTCCAAATTTAGTTAAATCCTCCCAAAGGGCACTATCATCTGGGAGCTGGATTTCCAAAGGCTTGGAATCTCTAGAATCGGTTTCTGTTTTCTTTGTGCCCAACCATTCAGACCTCAGTTTATCTCTGTCATTTAGCATTTTGCTATAAACTGCAACAAGAAGTCAAGTCACATTCTCAAAGTATACTTCAGGAGTTCTTCAGCTAAATGCCCAGGCTCTCCATTTTCAAATTATACGTTGCATAAAACACCAGGAGTTAATCTTACTAGGTTCTCTGCAACTTTAAATCACAGATCACCTTTCCTCCAGTTTCCAATAATAGTTTCATCATTTACTTCTAAAGCCTCAAAAAAAGTCTCTTTAGCATCCATATCCCTATCAACAGTCTCTTCAAATCTATTTAGGCCTTTTCTGTCAAGCATCTCACAATTTCTCCAAAAAATACCCCTTACCCATTTATAAAACCTTTCCAGCATTTTGGTAGTTGCAAAGCATGACCCCTGTCTCCAGTACTTAAGTCTGTATGAGTCAGCCAAAGGGTGCTGATGCAAAACATCAAAAATCTGTTGGCTTTTATAAAGGATATTTATTTGGGGTAAAAGCTTACAGTTACCAGGTCATAAAGCATAAGTTACTTCCCTCACCAAAGTCTATTGCCACATGTTGGGGCAAGATGGCTGCCAATGTCTGCCAAGAGTTCAGTCTTCTTGGGCTCCTCTCTTCCTGGGGCTCTGTCTCTCTCTAGGCTCAGCTGCTGTGCTCGCTCCACAAAACCAGCTGTAGACTATCAGGCGAATGACTCTTTCTTTCTCTCCAGGCTTCTGCTGTTTCTAAGGAGCTGTCTCTATTCCTCTGTGTTCTTTTCTTGTGTGTTCACTTCCTGAGCTCTAGCTCAAAAACTCCAACCCTCTTCTCCAGTGCATAGTTTCTCTGTGAATCCGTGCCCACCAAGGGGGTGGGGACTCAACGTCCTACTGATGTGGCCCAATCAAAGTCTTAATCATAATTTAATCATGCCCAGGTACAGACCAGTTTACAAACATAACCCAATATTTCTTTTTGGAATTCATCAACAATATCAAACTGCTACACCAACATTGGGTACATATGTGGCACTGAGAATCATATGAGAAAACAAGTCTTTATATCCAGAGAAAAGAGCTTGAATGTTTCATTGAAAATGCAAAAGTCTAATTTTGAGATCATATTTGGTGAATCCAAGACCCAGGGCACAGGGAATAAAGAATGTTTGGAATGGTCCTGGGAAAATCCTAGAACCAGCACAGTGCCTGTCTTTTTTTTGGATAGGAGAAAGATGGCTCAGGGCTAGGTCAGCTCTATTCTAAAGCTTGGGGCTGGGGCTTCCATTTGCCTTTGAGGCAAGGGATCATGGCTGGTGGAAATGTAAACATGAGATCACCATGCCGAAGCTTATTGCCTTTGACTCTATGATGAGTACTTTCAGGGGCAAACTTGCCTAGGCTATAGTACCCAGTTCTCCAAACACTAATCTAGGTGTTACTGCACAGGTATTTTGTCAATATGGTTAACATCTCCATTTGGTTAAATTTAAGTGATACATGTTACCTTAGATAATATGGATGGGTTTTATCCAATCACTGAAAGGTCTTAAGAACAAACTGAGGTTTCCCTGAAAAAGAAGAAATTCTGCCTCAAGACCACAGCACTGATTCTGCCTAAGCATTTATAGCCTGCCCTATGAATTTTAGAAAAATCTCCTACTGGTTCTGTTTCTCTGGAGAATCTTGACAGATACAGACTCCACAGTGGGGCACATAGAGCACAGACAAATTACCATTCCAATAACATACTTGGGCGTTTTGCTAAAATACCGAAGGATATAGCCCTTGACATTAATAATCAGTCACAAATATTCAGAGAGGACCAAATGTGACCACCAACCTGACCTGATTTTGGTGGCATCAATTACACCCTTGAAAGAGAAGAGCAACTTTTCCATGCCCTAATCTCCATTGCTCAGCAAATCAATTCATGATCATCTTGGAAAGCTGACTTGTTGCCCTAGAAATCCAGGAGCTCTCAGGTGGCCTCTCACATCAAATTTACCCTTAAACTGGGGTTCAAATACAGTGGGGACCAGAGCTACATTTAAGGAATTTCCCTGACAGGTAATTATCTGTCTTGCATACTGGGGCTATACAATGTTCACTAGAAGACAGCGATTTAAACTCTGTGCACACACTGATGAATGGCCTCTGAATTAACTGCAATGTCTGTGTTAAAAGGAGAAAAAGAAAAAGAAAGAAAGAAAGAGGGTTCTACAGCCAGTGCCATTTTAAGCAGTTCAATGAAGATATCTACTCTGTGCTCAGTAGCGGTCAGAATTGCAGATGAGGCACAGGATTGAGTGAGAGGGATGGAGAATGAGATGTGGAAATATTATCATGCCATTCTATAAATCAAGGTACATCCTCACTTTGAATACAGCAGCCAGGGCCAGCTGTCTTATCTCAACTAGGGTAGAAATGAAAGGGTGAATGGCCGGTGATGGACAGTGTTGCTGAATAGAGGCACTGGGGGATGAGGTGGAAGCAGAAGGCCAGAGGGTGGATTTCGCTGGCAGAGCTAATGAGGAAGATTAGAGCTCTATTTTACAGATATGTGTGGAGTAGTGGGGGAAAAGGTACAGGTAAATGACATAGTAAAGCCCTCCCAAAAGGCCAAGTGTGTCCCTATTTATCCTCTCTCCTGAAATTAAATGGCAACAGATTTGAAATGGATGAATGGACATCCATCTGAATGTGTAGGGTACCTGGTTTGCAGTTGAGCACACAGGCGGCTGCCTGGTATATTGAGAGTAGTATGAGTGAGTTGAAGCTGGGAGGAGAAGCACTGTCTCCTGTTAGGTGGGTGTGTCAGGCCCCATCTTCTTCTCTTGTCTGACCCTCAGTTTCTGCATCTGTAGTAGATTTTTTTAAGATCCCTTCCAACTCTGAAGATCTTTGACTCTCTGTACCTATCTTGTGTGGGCTCAGGGAAGCACAGTGAAAATGTGTCTCTCTTTCTGCCCTCCTGGGAAGGAAAAGAATAGGTAGACTGGGAAATGGGGTGGCAAAGTGGAAGAGGCTTCCTGGGGGTCTTTATAGCACTTGATTGCAGAAGCCTGAAATACTGATAGGACCGGATGTGTTTTAAAATATAAATTAAAGTTTCTCTGAGATTAACTGAAGTCTCTTTTTTGATCCCCAAACAATCCCAGCTCAGGCTTCCCAGCCTTTTTACTTAAGCAAAATGCCAAATTACTTGTCTTTCCTGAATCTCAGTTTCCTACTCTTTAAACTGGGCATGCTATGAGCATCTCCCTCACAGATAATGCATTTAAAGCAGTGTTCAGTAAATGAAAGCTATAGTTAAGAAGATAGAAGGCACAAGCCTGTAAGTGATTTGACAAATCAGACTGGTAATTAGCGGCAGGTTTGGGATTCAAATGCCAGCCTTTCTTCATGGGAAACATGTGCCTTTCCTACTGCATCCCATGGCTTTTAGTTGGGGGCAAAAGCAGCTCACAGTCCAAGGCAAAGTTTATTAATACTGCATGTTTGAGGCAAATATGTAGCACCGTAAGTGGTCAGGGAAGGGGGACATTAGCTAGGATGGCCTGGGGTGGTCCTGGAAAGCTTCCTGGAGGAGGGGCCTTTGGAGTGGGTTTTAATGAGTGGTCTACGAAATCGACGTGAGACCATGGGCATTCAGGGCAAAAAAAGAGTATCAGCAAATCAGAGTTGGCTACCTCGAGCCCAAGAAATACACCTGCAGCACCGGATGTCGAGAGTTCCAAATGGTGATGGTGATGGCCACGGGAAGATGGCAGATTACAAAGGGCTTGGGGTGGTGGTCTCAGCTTGAACTTTTTTTCTAAGGAAAATGAGGCTCCATCAAAGGGTTGAGCGGCAGTAGAATGGGGCATGCTCTCGTCCAACACCACAAAAGTGTACTTGAGAGGATTAATCTAGCAGCCTTGACTGGAGTAGAAGAAAGAGAGCTGATCCAAGCCCAGAAATCCAGGGAAGGCTGCTCTCCAGGCAGGAGGTGAAGAGTGGAAGGATGAGGGTGGTTGCAGGGAGGATTGAGGCAGGCATGGGGAATGCCTTAGAAGAAAGATCAAGAAGCAGCAAGAACAGCGAAGGCCTTCTGAGGGCCTGCTGTAGGATGAGCACTCTTTTGGATACTTTATATGACTTTACTCATTGCATCTTCCCAACAGCGCTGTGAGGTGGGCTCTGGGGTGCTCTGCCTGGCTTTGGAGCAGACACGCTTGAAATAGAATTTCTACTCCACTACATACCATGAAAGAACTTGGCCAGTTATTTCCCCAAATTTCAGTTTCCTCTATTTTTTTTTTTTGAAATGGGACAGTACTAGCTATCTTGAAAAACTGCTTTAAGGATTAAAGACAATGTGTGAAAAACACCTAGAGCCTGCTTTGCAGAAAGCATGTGCGAAATGGATGCTTTTATTGCTATTATTGTCATCAGTTTTAAAGGACTGACCAAAAGGATTTTAGGCCCGAATGTGAGAGGGTGGCATGAAACCTAAAGGTAAAAAATGACTCCAAATTTCCAAATGTCAGAGCCTGAGAAAATGCAGCTGCCAGGGACAGAAGAAGGGCAATTGGTTTTGAGGGAAAAGTGACGGGCTTGGTATGATTTTGAGGTGATGGCTGGGTATCCAAGCAGAAAAATCTGACAGGCCATTGGAAGCAAAAAGCCAGGTCTCGGGCAAGACACCACAATTCTAGGAGAAAATTGAACAATTTATCAATTGTCTAAATATCTTGCCCACATAATGACAAACATCTAGATTCTTGGAGCCCTTTTGACATGATTTAAATTTCAACTTTTTATCCCAGTACTTAATCGTGTATATTTGTAGAAAAAGAACTCTTGTTTTTCTCTGGATTATGAATCCAAATTATTTGCAAAGATCCACGTAGCAAAAATCACCATTTGTTTCCTTGCCTTTGGGTGGGAGAGAGCAGTTTTCTTCTCCTTCACTCCTGGCTCTCAGTTTCTTTATTATTCACACCTCAACAAATCTTATTTTATTACATTTTTTGGAATTGCAATGTAATTTTGGTGATTAACTTTAAATTGGGGATAATACACTGACAGACATTAACATAATGTCAAAACATTTTCTTGCAATTATTTTGTAACCTCCGTCAAATCACTCTTCCCCAGCGGACATTTATTAATATAATATGGACAACACGCCAGAGCGCAAAGCTGTGGAGGGGAAAAGTGATTACCAAGAACGCTTATCAGAAATGATCAAGGCTAGTAAAAGACAGCGAAGCAGAGCTTCACGTTCTCATATTTCCCTGTCCGGGAGCAGATGCGTAGAGATGAGTGCTGGAAGCCACTCTTGGGGTGTTTGGGTTAGAGTGTCGCTGGGAGGAGTTTTGTTCCCATTGCCACATCTGTTGCCATTACCCAAATGGAACATGCATTCTGGTGAAAAAGCGAAAACAGCTTGGCAGGCCCAAAATAGTCACTTAGCCCCACTTAAGAACCAGACAGAGCCTGGAAGAAGCAAAAATGGAAATAATACCCTATTAAGTGAGAGGCTGAGAGGTTTCGAAACATTTGGATTTATACGCTCTATGTGGAGGATCCCTGCCACTTTTTGAGTGTAGGCTGGGTCAATGTGGATTATCCTCATTTTCTGGAAACTTAGAGATTTTAAGTGACTTGCCTCAAACAAGGCTATGAGTATGCAGCAGGAGAGAGTAATGGTTTTGCTTGGTGTCAGGCAGGAGAGAATAAGTACAGCCTGGTTCTACCATTTACTGGCTTCAGTTTCCTTATCAGTAACAAAGAGGAAAATAGTGTGATGTTTACATAGAAAGTTCTCAGTAATAGGTAACTACTCTTATTAAATAGTAATTAATATTATTTTTGGAGGAGAAATAGAATATGATGGACCTTGCGCTAGCA
Organism: Dasypus novemcinctus; assembly: GCF_030445035.2. NCBI lineage: Eukaryota > Metazoa > Chordata > Mammalia > Cingulata > Dasypodidae > Dasypus > Dasypus novemcinctus. The sequence goes on along the minus strand of NC_080675.1, from coordinate 169,273,209 downwards.
CTCGACCAGCTGACTCCATTTTTTTCTGTTTTTGTGTTCACAAAAGGAGGGAAAGTCAGTGGGGGTGGATTTGGTCACTGCTGCAGTCAGAGCCCCGTCCCGAACCCTGAGGACTTCCGACCACTAGCTGAGCGGCTGGTGCCCTGGACTGACTTCAGCGAGTCTGTGCTTCCCCTTGACCCCGTTGCTAAGCCACCCTGAGCTTAGACAGTACACTTTGTCCCATGGCTTGCCTTTGTCCAAGAGAAAATGCTTTGAAGTTGAATGGTTAGAGCTAGAAACTTCTTATTTTCAAGGAAAAGAAACTCCCCGCATCGAGAACAAGAGCTTTAAAAAAAAGACAAGAAAAAGCAGGCTGCCTTTTCTAGGCCCTGTGGCAGCTGGTCTCCAGCTAACTTCAGCCAGTGGGAGGTCCTGGGAGAGACTGGGGCTTGGGCAGAAGGAAGAGGGCAAGGCATTCCTTCTCCTTTCTCCTCTAGCTGCTTTTCTGCGGTGGCTTCAGCTCCCAATGAACAGGGCCACTGTGGCTCCAGCTCCCACCCAGAGACCCCAGCCCTGGGCTTCTCAACTCCACCTCCTCCCTTTGACCCCGAACCTTGGGGTGGTAGTGGCTTCCTGCTGTTACTCTCCAGGCTGCCTCACACTCTCCTGCTGGCTTCTCAGAGCTTCCCTCATCTGCCTGTGCAGTCATTTCCCCCTGCTGAAATGCTCAGAGTAGGTTACCCTTCTCTGGTCAGAACCTGATTGATGTACCCCCTCAGTGCCTAGCATTCTGCTTGCTCTAAAATTCATAAGTGTTTGTAAAATGGGATGGAGTCTACTGCTTTGCCTAAATCAAAAGGTTTGTTCATTTAAGTGTGTGGCTACAACTGTAGCGTGTTCTGCAGAGATTCAGATAGATAATTCTAGGACAGTAAGAAAATCAAAGAATTAAAGTGCTGGGTGGGAGCTTTGGCAAGTTGTAAGGAGATGAATAGGGAAAGAGACCAAGTTTAGGAAATGGAAATTATGTCATTAGTGACACCCTGAATGCATTCTATGACAGAACTTAGTAATTACGCTTCCCAACGCTATAAACTTCAGTCCCTTACCCCTGTTTTGCCCAGAGAATCAACACAGGAATCAAAGAGTAACTGAAAATGATTCCCATATGCCTAAAGCATGAGAATCTACTTTTGTAAAAATGTTCTTGTTTGAGATAATTTACTCTTGTAAAAGTCATCAAGAACAAAGCAGAGGTCAAGGCCAGCAATCTTAAGAAGTTGGGGAATTTAGTGACAGTTTTTTTCCTGAACTTTGATGGGACTCTGGCTGCCAGTATATTCCATTGCAGTGACCCCAAGTTGATAGCTTCCAGGACCATCCTTAAGGGTGTGAGCAACTGTTTGAATACACCAGATTTCTCTAGGACTCAATTTCATTCACCCAGATAACTGGGCAGGGTTAACATGATCCTAACAGGAAGGCAGTGGTGAACTGTGGGCAGTACACAGGCTTAAGGGATGCAAGGAATGGGGTAATGTCTAGGCCCTACCGTTTATGAGTCCTGCAATGTTCAGCAAGTTTCTTATGTTCTTTGAGTCATCCTCAGTGTACTCATCTGTAAAATGGAAAGAGTAGTGATTAATGTAGAGTCATTGTGTGAAACAAGTCAATGCATAAAGTGCCGTAAACACAGAGTAGGGATGTGATAAATGATTGTTGTTTTGTTCACTGCACTCAACCCCAATAGCTTGCTGAATATTGAGAATAAACCCAGACACTACCTGGTTGCTTAGCTCCAGCATGTCAGTATTTGAAGAGCAGTTTCCTAGAGGTCCCATAGACCACTGCCCTCTCTATATTTTAACTGGTCTTTTTCAAATATTGAGTTGATAAAATATGTGGCTTTCCTTATTCTTTCTGGAGGATGAAAATGTTCATTGAGCACAATATCCACATTCCCCAGAATATAGTTTGTGAGGCTCTAGGCCAGTGACCTAATCAGGACTTTGACATCAAACAGATTTGTAATCTCAGCCCTTGCATTTACCAGCTGCATGGTCTAGGGTACTTTTATTACTGTCTTGGAGCCTGGTTTCCCACCAGATAAATGGGATAATCACATTATCTATTTTGTTCTCGCTGATGTTTTTATGAGGTTTTAAAAAGATACTTTAGTTGAAGTGCTTAACATAGTGGCTGGTACTTGTGGGAGATTGGATTATGTACCCCTATTTAGACATGTGTTTAATTTTAATCCACATTCCTGTGGGTATGGACCCATTGTAAATGGATCTCTTGAAGATATTATTTTAGTTGAGATGTGGCCAACTGAGTGAGGGTGAGCCTTCACCTGGATTCCCGGAGTCCTTTATAAGCAGAAGAAATTCAAACACAGAGAGAGAGAAAACCACGGGAAGGAGCCAGAAGCCAGAAGTCAATGGGAACCAGAAGAAGAAAGAGAGGACATCGCCATCTGGCACGAGGCAGGGATATAAACCAAGAAACTCCAAGGATCCTCAAGGATTGCCAAAAGGCAGTATTAGAATGGGGCAGAAGTTGAGGTGAAAATATTGCCTTGCTGATACCTTAATTTTGGATTTCTCCTAACCTCGGAACCATGAGCCAATAAATTCTCATTATTATTTTAGTAAACCCATTGTGTGGCATTTGTCAGAGCAGCCTGGGAAACAAAGACAGTGCTTATTCAATAAATGGTAGTTGCTAAGATAATTGTTATTATTAATATGAAAAGTTTAAACCTGATTGGAGTTTCTTAGAGACTTGATGAGTACATAGGAATAAAGGTCATGAACATTGAATCTGGGGACAGAAGAAGGAGGGGTAAAACCTGGGGGCAGTGAGGTTTGGGGAAAGGAGGCATGATTTCTCCCTGCTCATGGGTGGCTTGGGCTCTTGACCCTTTTCTCACTCCCCAAATGACTTCCTGCTTGCATGTGTAACCAACACTAATTTTCTGCTCACACTCCACATGCTCAGTTGTCTGTGAGAAGGCCCCCTCCCTGATGTGCATTCCTTCACTTTCTTATGCTCCATGGGGCATGGGGCAGGCTGAGAGCTTCATGTCCCTCACTTGGACTATGTGCTCAGAACTTCCCCTGCAGATGCACATTCTTCCCATATGGGCCCCTGGGTTTGGCCTGGGTCAGGGAGGAACTAGGAAGGGAACCTGTAGCTCTTCTAAGCCAAAGCAGCTTGAGGCTACATCCAAAGTCCTTTATTCTGTGGCTGCAACTATTTTTGGTCCTCATTTTGGGCAGCTTCATTAATTCCAAATCTAGTAGGAAGTATTGGTTGGATCAGTTGGCATCGACATAGTAATACTTTCTAAGATCAAGAGTGTACAAGCAGCACTGTGCCTAAGAGTTCCCTCCTGACAGCCTCCGTGTTACTCAAATGTGGTCAGTCTCAAAGCCAAACTCAGCATGTAAATGCAATGCCTTCCCCCCAGTGTGGGACATGACACCTGGGGATGAGCCTCCCTGGCACCGAGGGGTCGCTACCAAGTACCAGCTGATGACGTAACTAGAAAATGACCTTGAATTAAAGGTTCAACATGGACCAGCAGAATATCCCTGTCTACATATAATAACAGGAGCTAAAAATGCTGTTTGACCTAAAGTAAGGGGGAAATGGAAAGGACAAATGAGTTTATATGGCTATGAGTCTCTGAAAAAGAGTCTGGAGGTTGTCAGAAGGATTGCCCTTATGCACACTTGAGCAGAGTCTCAGAGACAGATAAAGTAGATACAACCCTAGGTATTGGTTCTTTTGAGGGCTAAAGAGACCCACAGGTTCTATGGTCATGGCAGATGGAGTTCACTGCCATATCAGTTGGCCCTTCTTTGGAGCTGGTGTTTCTGCGTGATGGAGCTGGACTCAGATGGGATCTCTTTTCACAAGCCTTTCATGCTACTTTACTGGAATTGTAGTTGGTGCTGGGGTTTAAGCTATATCTAGGGGATTTGAATTTCTGGACTGACAATATGATAGCCAGGCCCTGGGCCTTAACAGACTTCAGCTCCTACACTCTGATTTATTGGACTTACCTCACTCAGCTAACATGGAGTTGAAGAATGTCAACCACCACACCATGGAGCCTAGAGTGCCTACAGCTGAAAGCAGGAGGATTGCATCTAGTATCCATGTGGAATCTAAGCCCCCTCTTGAATAGATGTGGAATGGACACAACCCAAGCCAAGGTCCACAGGAAGGAGGAATACAGTAAGGATTAGAGTGGACTTAATGATATTCTATTCATGAACTATTGTGGTTAATAATCGAGAAAATGTGGCATTGGTGTGGAAAAAGTGGCCATGGTTGCTGCTGGGTGCGGGAAATGGGAGGAAGAGATGAGATGTGGAGGCATTTTCTGGACTTGGAGATGTCCAGAGTGGTGCTGCAGGGACAATTGCCAGACATTGTATGTCCTCCCATGGCCCACTGGATGGAACGTGGGAGAGTGTGGGCTATGGTGTGGACCACAGGCCATGGGGTGCAGCGATGCCCAGAGATGTACTCGCCAGATGCAATGAATGTGTCATGATGATGGGGGAGAGTGTTACTGTGGGGGGAGTGGTGGTGGGGGGTAGTGGGGGTGAAGGGGGACCTCATATTTTTTGAATGTAATGTTTTTTAAAAAATGAATAAATAAAATTAAAAAAAAAAAGAGTGTGCAAACTAACTGCAGTTTCACCATGGGCAGTAAATGACCATTATATTGGACGACTTCTACAATCTCTAAAACTTGATCTGGAATCATGGTCTGGGGTGTATATGCTGGATTTTACCTAAAGTCAGGTTCCCCTGTATAAGAGGCCTGCTCTCCAGTCTCACCTATTGAAAACCATTGTATTTTAATGAGTCCATCTGCCAAGGTTCAGTACCATTCCTGATGCTGTAAATTCTGCCAGGGCTCCAATTTCACCTTGTTTACCACCCAAGCTCAGGCGTATATATTGTCTCCAGGCCCTTCTCAATTAGTTTCTTATGTGAATCACAAAAAGAGGTCGTTGTTTCAGAAAAACAGAGTATGAACAAACCAAAAAAGAAGAGTTGAGTTTTTGGACTGTGAGTGGATTTGGAAATTTTATGTTTCCATAGTATGAATTTAGCCTCTGGTCAAAATTGCATTGACTAGTCTGCATGACTGATAGTTTTGTTCCTTCCTGAGAGAAGTTAATTTGGTTTTATTTTTCATTGAGGCAGATTTACCCCAAACTTATCCCTCTTTTTTTCTTTCCCTCTATGAGGGTAGGCAGTGAGAGACCTTAAGTCCAAGGAGAAAAATAAAAAGACAAAACTTAGACTCTTAACAAGGACTCCTTAGTCTCAAGGGAAGGGAGCATTCTCAAAATGGTTTAAATGATTCTCATGATGTTACTTCTGCTTTCCACCCATTGCGGTCCAATAATTTATTTCTGCTGGTCAAAGAAGGTGTTGATTAGAAAGCATTTTAGTTTCCTAGTCTGTTCCAAGCAAATACTATGAAATGGGTGGACTTAAAAATGGGAACTATTATCTTACAGTTTCAAGGCCATGAAAATGTCCAAATCAAGGTATCATCAAGGTGATGTTTTCTTCTTGAAGACCAGCTGCCAGTGATCCTTAGCTCCTATGCCACTTGGCAAGGCACGTGGCAGTGTCATCTGGTCTCTTCCCTCTGCTCTGGGTTCTGTTTTAGCTTTGAGTCCTGTAGCTTTCTCTCTGTCTAAATTTCATTTTCTCATAAAAGACTCCAAGTAATAGGATGAGGACCCATCCTATATGAGGTGGGTCATAACTAATGTAACTTCATCAAAAGGTCCTACTTACCATGGGGTCACACACACAGGAATGGATTAGATTTAAAAACATGTTTCTCTGGAGAGCTTACAGCTTCAAACCACCACTTAAGGCAATATGGAGGCTTGAAGGAGGTAGGGGTCAGATGAGAAGGGAGATTGAGCTCATAGAGAAGGGAATTTGTGTGAGCCTGGGGCAAGGTGAAAGCCATTGGGGTCCTGGTGGGAGTATAAGGAAAACTGTCAATATTATTTGGTAAACTGGAGAGAGTTTTCCAAGACATGGCTTTTATAGGCCAGAGGGTGGTTTCCCAGCTGTGCTGATGTCCTTGATTTATCTTTCTAAGGGTAATGGGAAGAATGCAGCTGCAGCAAGAGAGGTAAACTTAAAGGCCAAAACAATTCAGAACCCAAAGAGGTCAATGAAATTGACTAATAAAGCACTTTAGCATCATACACGGACCTGTGAGAGTGGATGCTACTGTTTCCTAGAAATACTGATGATTTATAAGAGACTGTGTTGTAAGTGATCACACCGAGACTGTTTTTCAGTTGGCAGATAAGAAGAAAGTGGTCTTGCTTGGGTGGGCCCTGGGCAGAAGTCATGGCCTCTGTGGTTCTTCCACCCTATGTGTCCTTTCCCAGTATTTTCCTGATCTCCTTGAGACTGACTGGGGATGAGATGCAAAACCAGGAAAAGTTGGAATCTGCTTATCTGGCCATGCTTTTGAAGAAAAGTTGACATGTGCCAATGCCATTACATGGTGACCTTCCTGTTCCTTCTTGGAGCCTGGGTGCGCATGGTTCCTGCCTCTGAAGGGCGAGGGTTTGGGGCATGCTCGTAGTGCTCCAAGGGTGGCTGGGAAGAAAACATGAATAATAATAACAATCATACTATCAATATAATAAAATGGAGGGAGCAGTAACAGCCAATGGCCTGGAAACTCTAGAAATTTAAGGAGCATCCAGGCCCAATGAGCTGTAACTGCTCAAAGTGTTTAGGCTGATGGAATCAGTCAGCCACCAGGGCAAGATGGCCCAGAGGAACACATAAAATGGAGGTAGAAATGCAGAAGAGCAGAAAGCACAGTTATTTGGAAATCACAAAATTAAAAGCTGAAGCAACTGTTCATTGGGAGCAACATATCTGCAGGTTATAGTTGAAAATCCTGAATTGACAGCCAGGCTAACGGAGCCACGTGCTTGAGGTCAGAACTGGGCCACTGCAAAGGTATATCCCTGATGTCTGTCTCTGGAATGAATAATATTCGGCTCGATGTTTCAAGACAACTAGAAATCACAAAGGAGCATGAATAACAATGGTAATAATAGGCAGTATTTATTGAGCACTGACTTGTCACTGCCAGGTATTTTATTTTATTCTAGGTCTAATTTTCAAGCGTCTATAGCCGGTGAGTAATTTTAGTATCACTTCAAAGAGGTTAGTTACTTACCTGCTAACAGTGGCACAGCTGTGTTTTGAACCCAGATTTATTTGGCTTTGAAATCTGTGTCTGCACTGTGCATCAATTTCTCTCTCTCTGAGTCAGTTTGTTAGTACAGAAGAAAATGATTCTATCTGCCCTCTGGAGAGAGCGTGCTAGGAGGGTGATTGTGGCAATATAAGACAGAACTTACATTTCATAGATAAAGTGATACCTGTCAGGTCATGCAGACTTCTCAGCTCCTCCCAGCTGCAACTTTCTAAGACCTGTGACTCTCAGACTCAACTCCCAAGTTGTCACATTCCTCTTAACTGGAGAAAGAATATCAAAAGCCTTGCTGTACCTGGAAGTCGAGGCTAGGCATGATTTGTCTGCCTTAAGACCAGATTTCCTCAGGACTGCAGTGGATCCTGGGTGCCCACGTACCTACTGAGCTGCATCTGTCCTGACAGCCTCATCCACTTACATGATGAGACTTCTCAATTTCACTTCATTAGTCTAGAAAGCTGTATGAATCCCAGCTGAATCCTGTTCAAACCTATCACACTCTTCTTGGTAGATAACCCCAAACTATGGTGCCACTGTCTGCCTGACTCTGACTGCTTTCTGCCACCAAGACTGCTCTACATATCCCACTGTGGAGACTTCATGCTGAAATGGAAGTGGTTGGGGGTCAAATCTGCCTGGGTTTTGAAACCTGGCACTGTCTGTGAACCATGCCTCTCACTTTATCAAAGTCTCAGTTTTCTCATCTGCAGAAGGGAGATAAAATAGTACTTGCCACTAGAATTTTACTGAGCATCTGCTATGTGCCAGAAGCTCTCATTAGTGCATGTCATCACATTTAGTCTTATAATAACCCTAAACTCTAGCTTCATTCCTGCTTCTTGGCTGAGGCAGGATTCTTTGGGACTGATGGCCTTTCTATTCAAAGCTGATGTTTTTACTGTTTTCTTTGGTTACTATGTATTGGATTATCCAAAACCATTTGCAAAGACTATCAGATGTAGTTGGGTTGGTTCCTTTCTCTAGTTGATCTTCCACTCTCAAGCTCCTCCCTCTTTTCACCAGTTCTGTTGCTGAAATACAAGGGAATCTACCAACCAATCTACTTGATACGATCTCTTGATTGTGGAGCATGAAAACCACACTAGCATCACCTTTACTGAAAATACTGAGTTATAGCCACACTGAGGTATAAGATGGACCATGCTTTGCATTGATTGTGTGCTTCAAATATGGAAGGATTCCTGGGGCAGGTCACTTCATTTGGAACATGGAGATACTGGGGCCAAGGGCATGGTCATTGTGCCTATGTGACCAGGTTCCCTTTGCTGTCTCATGGCCAGGTCTAGGCTCCACAAGTAGCCACAGCAAGTTCTCCCATGGATGTGCATGGCTGGTCCCCAGGCAGTGAAGGACAGGACCTGAAACAAGCAAATCCACCACCATTCTGAATTCAGCTCCATCTTGTAAATGCTAATTCAGTACTACTTTGTGCAGGTGAGTGTCCTAGATGTTTGCAGGTCAGAAAAAATAAGAAATGCCCCTGCCCTCAAGAAGTTTATGCAATGTCAGCAAACCTTTTCTCTAAAGGGTCATTTGACAGATATTTCAGACTTTGCGGGCCATGCAGCCATATGGAGTTTCTATTGTGGTACTGAACTCTGCCATTGTAGCATGAAATCAGTCACAGACAATATGTAAATGAATGAACATGGCTGTGTTAGTCATACAAAGAGGTCATGGGCTGGAAATTGGGCTGTAGTTTGCTGACCCCTGCTCCAGTGGGAGAAATAAACATGCAAGCAAACAACTATAAAAGGGTATGTGTGATAATAGAGGTATACACAAGGTAGGCTGGAGAGTTATCTCCTTTAGGCTGGGGCAGGGTAGTGCAACTTTGGCACTATTGACATTTTGGACCAGAAAATTCTTTGCTGTGCCCTGTAGAAGGTTTAGCGGCACTTCTGACCTTGACCAACCAGATGCCAGTAACCAGTAAAACTCCCTTTCTCCTCCTAGCTGTGCCAACTAAAAATGTCTCCCAGAGGGAAAATGTCTCATCATGGGGAAAAAATGGTCTAGGATCTAAAATCAACATGGCAGGAGGAGGAGTCAGGAATGTTCTTACCAAGAATGGTCCCCTAGTTAGGGTTTTGAAAGATGTATAGGAATTGGTTACACAGATAAAATATCTGTGGGGAGGGTAGGACATAATAAGCAGAGAGCAGAGCTATGCAAAAGCAAATATATGCAAAATGATGTAAGTAGTTGAGGGATTATGAGCCACTGAGTATTGTTGAGTTGGTGTATGTGTGCGCACATGCAATAGCTAGAGGATGAGACGAGAGATGAAGCCAAAAAGGTAAAAGGGGAGATCTGCTAGCCATTGATTTATCTAGGGTGGCTTAGCTGGGACAAGCGTGACAAATGGGCTTTGTTCTCTTTCCTTCCCTGGCAGGCTGGCCTTGGCACATTCTCATGGATGTATCAGAGCCAGAGGGTAAGCAGAAACATGCAAGCCCTTCTTCAAGCCTCTCCTTTTATCACATTTGCTAACATTCCATTGGTCAAAGCAAGTTGCCTGGATGAGCCTACAGTAGAAGGGAAGGTGCTGCAAAGTTACATGGCAAAGAGTGTGGACACTGGGAGGAGTAAGGAATCAGGGGCGTTCATGTAATCAGTACATCACAGGATAATTATGGGACTTGCCAAATGGGGTCGCTATGGAGATAATGTGAAATAGCATATGGAAAGGGCTCAGTGCAGTGTTCTACATATTGTAAGTGCCCAATAGAAGTTGGCTATTCATTACTGCAATAATTAACTCCATCATTATTATTATTCACACTTCCTGGTAAAAATAGAGAGAAAACAAAGCGCTATAGAAATACCGAACAGGGAGAGATTCATTCTGACCAGGGATGGGTAGAGAATGGGTGAGTGAAACAGCATTTGAATAAGACCTTGAAGGATAAAAATTTGAGTTTGGAACAAAATAAAAAACTAAACAAAGAAAGAAGACATTCCCATTAAAGCCCAGAAATTCTCCTCCACCTGGGTTTGTTTGGTGTCTGAACTTCTGGAAGACCTTGAAGGATTCCAAGAAGTTTCCAGCCCTTTATCTTCTCTTCCATTGACCAATAATCCTTGCTTAATATTCCTTCCCAGAGAATAGTTGGGGATAAGATAACAGTATCACCCCAGAGACTGTGGGGGCCTACCATGCTGATTTTGGATATATTGAGGTTCTTGGCAGAGGTGGCATCTAGCATAATCCTTTGGGGCAGGAGCCAAACTTGGGCTGTATTATGTGACCATTCTGTCCTCTGGCTCTGAGCAGGACTCTCTGAGGGAGTGAGCTTTCCAGGGTGTCAATTGTGGAGTAGGAACTGGGGAGTTGGGTCTGAGTGAGAGGGTGCTGCAAAAGAAAGAGAGAGAAGGTTCAGGCAAAATGACTGTCATAGTCTGGTTTCCCCAGAAGCGGAAGTGGAGATTTGAGTGAGCATGCTTTAATCAGTTTGTGATCCCAGGAAGTGCAGGTAGAAAGGAGACAGGGAAGGGGACCAAACCAATGTGTCTTCCCAAATTGGATATTGCTGCGAGAAATGGGGGTTCAAGCCCAATAGGTAGACTGTGGAGAGGACCTCAGGTCTGTCCCACCACCATGGTAAGATAGCAGAGGCATTTAGCCAATGAGCCCTGGCCTCCCACAGGGGAGGCTGCTCCCAGGGAAATTATGTCCCCCACACTAACCCTGCCCCTCACATGGACCAAGCATGTTCCAATGGCCAGAGAAAGCGCTCTGCCAAAGAGTGGCAGGTGAGTGCAGGCTTCAGGTGAGCTTGGGGTGCATGTAAAGGGGATCTGAGTGCTGGAGTGCAGCACCAAGAGCCAGTCCTTCAAGAACTACAGATGGGATTTCAGGATTGCTATAAACCAGCCCACGAGGGCTGGTTTGACTTTACTGCATCATTTCCCACAAGCTATATTTTATATTTTATATTCCAAAGATATAAAATATGGTGTGGAAGAATCATGTAGATTTCCCCTCTCCCTGTGCTTCTTAGAGTGGATGTTAAACATTTCCTGTCATCTGGTGCAGCAAAAGAGGGAGGGGAGCGCAAGTCGAAAGAGGGGGAGGTGTGAACATGGCAGTAAACTTGGAGGACTTTTTTTTAATCCAACACTGAGGTTTTTGATTATGACTGAAAGGCATAACTAGGTGTGAAGAGTAAGTGGAAACTGTTAAAAAATAATCAGTTCTCTTTAAATAGACTTGCATTCTTGTAATCTCCATTTTTATTGGTTTTAGATTTACTCTGCTACATAAATCATTAGAAATATATCAAGTGGATCAATCTATTTATTTACAAAATATTTAGAGACAGCCGCATGTGAACAAAAAGGGGAGGCCAGCAGAGATGGGGCATGTGAGCTTTCTTCAGTGAGACTCTCATGGTACTAATCAAATATAACCACTTGAAAAACAAACAAGAAAAACAATTCTACAGAGATTATTGTATGTTAGAAGAAGAGAATTGTTTGCAGGGACAAAGTAGGGATAAAGCATGAGTCATCATGAGACATATGAGAGATGTTAAGAAGGACAGACTAAAAACAGTCTCTTTGTTGTCTATTTCCTGTTGTCTTCTCTTCCCTTTGTTCCAGACTGGGTATTCTCCTCCAAAGGAAAGGAGAGAGAGGGATATCAGAGGGCACATGAGCTGGGAAGCAGTGGGGAATCCAAAGGTCAAAGAACTGTAGCTGTACTCTCCCCCTAACATTATACAGTTTGCATCATTTCCACAGATTTTAATTCACGGTCTGGAGCAGGGCAATTATTAACAGCCCTACTTTAGGGACGGGGCAACAGAGACTCGGGTATGTTATATGTCTAACTCAGAATCACATAGCTAGCCAGAGGTAGAGCCAAGACTAGGGGTTGGGAACCAGGGTACTGTGAGTAGGAATGTGTGTCAAGGGACCCACTGCACTGTGTCTGTTAGCCATGGATGTATGTCTACTTCCATGCCTGGAGAACTCACAGCCTATATCTTAGGGTGACCATTCACTCATTAATTCTGTCCCTATCCAATGAGGAAACAACTGGAAACAAGACATAATCTTTTTCCTCAAGGAAAGCAGAACTTATAGCACATAACAGCTGCTTGGAGACCCAGCTCTGAGTCCACTGGTAGGACAATCCATTTGAAGTGTGGTCCTGCAGGAGGTAATGGTTTAATATTGATCAATCCAATCTTCTTATCCTGTTATATAATATGAGCTATGGCATACACAGAGCTGTGTGTCAAAGAACACCAAGCAGGCATGGTTGAAATGATTGACTGGCTCTAGCGTAGCTGGAGTCTAGAAGTGGGGAACTAGAGCAGGGGGGATGGGTATTACTGGAAACAGACAATGATCAGCCAGTCTGTCCACTGATGGATGAGACAGGCTATTGAAACAGTGACTCTGAACCGGCTTGCATAAAGGTAGGATTTTGGGCTCTGGACTTGGAAGAAGCAACAGGATAGTGATGGGGAGGTGACAGAACTGCCACTTGGAGAACAATGCCAGACCTAGTGACTAGCCACAGAATATAATAATTCAGGGCCAATGGTCCTTAAGGGAAACTCAAGGTGCAATACTAAATAAAACCAATGGGGAGATAGGAGTCATAGACTGAGAGGAAGGCACAGTTCTCTAGTCTTTTCTGAGTCAGTCTTCATTTGGTATGGGAGTGTGAAGAAGGAATTGCTGCTTTGTGTCAGGAGCTCTACTCAGAGCTATGTACATGATCCCACTTGTTTCCTACAAAACACCTGGAAGGAAGATTTTATCAACTCCATTTGCAATGTGGAAATAGGCGCAGAGATATTAAGTGATTATCCTTATGACACTGCCAATAAGTGGCGAAACTGGAATGGGCACCCAATTCTGACTAATACCAAATATCCTGATGTTTCTACTCCATTGTACTGTTTGATTAGAAAGACAGTGAATCCACCAGTGGGAAGACAAGTGGGCCAACTCCGGGGTGATGGGGAAGAACCAGGTAGGGGAATCTGGGTGGTATGGAAGCAAGTGTGTGTGGAAGTAGAGAGAATGCTCATGTTACAGGTTTGGGGAAACTTGGGAATCAATAAAGCAAACTGTTCTACATGAGTCAAACTTTTTACATTGACCTTATTAGCATCTTTATCTTTCAAGCAACTCAGATTCTTGGCCACAGACAAATGGTCAGTGGAACTGTACACATATTTTAGGGCCATGGCCATTGTCACAAAATAAGAGGCAATTGAAAGGAGAGCCTAGATCAGTGGAGTAAGCCATCACATCCCAGCTACAGCTATAGGTCCTTGTTGAATTTGAGCATGGCATGAACAGGTTGGCATGGTATTCAGGTGGCTGGAACTTTTTACCCAGAGAGCTCCTTCACCTCAACTGTGCCAATAGAATGTTTTTAATTTGTTATGGTGTGTCACAAGATTATCCCCATTTTAGAGGTGATGCTCATTATAGCGATAGTTTTCCAAATAGTAGGAAACCACCTGGATTAGTCGGGATTCTCCAGAGAAACAGAACCAACAGGACATATAGCAAGAAGCGAACTTGAATGGAAGTTTCAATGAATTCCCTTGGAGAAGGTTGGCTGAATCAGAGAATTTCTTTCTGATTGCTGAAATCATCAGTTTTTCCTTAAAGACCTTCAGCTGATTGAATGAGATCTCTCATTGCTGAAGCCATCTTTAGCGATGGTAGATATAATCAACAATAGATGCAATCACCTTACTAATGATTTACATCCACAAAATACCCTCGCAGTAAGAATCAGGCCAGTGCTTGTTTGAGCAAACAACCAGACACTGTAACCTAGCCAAATTGACACATGAATTTAACCATCATGCCAACTTAATATTCAACATTAGAGAAGCGTTAAGTTGTTCAAGTTCATTCATATGATTGGACCCATCATCTATTAACATACTATTTACCAAGGGTTTTTATTTTTAATAATACAAAAATATATATGTTATAATAGCAATGAAAACAGATTTGTTTTCTAATAAACAATAGAAGACATGGGGCAGAATCACTTTACCAGGCACCTACACCTATAATATGTTAGATATGTTCACACGTATTATGTCCCTCAATCCCCACAATACTGCTGTGTCTTAAGTATTATCATTGATGTCATTCAGATTAGGAAACTGAGACTTTTTCTATTAAATGTCATTTCTGATTATGGCCTTTGAAAACCAAGTCCCTTTTAATTCTGGGTTTGTCATGAACGTGAAAATAAACTCTGCTCCATCCTTCTTGTTAGTCCCCTAATTAAGCTCTGGGCTAGATTTCCTCAAGGGACAATGAAACCTATTAGCTCACTCCTCTGCTATTTTCAAAAGCTTCTTTTTTGCCACTCATAATTATAATCCAAAAAGAGAAACACTGCTTGTTCAGATATTACTGTTATTCATTATAATAATATTAGTAATTGAATTAGTAATAATAATGAGTTAAATTGGACAATGCTATGCAATTTATAAAGTAATTTCACCTATAATATTTTAATATGGTTCCTAGGATATAGGCAGTACTATTTTATACCCCAAAGAGAGTGAAAAATTTCCCAAAGTATCCAGAAAAAAAATAGCTGTTAGCGATAAGTCGATTCTGGATATTTTTCAATTTATATCCAGAAAATTAAATGAAACTGACACATATCATGGGGAGCATATTAGGTGCTGAAGAGGGATATGAAGATGAATAAGTCATAGGCAGTGCCCAGGAGGAGCTTCAGTCCTTTGGGAGAAAAGATACTTAGGTTCTTGGAAAGAAAAATAATTATAAATGATTTGAGTGGTAGTTCAAGGCTAGTCTAGATGAAATGTCTCATGGGGACTCACCAAATTGATTGATAATCCCATCAGGCAACAGACAGATGATTGGATGCTCTTGTACTAGCAAGGAAAGACACCGAAAAGTTAGGTTTAACGTGGGTTCTCAAAGTCCCTCTCCCATTGCTGGAGTCTGACAGGCCAAAGTTTACCTCCATGTAAATCACTTACCAATGGAATGAATTTGGATCAGCTTATATTTAAATCCCCACCCAGCCTCACTTGCTCGTCTGCTGAATGGTAATAATGATGCTGAGCTTGTGAGCAGGGAGGATGAAAATGAGCCAGCCTGGGCCTAGTGAGACACTGTGCCCATACTAGGCCCCCAGGGTTTGCTAAAGCCCTTCGCTCATCCCTACCGGCATTCAGGTCCCGCCACAAGTTAGCAGGGTAAGGTGAGGAAATCTCCACCAGTCACACAGAGGCATCCTACGCAGTTAATTGGGCTGGAATATAGTAAATAGACTTGTGTTTTCTGTGAGTTGAAAAGATTCTGAAGGGAATAGATGGAGGCAATGAAGAATGTAGCTTCTGGTCTACAGCTAGGGGAGAATGGGCCCATCTTGTCAGCCTGCTGGTCTGCACAGGACTGACATGGGAGTTCATTTGCCTGGGGGCAGTGGCCATCTAGAGGAAGGTGAGCAGCAGGTGTCTGGGGGAGGGGCCTCTGGAGGTTACCTGGTGCCTGCCCCCTGGCCTGGGACCACAGTCCAATGTCCAGAGTTGTAGAAAGGGCTACAGGCAGAAGCCAAAGGGATCCTACGAATTATGAGAATGTGGGGATGTGAGATCCACTGCTGAGGGACCTCTCTAACGAAGTCGGTGATGATGGACAAAAGTAGAACCAGTCTCTTTACTTCCCTTCACAGCCAAACACCACACAGCTCTGGTATCTGGAGAGCTCCAGGAAGGTACTCCAGTGGGGATGAAACCTGGTGGGCAAGTCAGGTGTCACGGTAGTTTCTAGAGTCTGCAGAGAAGCAGCAGCCCTGCTGGCAGGAGTGGATTGCTTTGCAAGCACCGAAGATACTAGGCACACCTGGGATTTCCTGGTGCGTGCTTTTGTGTGGGAGAATAGGCCAGAGGATTAGGATTTCTGTTGCTCTGGTGCCATTTGATCCCACAGGTGGAGGCTATATGGTAAGTCAGAACCCCTACCTCTCTCCAGCCTCCCGAAGCACACACACACAGGCACACGTATTTCATCTGGCCAGTAGCGTGGAGATGTGGACAAAGGCAGTAGTAGTTTTCCAGGTCCCATGAGTAAACCAGCCATGGCTGCCAGATGCATCAACCATAGTTCCAGGAAGGGAAAATGGCTAGTCTAGCTTTGGCTTGAAAAAAGTTTAGCAACTTCAATACATGTCAAGTCGAGGATGCCCACTCTCATGGTGATGAAAATCAGCAGTTCCTTTCTTTGCTTTTATTTATACTGTTGAGTTTGTTCTTTGGGTTTTTTTTTTTCCTGAAAGTAATATGTTTATTGGAAATAATTTAAAATTACAGAAATTACAGAAAAAAATTCATGAGATCTTATCCCAAATCCCAAAAAGTTGCAGCATTTTGATGAATATCCTTTCATGCACATATATAGCTATAGATAAAATTGTACAAATGCTGTCTTATGGTTTTGCAATCTATTTTATTTTTCCATTCACCAGTATGAAAGGGTATTTTTCCATGTCATAAATATAAACACAAATAATTTTTAGTGGAAGCATATTATGCCATTTTATTTATATATCCTATAATTTGTTTAACCAATCCCTTTCTTATAAAACATTTAGTCTGTCTTATAAAATTTTTAAAATTATGGACAATGGTGAGATGAACATCCTTTGGCAAACTTTTTTGGCTTTGGTTTCATTATTTCATTATTTTATACTCCTGGAGGTAGGATTGTGGAGTCAAAGTATATGTACATTATTTAGGCCTTTGATACATGGCAGAGGTTTTCATCTGTGCCCCACAGAGCTTCAAAGAAGGTGCCTGGGGACCCCCACAGGGGACCCAAGGAAGAGGCATGAGTAGTCACAGCCTCAGGCCTTCCACCTCATATCAATCAGACTGGCTCCAATTTTATCAGTATTATAAATTGGGCTCCATGTTATAGTTGGTTGAAAAAATGGTTTCCTGGGTTAAAAATATGCTTACAAAGTTTAAACACCACAGGCAAAGTCACATAAGAAATGTCTGCAACTTGGTGACCTCCACTGGCTGAGTAAATATATGCTTGCTTCAATCTATGTGCCCTTGAACTGATATGTTCTTGATTTTCCTGTGACTCAGGGACATTAAGGCCTTAATTATCATAATAATGTTGATGGTTTTCATGGAGGTAAGAGACCAAAATGGGACTATCTTTAATCAGGGTCTGAGGAAATGCCTATAAGACAAGGAATGGAGAAACTTCCATGAAAAAGACTGGAAATTTCAATATTCTCCAACAATTGATATTATCTCGTTCCTATCTGTAGGGTTGGGGGTAGGGCGAAGGGCAGTCACCTCTGCCTCCCTCTTTCCTTTCCTTCCATTACTTCCCTTGCATTCATTCTGTGCAAGCAAACACACAAGTACACACACACACACACACACACACGTACACAGAAAGTCATAACCTATTCCTCAGGGCAACCGGGTAACTGTGTTGAGGGTCTACCCCCTACCTGATCATCAAGGAATGCCAAGGCATTTCCAGGGTGAAGCCAGAGTTTGCATCCCGCTGTGCCAAGCCTGGTTAGGGACCCTAGATGGAGAGTCAGTGTCCTCAGCTCTCGGAGAGGAGAGGAAAGACCTTCAGATCTTCAGTCAAAGTGAGGGAACAACAGTTCTGCCTAAGTAGTCAATTTTCCTAATGAGCTATTAGAAGCTGTTTTTGTGCTGAACATTCTGCCCTCATTATAACTGTGCTTCCCAGAAGCAAAGCTCTCTCTGCCCATTGTAATGAGCAGAACGCTGGAGTGAAACACAGTTTTAATGAGTTACAGCATGGATGTAAAATGGAACAACTTGCATCTGAGAATGCCTCAAAGAAGGCTAGGGCCAGTGGATACATTTACATCTATGGAACAAACTGCATGGAACCAAATGGGAAGAGACCAAGTGGCCTTCACCTACACCTTGACTGACAGGTGAGTCAGAAGGCAGACTTGGGACGGTCCCTTGGTTTAAAAGAAAGGAAATTTATAGTTACCTTGAGAAAGAGAAAGGTTGAATAATTCCAAATCATACACATGGCATTTTCAATGTTACTTTGCAATACTCAAAATTGTCACTTGCCCCAGAGCATGCTGAGTGTAATGGTAAACATAGCCAAGGGGGGGAGGACTTCCTTAGTAGGGTCCAGTGAGCGTGAGTGGAGGGAGATGGAGACGGAAGAGACCAGTGGTGTGTTAGATTTGCCCTATAGCAGCTCAAGAGAGCTGATTGTTAAACTTTCTGGACTTTCACAAGGTGATTGCTAAATACAGTCACTATTAAATATTAAATAATCTAATTTTACAATTAAATTAAAAGAAAATAAAAACAGAGGTCACAATTACTCAAAATTTATTTCTTCCTAGTTATTTTACTACATTTTCCTATTATTTTTTCTCTTGGGGTATTCGTGTATAATGGATGATATAATATATGAAGGAAATCAGAGACATAGTCTGAAAAGGTGACAGAAAAACGTTAATAATGCAAATGAAACTTAAAAGTCAGTCTTGCTTTAAGATGTTACACTGTGATTAGCACATAAAAAACAATTGATTAAATATTCTATCAGTGTGTGAAAACTATTAACCCATTCAGAGAAGTCGCTCACATCAATGATGAGGCAGCCAAGGACCCACATGTCTTCATTATTTTAGTTTCATCTTATTTGTTCATGTAAACAAAGTATCAACTAATGTTCATGTGGGAACTACACTAATTTGTGAACTATGCTTATTCATCAATTGAAACCATGGGTTGGCTATGGACATAAAGACAAGCATTGTGTAGAATTTGGTGTTTATAGCTGCTTCTGTTTTGAACGCAATACATTTCCACCTGGGGTTCAAATTGATGCATCTATTTGACAACAGCATGTGGGGTTATAATCCCTCCAGGTCTAGATCTCAGGCAGCAGCTCTGAAGACTTGCAGTATTTCACTTACCGCCACTCTGCTGCATCAGGGACAGCAGAAAGCCTAGTCTGTCTCAGAGGCTTCTGTCTCAGGGGCTGGTGCAAGGAGCAGGTGGCATCTATTCCCAGCCTGCAGCTGCTGCCAAAGGCAATGTGAAAGTTGGTCTGGGATTGACCTCTTTGAGAAAGTAAGTTGTGCTGTTGATAGGCATGCCCAGCTTTTCCTCTCACAGGCCGGTTTGCACCTACATTCTCCTGCCTTCAACATATCCCTGATGACTTCTTTGCAATCTTAAGTATCTTATGGTCAATAATAGTAACAATGATCATAATCATTATTTTTTTAACAGCACTTGCTATATTATGTGCCATACATATATTCATCATAATTAATTTGCACAGTAATCACATGGGAAGGGCACCATGAGTTCCACCGTTTTACAGATGGGGACACAGAGGCACAGAGAAGGTGCATACCTTGCAATCAACAGATCTGAGTTTGTATCTAGGCAGTGTGATAGAACATCTCTCATGCCTTAGTATCATACAGCATACTCATTGTCAAACAACATCAAGGAGGAAGAAGAGGATGAAGAATTAATGCGACAGCAATAGCTTTCATTTATTGAATGCTTAGATGGTGCCTGGTATGCTGCTAATCCTCAAGTTTGACAATCTTCATACTAAAACCATCTCTTACAGATGAAGATGCAAAAGATGAGAGAGGTGAAGTAACTTGCCTTGTACAGCAACATCTAGGTCTGTGTGGTCCCAGTTCCATGTACTTCTCTACCAAACTTTTTCCAAGGCAAGCCCTATGCATTTGAGCCTGTGTCTGGGCTGCAAAACAGCCCTGTCTGGTTCCCCAACCTCATAGGCCTTGACCCACTTTTGTTGCCAACTTTAGGTAGAGAACCTAAAGGAAGGGCTAAATATCAGTTACCAAGGTGGCATAGAGGTGGCACCCCAGCTGAACAGGACATTCCCCTTTTCACTGCATATGGGGTACCTACATCCTTTTCCCTAGCCTAAGAATCCCCCTGAACTGAGTTGGCACCTACCCTGGGAGTCCTTGTTCCAAATGAGATCTGGTCTTTTGTCTCTAGAATCCTTGCAAATTTTGTCTATTCCACTGAGGTTCAGCTATTGTTTAACCTATATTGTGAAGACTGCTCTAACTTCCTGATAAATTTGGGTGATTCTTCTTGTGCCTTTCTCCAGAAATGGGTACATAATTCTTTTGTCACTTACTCCATTGTGTTGTTTACTTACCCACCTGACTCAGTCCTTACCAAACTAGGTTTCTCGGAAGCAGGGGGTCTATTTTCTTTATCCTCAACAACTACATCAACTGATAGAGAGGAGGAATTGAGAAAACTCATTCGTTCAACCAATTTTAACTGAATACCTACTTCTAAGTGCCTTATGTTGATTGATTCAGTTCTCAAAACATCTCCATGAAATAGGTACTGTATTAGTCAGGCTTCTCTAAGAAAAAAGAACTGAGAGGAGATTATCTGTAACTATTATGAGATTCTATAAAATTGTCTCACATGGCTGTGGGGAGGAATGAGTCCAAATTCCATGGGACAGGCTGCAAACTGGGAACTTCCATGAAGGTTAGATGAATTCTCTAGGAGAAACTGGCTGGCAGAAGTAGAAATGGAAATTCTCCCTTCTGACTGTTGAAATCATTACTTCTTCCTTTAAGGCCTTCGACTGATTGGATGAGACAACTTTCATTGCTGAAGGCAATCTCCTCAGTTGATTGTAGATGTAATTAGCCATAAATGAAGTCAATTTAATGATTTAAGTCCACAAAATGTCCTCACAGTAACAATTAGGCCAGTGCTTGCTTGACCAAAGAACTGGGCATCATTACCTGACCAAGCTGACATATTAGCCTAACTGTTACAGGTACTATTATATCCACATGTGCAGATGGGGAAATTCAGGCACAGAAAGGATGAGTTACCTGCCTAACATTACACAGCTAATAATGGAAGAACTGGAATTTAAACCTGAGAAATTCTGGCTCCAGAATCTGTTTTAACCTTCCTACACACTGCCTATTCTGTGCCAGACAGTTTAAAACCTTGGGGAAAACAGTGGCAAGAAGACAGACATGGTTTCTGCTCTCATAGAGCTGATGTTTGCGTGAGGCAATGCCAAGGTATGCAAATATATGCAAAGAAACACACCTACATGTGGCATCCTGGCTTGTAGTAGCCAGGTTGAGGGAGAAGAGGGGTTCCAGGAGTAGGAAGAGGAGGAAGGAGGAAAAAGGGAAGGGCAAAAGGATTCTAGAGTCCAAAGGCCAGCTCAGGTTGGACTATGTGAATCCAGGCAGATGCCAGCAAAACTCAGAATGTCCCAGTATATATGAACAAATGTTTGGATTATGGATAGATTCGCTGATTGAGGCAATGAGGGAGATCTTTGATCCATGCTACCCATGGGGTAATTGGTTATCCTATGGAGCTGTTTGGCAGGAGAGACTTTCTATTAATATATCTGAGTGTAGATGTAATGATATGTGATGGTCCTGGTGCTTCATCCCTGTTTTTGTTCATCTGACCAGCTCCTGTACTGCCAGTGTTGTTTCTTGTTTCTATCCTTGGATGCTCCATGATTTCTAAGGACCATGTAGGAAGCCAGCCTAGATAAATGGAACTGAGCAGGAATAGTCAGCCTCAGAATGTCCTGGGGTGTAGTAGTCCAGATTCGTAATGTAAAACCATTGGAGGCACTATCTCCATGATTCCCAGGCAAGCCACCGCGGACTCCTGTTCCTTAGGGCTCCAGGCTCTTTTGATTAGAAGGATTTAGAAGGTTCTTGTGGTGGGGTCTATGGTTGTTTGTGGAATCCCAGCATCCCTCATGTGCTGAAGTACTGTTGAAGCACCTCTCTGCTCCTCAGCAACCTTCAGGGGGAATATTGCTCTCATTTACTACATAGAGTCGTTGTGAAGATGAAATGCATCAACACCTGTGAGGGGCTTAGAAGGGTGCCCAGCACAGAGTAAGTGCTCAGTTAATATGGGCTGTTAGCATCACTGCTGAACCCTTCTATTGTATGAGACAAAGTCTCCTCCTGTGGATCTCAGCTGGCTTGAGGGGAGCATCTGCACTTGTTACCAAAAGAATCCTGAAAGAAATGCATTTTGAGGGGTTCCTGGAGTTCTTGAATGATTCAAATACCTCTCACATCAGAGCAATGGGAATGTTTGGAAAGAAGAAATTAGATGGATAATCCATCAAGGAGAGAAATTTGAGTGAGAGTTAGTGGATTAGAATAGTTCTCCAACTTGAGCGTGTACTTGGAAGCTTCTTAAAACAAGATGTTTTACGGTGTTGGGCACCTCCCCATGGGTTTTTTATTTAATAAGCCTGGAACAGGGCCTTAAGAATTTGCTTTTCTAACAAGTTCCTAGGTGAGGCTGAGGCTTCTGGTCTCCATCACACACTTTGAGAACTTCCGGATTAGATAAAAGGCCAAAGCAATGGTATTTATATAGTTTTTTTCAGCAAAGTCTTGTGTCATGCCTGCTGCATGCCAGACACTGTTCTAAGTGTTTTCCAAATACTAACTTAACTTATCATGACAGTTTTAGGATATAGTTACTGTAACTGTTTTACAAATGAGGATAGTAAGGCACAGGAAGATTAAATGACTTACTTAAAACTTGTTGGAAACCTAGGTAGCCTGAATCCACAGGTTGCTCCTAACTTCACTTTAAGGCTGCCTATCAGTATTTTACATTACATAGAAAATGAAAGTACTCAAAGTTGGTACTATTTGAAAGCATTGAAGAAGGAATGAAAAACGTTGATACTTGGACCCCACAACAAAATTGAGGAACTCTAGGCCCTAAATAGTTCTGCCAGCTTTAGAGGGCTCCTGGGCAGACTTTGAGGCAGGGGGAGCCATGAAGGGTGAGACTGTCTCTCTCTGATGCTGTCTCCAGGATCTTTCTGTTATAGATCCTCCAGAAGGGCTTTTCCTCTGCAGAGTTCAGGGTGTGGGGAAAGTCCTGCTGGAGAGAACATTTTCCTCTTCTTCACCCTTCTGTACTGTAGGTGCTGGGACGACTGGGAGGAGCAGTCAACAGGAGACAGAGGTTAAATGCTGCCTCAGACTAAAATCGGATAAGATCTTTAGCAACAATTAGCACCTTGTCAGCTCCTGAGTGCAGCAACTCCGCTGGCTTTACTTCATTAAGCTTCCCTGCCTGCCTGTTTCAAAATAGTAAGGAAAGCTCAGTCCAGGCTTGGTGAAGAGGGGCTTTGGGAGTTGGGTTTTGTGTCCAGAATGACATTTCCACATGGTTTATGTCCACTTGTTGGTTTATTCTTGGAGAGGAGACGTGTGTTCCTTCCTATATTGTAAGGTGCTTGTGTGTCCTTGTGTATGGCTCAGATCCAGATCTGGAAGTGACCTTTGGAGAAAGTCTGGTCCTGTCTCCCACCTTCTCAATGATCATTACTTCTCTCCTCCAAAGTTACCCCCCTCCCTTTACGAAAGAGGCAAGTGTGCTACAGAGAGTGAGGAAGTCTCTTCTGAACCTCTTGGAGATGTGGGTCAAAGTCAGAGCTCAGGAGAAGGAAATACTTTTTAATAAATGATAATCCAAGTGTCAACCTGTGGATGAGACTAGTATTAGAGCAAAGGACTTACCTGTTTTAGGTTAGTTGAGACCAAGTGCCTAGATTTTCCATGACCTTTACAAAGTGCGGTTTTCCCCTCAGGGGTAGTATAAAGTCATTTTGGTCATTGGAAATAGCATAGCAAAAATAACTCAGCAGGGTCATTGGCCTATTCTTTGACTTTGTTTTTGTTCTTGTTTAAAATATCACAATTCCTGCTGCCCAGGAAGCAGTCCAGACAACCTTGAAGTAGTAATGGAAATTTCTTCTATTCATGTGTTTGTTCATTCTTTCATTTGTCATTGGTTTGCTGAGTGTCTACTGCCCCATGAGAAGTTCTCTTCAGAGAGAAAGAAAAAGACACCTAGAGCTTCCTACAGTAACGAGGGAGAAAGCATGCTACAGATAGTGAATAGTGAGTGCTCTGTAAGGGTTGGGGGACTAGGATTAGCATTTACTATAGGCAGGAAATGTGCTAGGTGTTTTATATATTAGGTAATTTAATATTCCCTAAAGTCCTATGGTGTAGATGAGGAAACTGAGTCTTTAAGAGGTTAAGTAAATTTTCCCAGATCACAGAGCCACTTAATAATAGGACCAGGTTCTAATCCAGTCTCTTTGGGTTTACTGTTTGTTTTATTCCTGCCCTGCCATGAGCGGCCAAAAACAGAGATGGGTGGGCTGGTAGGTAGAGATGTGCTTCCATGGTACAGGAAGGGCAGTTCTGACTGGGGTTTCTAGTAAAGGAACCACAGAAGAGTTTAATGGACTGAATCATGCCCCCACAAAGACATGTTCAAGACCTCACCCTTGCTCCTATAAATGTGAACCCATTTGTAACTAGGATCTTTGAGGAGGTTATTGGTTAAGGTGAGGCCAAACTGAATTAGGATGGGCCCTAATACAATATGACTGGAGTCCATTTAAACCGAGGAAATTTGGACAATCAGTAGGAGGCAGAAGGAGGAAGATGGCTAAATGATGGCATTAGAAATTGAGTAATGGATTGCCAGCAAGCTGCCACCAGAATGATACAGACTTCAGAGTGAGCATGATCTTACTGGCACTTTGATTTAGACTTCTAGCCTTCAAAGCTATGAGAAAAAGAATTTCTTGCTGTTTGAGTCAACTAGTCTGTGGTCTTTTGTGATAGTAGTCTTGACCAACTAAGACACAGAAGCTATGTACAGGTAGCTCCTCAGAGAGGTGAGAGTGAGCTTTCCAGGTGGAGGAAAAGGCATAAAAACGCAATAGTGATAGGGACATGTCTGTAGACCATACGTAAGTATGTTACCCAGGAAAAAGGTATTGTTTAGAAAAATAGTGGGAAATGAGGATTAAGATACAACTTGGGGCCAAATAATGGGAGTGCTGAATGCTAAGTGCAGGAATCCTGAACTGGGTGCTTTGTCTGTTGGGTGTTGACAGATAACCATCTGTCACAATTTCATGCGAGGCTACAGTTCTCTCAACCAAAGCCCAAAATGTGACATTTTCCTGTGTATCCCAAGGAACTCCTTCAGATTACTGACATTGCCCCGATTTTTTATGCTCTGATGTCAGCCATAGCACAAGCTGTTCACCATCCCATTTCAGTCATAATAAGCATTAACGCTGGGAAGAAAACCCAAACAGTTATGAAATTCCTTCTAGGAAACCTGAGTCAGGAACATCCCCTCCCATGCTCTCCACACTGGACATCACCCAGGGTGCTTCAGAAAACCATGTCATTCCCAACAAAGGCCTCCCTGATGTCCAAACTCTCCCCACCATTGTACTACCCGCATTCCCACCTCCTCCACTCACAGGCCACACTTGTGAAATGAGAAGTCCTCGCTGATTGATTCCTTCCCCAGTCTCTTTCTGTTTAAGACAGCACCATCTCTACCTCCTACCTCTTCACTTCTCCGGCCACCTCCCGAAGGGCACTCACCCTGCTGTTGGTGCATTAATCCTCATGCCAAGTATTTACTTTGCTTGCTTAGGTTAATTAATGGAAATTGTTCAGTGCTGCTATCTTCAAAAAATTCTTTAAGAAGCCAGAGGATTAAAGAAAATTCACATGGTGAGTGCCCCATACTGACATGTTATCCATCC
Organism: Dasypus novemcinctus; assembly: GCF_030445035.2. Classification (NCBI taxonomy): domain Eukaryota; kingdom Metazoa; phylum Chordata; class Mammalia; order Cingulata; family Dasypodidae; genus Dasypus; species Dasypus novemcinctus. The sequence goes on along the minus strand of NC_080675.1, from coordinate 169,247,216 downwards.
CTTATTATTTCATTTAAGCAAAATATAATTGAATAGGAAATAGAAGGAAGCCTAGACTCTTGTATTAACTCCTAACGTGCCCTTCCACTTCTACTCTTAATCTCACTCTAATCTAAACTCCCCAGTTCAGAGCCAGAAGAGCTTTAAAAAATAGAAGCTGAGAAATGTGGTAGACTAGAAGTCATAGAAAATTCCCCCATTTATAGAAAAATAAAACATGCTGGTTAAATAAAATAAAAATATTACATGACTGAGCTGACAAAATAATTAAGGGAAAACATTCCTTAGGGATAAGACCTGAAATAAAAGCTCAAACCTACAAGACCTGGCACTTGCCATACTAGTGCCAATGGGCCATGTACAAAAGAAACAAAAATCAAAGACTGACCCAACATAGGATGAGTGATAGAGGCAGATAGACCCAAAATAAAATGGAGACTCCCACATGGTAATATCTTTATGAGATAATATAGGAAGAAAAAAAATATATATATATATATTTTTTTTCTGAGGGAGTCTGGAAATAAAGGCAAGGTTTAGCTTTGAAGCTATAGAATGGGAAAAAGTCTCTTTTAAGAATTTCTCTTTACAAGTCTTCATTCTAGGCTTGGGCCTGGAAAAACAAAATCCAAGTTTAAAGTATATTTTTAAAGTAGTCCAAGTTGGTCATTCCCTTAAGTGCCTTGCAAAGCAAACCCAAATTCTGTCTGGAAAAACACAAATTCAGACCTCAAAGAATTCCCACAGATAAAAGAACATAAGCTCATAAAAAGTCAGTAAAAATACATAAAGAAACGAAGCAAAGATGGGCAAGATTAAGCAGAAAAAAAATCATAAACAGATCCTTAAAGAATGTAGATATTAGAATTTTGATATAAAATATCAAAAGAATGTCTAAGAAATGAAAATTAAAGAGGGAATTGAATGTATGATGAAGAAGAGTCTCAAATTTGACATGGAAGATAGGAAAAAGATAAAAGTAAGCATTCTGGAAAAGAAAACTTTAATAATATACAATAAGTTATCTCATAGTTTAGATCCAGATAATTAAAATGGATACTACAAGAATTAGTGAGCTGGAATCTAGAATTCAGATACAGACAAAAGAGCAGAGAGATGGAAAATAGTAAAGAAAGTTCAAGAGAAACATCATTTCATTTTAACTTGTACAATATATCTATCATCAAGCATAGAAAAGCCTCTAAACCACATAGAAGATAAATAAAACAAAATTTATTCTCAAATTCATTTCAGTAAAATGGTAGAGCACAACAGACCAGGAGAAGTTTTGATAAACAATCAGAGAAAAAAAGACAGATTATTTCCCATGAAATGGCTATTAGATAGGCAGCTGATTTCCCAAAAATAACAATAGAAACCAGAAGACAGTGATATATCATCTACAAAGTTAGAGAAAATATCTTTCCTTTGGGAACCTCTCTTTCAGATGAAGAGTGCAAGAAAGTGTTTCAGACAAAGAAAACTGACACTAATAAAAGATCTTCACGAATGAAGCTCCTATGTGCTTCAGGAAAAAAGAAAAAAATGTTGCCAGGAGGAATATCAGAGTTACAATAAGAAATTGAGGAAAGAAAATGGTAAATATGAGGCAATCAAGCCAATATCTACTATTTAAATTAATAAGGGCAATGTCTTATTTGTGCAGTTATGAAAAAGATTGAACTCAAAGAGAAATAAAAAAGGAATTCAAGGGTGAGGTAGATAGGAATAAAACATTTAAAAATCCTTGCACTGTTTGAGACTAGGGCAAAATTACTGATGAACTTTTAATTTAAATATGAATGTTAACATTTTTCTGTCGAGCAAAACTTTCTGTGATGATGGAAATGGTCTATAAATCCGTGATATTCAATATATAGCCATTAGCCAATGATGGTTATCGAGAACTGGAGATATGGTTACTGTGACTAAGAAACTTAATTTCTAATTTTATTTAATTTTAGCTTAGATTTAAATTATGTGACTAGTGTATTGGAAAGGGTAATTCTAGACTAACCACTGGAATAATAACAATGTATAATTTTAAATCGGTATAAAGAAAAAAATTATGATTGGCATTTGAGACTTCCAAATAATCCAAAGGGAGGAAAAAATGACTAAGACTATTATGTAATAACCGTCTTTAAAATTCTTTCCAGTTTCTCCAATGCACTCTGTTTCTTCCTGCCAAAGAACCTTTATATGTACTGTTGCCTCTGCCTGGCATACTCTATTTCCTATTTCCTAATGAACTCCAACTCACCACAGGTCTTATGTCTCAATTCTAACATCCCCTGATCAAGTCCTTGTCCATATCTACAAAAATCTTCCTGGACTTTTGAGAGGAATTGCATTAAAACTGCTACCTATCTTGGGAGAATTGACATTTTTATTATATTGAGTTGTCCAATCCATGAACTTGATATATCTCTCCATTTATATAGGTCTTTGATTTCTTTGATCAGCATTTTAGAGTTTTCAGGATACAAGCCATGTGCATGCTTTGTGAGGGTCACCCTTAATGTTTTTATTTGTTATTCAATTGTAAATGACACTTATTTTTAATTTTGGTGTTTATATATTCATTGCATTGTATAGAAATACAGTTGAATTTTATGTTTATTTTATAACCTGAGAACTTGATGAACTCTTTATTAGTTCTAGGAGTTGTTTTGTGGATTAATTGAGATTGTTTATGTAGACAATCATCTCCTCTGCCAATAGAGTTTTATTTCTCCTTTCTTATTTGTATATGTTTAATTTTCTTTTCTTGCCTTATTAATTTATCTAAAATACCAGTACTATATTGAATGAGAGTGGTGAGAGTAGAAACCCTTGCCTTGCTTCTGATCTTAGGGGTAAAGCATTGTCTTTCATCAGTAAGTACAATTTCAGTTAGGTTTTTGGAGATGCTCTTTATTAAGTAGTAGAAGTTTCCTTCTAGTCCTAGTCAAGATTTTCATCTTGAATGGTATTAAATGTTGCCAACTGCTTTTTCTGCATTGAATGATATGATCAAGTGATTTATCTTTATCTTATTAATTTGCTGGGTTCATGTAATTTATTTTCAAATACTGAGCCAGCATTACAACCCTGGAATAAAACATATTTGGTTATGGTATATAATTCTTTCTATATATTTCTGAATCCTAGATGGTAGTATTTTGTTAAAGGTATTTCTGTCTACATTCATTAAGTTTTGATCTGCAGTTTTTCTTTTCTGAACTGCCTTTGGTTTTGGAATCAGTTTACTAGTTTCATAGAATAATTGGGAAGTGTTTCCTTTTCTTTGATTTTTCTGGAAGAGATGGCCTGCAATTGATGTTGTTTCATCTTTAAATGTTTGGTAGAATACTCCAGTGATATCTCCTGGGCCTGGAGATTTATTTTTGGGAGTTTTCTTCTAAGGGTTTTATAGTTTTAGCTCTTACATTTGGGTCTTTGATCTTTTTTGAGCTAATTGTTATGTATGGTATGATATAGTAGTCCATCTTCCTTCTTTTGAAGGTGGACATTCAGTTGCCCAACACTTTTTATTGAAAAGACTGTTTTTCCCCATTGAATTGTCCTGGCACATTTACCAAAATCTCACTTGTCCACAAGGATTTATTTCTGAACTCAAAATTCAAATCCATTAACATATATGTATCTTTATACTAGGACCCACAGTCTTAACACTCTCGCTTTGTAGTAGGTTTAAAAACCAGTGTTAGTCCTCCAAACTTTTTTTAAATTTATTTTTCAAGATTGTATTGGCTATTGTGGTTCTCTTGCATTTCTATAGAAATTTTAAGACCAGCTTGTTAATTTCTGTGAAAAGATAGTTGGGGTTTTGGTAAAGATTGCATTATATCTGTAGATTAATTTGGAAAGCCTTGCCATCCTGACAATAGTAAGTCTTTGAATATATAAACATGCTATATATTTCCAATTATTTAGGTCTTCAATTTATTTTAATGAGTTTTGTAGTTTTCTGTCTACATGTCTTGTACTTATTTTCTTAAATTTAAACCTAAGTATTTTGTTATTTTGTTCCTATTGTAGGTGGAATTGTTTTCCTGATTACATTTTTGTATTGTCAATTTCCTGTGTTTGTAAATAAAACTGATTTTGTACTTTAACTGTACCTTGCAACCTTTTCTGAACTTATTTGTAAGCTCCGGTAATTTTTTGTAGATTCCTTATAATTTTCTACATGCAAAACTATGTCACCTGTTTTTTTTCTTACTCTTTTCCTTTCTGATAACTTTTATTTCTTATTCTTACCTGTACAAGGATTGTAGGCATTGTCTATCACCTCCAGTACAATGCTTAATTTGAAGTGGTAAGAAGAGATAAACTTGTTTTTTCCAGATAAACTGTGGAGTTTTTTTAAGATGGTTTTTATTGGACTAAGCATATTTTCTTTAATTCCTACATAGTTGAGGGTTTTTATTATGAAAGAGTGTTGGATTTTGTGCTCTCAGAGGAGTTTCTATTGATTGCTTTTTTCCCCTGTATATGGGCTATATTTTCTTATTTCTTTGCATGTCTTTTAATTTTTTGTTGAAACTTGGACATTTTAAATAATGTAATGTAGCAACTCTTGAAATCAGTTTCTCCTTCCACCCGATTGCTAATTGTGGTTGGTTGTTGGAGTTTCTTGATTGACACCTTCTTCATCTCCAAGAGTAGAATATATAAGGCCAATAGAAAACCCAAGGCATTCATCCCTATGTTGTTCCTTGGGTCCTGAGGTCCTTAATCAGTCTTCCTTCTTTCCAAATTTCAGTGCTCTTATGTTTGTTTTATATATAATGCACTTTTCCTTTTAGTTTTGTTTAGTAGGCAGAATAGGAAAAAGCACAAAACCCAGGGCCCAATCAGGTACCAGAAACAGCTTTTCTCCTTGTGTGGAGCTCTGTGAGTATGGATACAGAGTATATTAGGGGCATGAACTGTGCATTAATTAACCCTGTGCTGCCTATGGACATTTCCTTGGACCAAACCTCTCTGTTTGGGCGTGTGTCCTGGAATGAAATAGCACAGGTTGTATCCTTGACTAACCACATTGTAAAGACTCCTGTTCTATCACTTCATCATCCCACAGCAAAATGGCAAACTCCAAGGGGTACATAGACAATGATTAGGGAAGATGCTTGAGATTTCAGAGGAAGAAAAGCAAGCTTTTCCCATAAGCTTCTGAGAGAGTACTCCACAAACGTTGGCAGGATATCAAAGATGTAGATGATAGCACATCCCACAATTCAAAACTCCATGGGAAAATGTCCTCTATAGTTGATTGATGATGACTAGCCATGGTAGGCAAAATTCTTCTTTCTCCTTTCTTCTCTAAAGTGGGCAATAGATACAGAAATGCCAAAGTAACTAGCACAGGGTTTGAAGGTGTATATCCATACACATGTGCATATACATTTTGTATATCTACTTTATGAAGAGGATAGAGCAGTATTACTCTTCTTTGTGACAATGATGGAAGTTCTTCTAGACATTAGTCATTCATTGTGGGACAGATATCCCAGGCATCTGATACTGGAAGTCAGAGGTCTGAAAGTAGGCTCTTATCATCTCTGTTTTAAAAAGTGTGAAGAACCATTTGAATGGGGGATTCATGCTAAACTCCAGCTATGTGCTCTCCTTCTGAGAAGAGCAGACTGATGGAGTGTTAAAAAAAACTGGACTTACTGAAATGACAGTCTAGTTTTGCAATATTGCTGTATGACCCTCAACCACTCAACTTCTCTACTTTTGGTCTTCATCCTTGCACTGGAGATAATGATAGTTGTTTCTTTATTGGGAAGTTCAGAATATTACTGTATGTAAAGTTCATGACTCAGTAGATGGGTGAAGTAAGAAGGGGAGGATGGAACGGGTTGTTATTGGTTGTGGTGGAACATTTGCTTCATAGATTTTTCAGTAATGATGAAGGGTTGTACTAATCCATTCACATGTGTGTGCCCTTCTGGTCTTTTTAACACATGATGGCCAGATGGTTGCATGTAAGGATGGATACCTGGCCTTGGAACAAAGCCATTATTCCTGGACCATATGTGGATTGAATCAGTGATTGCGGCCTCATTAACAAGAGGCTCTTGGCAGATGGTCTGGTCAGCTCTAAAGCAATGCATTTCAAAACATTGTAAGAGTATGGATAGAATTATAACACTAATGAGGTGCCTATCTCATTGTCAAAGCTTACAAATGGGCAGGGGGATAAGGAGTGGCACAAGGGTGGGTGGTCGCCAGGACTTTGGAAGCAAGCATCAACCTTTCTTATATACTAGATGTAGAGATATTTATCAGACCAAGGTTTGGTTGCTCATCTGTGGCTTTAGTATGGTTTCACATCTCTTCTTAAAGAACAGAAAATCTGATAGAAAGAGGGAGATCCCATCAGCTCAAAGTCACTAGGTGGCTTTCTTGACAACATGCGATGCTCCACCCTGGGGATCATATTCTTTCCCCTTACCTGTAAATATTTGCCCTAAAACCTTCCACAAAATTAGGAAGATTTGGGTTTTGGAGGCCACTGTCCTTAGGAACTAAATAACAGTGTCCACATTTAGAACATCTGGCAAAGCATCTGGCAGCTAGCTAGCACCAGGTGGGCAGATAGAAACCCTGGAGAAATGTAGCATAAGGTAGATTACAGTGATGAAGATCCCCTTCTCAGCATGTGTGGGATGACAGTAATGAAAAAGATGTCATCCATGCATGAAATCCCCAGAGAAGTCCGCATGTTGCTGTATATGCCTGCCCTTCCCCTTTGGACCTTTGAGCTAATTGCTAAAGAAGTGACTGTGGTGGACTGATGTTTTCCTTGACCTCTTTTTATTTTCTTCATCCTCCATGGGAAGCAAAGAAAACAAGAAATTGACCAGAAGGCCAAAAGCAACAGGACGTTTTTCCTGCTACAGAATTTGACATTGCAGATTGCCAAATTCTTTATGAAATATTTTTCTCCCTGGGCTAACAGTGATACTGTCCTCTCTGTTTTTCTTCAGACAAACACTCTGATCTCTCCTCCTGTTTTCTTAACTGGATCCTTTTTCCCATCTTACTTGGGAAATGTGATATTCCTTGGTCTTCTGCCCTTCTCTTTACACACACCCTTCTTTCTTAGAGGCATAAACCAGCACAGCCATCACTTACTTGTTACATGTTTGAGCTCATGCACTAATGCAATCATTCATTTATACAACACCCATTTGTTCTTAGCCCTTACAGGAAAGGTGCGAAATGAGCCAGTGAAAGATGCTGCTTTCAAGAAAGCGACAATCCCAGAACTAACCATCAACCACAGCCACCAATGTGGGAACACTGGCTATTCATCTTTTCTATTTGGATGGTCTTTGAGTCATATCAGTTGTTAAATATTTTACCTAATACACTTCACTATGCCTATATAGAATGTATTAAGCAATAGAAACTGTTGCTAACTTCTCTCCTGTGCTCTAACATCCATTTTGCTGGTTTAAAATTTTCCATTGCAAGGACCAACTATTAGCTTTGACTAAATTGTGACTTAAAAGGTTCAGATCATTGTCCTTTGAAAATGTGTGCCAGAGACACAGTTCAAAGGAACCTCCAAAATCAGATGTATTTTGTACATCTGCCTATGTTGTAAAGAGGCAGCACCCCTCAGCAAAGGGCTATGGCTTGTCCAAAGTCACTAGTTGCCTAGAACCCAGGCCTTCCAATTCTAATTTCAGGCTTTCAGTAATTTTATGGATTTGGAAGAATTTTTCAGTTTCCTACCAGCTTCCCTGGCATGCAGGCACAAAATTAAGATTCTTTACAGTGGATGCGGCTGTGCATAACCAAGAATGTGTGAAAAGGACATGTGCAAGCAAGTTCATTCTTTGTAATGGTTGGACGGATAGAATGACTGCAACTCCATGCTTGGGCCAAACTTTGTGCTGCCACGTGTTTAGTTTGCAAGTATTTGCTGCCATTGTATTTTTCCCTTTCCAATAGCACTTCAGCCAGGCACTAGTGATTGTCAGCTTAGCTGTCATGACAACCATATGCATGAATTCCCCAAGGACAGCACTGTTTCAAACAATATATCCCAGAAATGTTAACACCCAGGCATCAGAGACATGTCCCAACTTGTGTTCATGTGCACGCGTGTATATGCACACACTCATACACCAACACAACACTCCAGAATGTGTGGCCTTTGTAATAATTAGAAACAGAGAGAACAGGAGGCAAAAATAATGACAGTTTATAGTGACGGAGGAGGCAAAAAAAAAAGTATATATATATATACACACACACACACACACACTCACCATGGCAGTGAGGACCATTCTGGGTAGTGGAAAATCACACAGTACATATCAATACTTTATGTTAATAGAGGCCAATAATAGATATTAATAGTGAACATCCTGAAATGCCAAGAAAAATGTTATTGCTTTCAAACGTTATTGTTTTAAAGTTGGAGAATATATATCACAGACTTTAGGAAGATTTCCAAAGAAAATGGCTAAAGTATCTTAATGGTACTTTAAAGTAATGATAGTAACCCTAAAAATAAGAAGGAGGAGGAGGAGGAGAAAGAGGAAATGAAAGGGGAGGAAGAAGAGGAGGAGAATTTTTTTTTTTATTTTGCTCTAAGTATACAAAGTCTTTTTTTTTTTTCATTTATATTGCCTAATGTAACCCTCAAATAAACCCATTGAAATAGGTATTATTCTAACCATAGTTGTTCAGGCTAATGTTTGAGGGTAGAGAAGAGTAAATAATAATGTCAAACAGAATTTCTTGCTCAGCCTCCTAAGGGTGGCAGCAGGGATCTGTCCTTTAGGTGGGTCTCCAGGTCTGGGTCCTCATTCTTCTGTGTGTCTGGAATAACAGCCTTTGACTGGCCCAGTGTGCCCAGAGTCTGCTGATGCCAAGGGAATCCTCTGTACTCCACCCTGAAATGCTTCTCTATTTTTCTGTTTGGTACAGTTTGGCCAATTCTGCTTTCCCATCCAGCACCACAGCTCTCAGTGTCATCCTGTAGCATAGCATTCTGTCTGACTTTTCCTGATTACAGAGTTCCTGGCCTCTGGCTCTGATACTTAAACAATGTGGGGGCTGTGAGTGGAGGCAGAAGCAGTTTCCAGCTCCTAATGAAAGACAGTCCCCTTCCTTTCCCAGGTGTCCATGTCACCCCTTCACCTCACATTTGCACTCTCCATCTCTCTCCCTCATTGTATTGCTTGGATGGTTGAGTGGGGACGTTTGTCCCCAAATGGATCAGGGGTCTTATTTACCAGTCTGGTTGTCAGGTATGAAGTGTGTAGTTAGCTGTCATTCCTATCAAATTCCGTAGTTCTTGCAAATTAGACTCCCAAGAGCGACTGGCCCATCAGACCTCTAGGCAGGCCCAGACTTGTTTGAACTTGAAAGGATCACAGTTTCAACACTTTGAATGAGACACCTCACGTGAACCTGAACATGGAAAATCCCCCTGAACCTCCTTGTTACAGCCACCCAGTGGTGAACAGTTCCTAGCAGATTTCAACCAGCTTCATGCAGGTTCAACTAGACAGCACTGAGAAAGCTGATAGGTAAACGTTGCCCCGTACATCTCCAGGCAGTGGTCTGAGATGCACTTCATTCAATTCCTTGGATGCTTAGAGGGACTGAGTATCAGTTCCAGACTTCGAAGGCCAACTGAATAATGTACTAATACTTGGGCTTTCCATCCCTCATTCAGCCCCCTGTCCCTGACTCCTGCTTCCTGGGATCATGTCTCCAGTAAACTACCAGGCACATGAGCTTCGGTTAAAGTTTTGCTCTGGATGGGCTGGGGGGAAGGGGTGGAGTGGGAGAAGAAGGGAGTGGAGCCCAAGCAAAGACAGTCTTGCTCTGGGTATAAAACAGTGACAATAATAGTAAATAATAAGAGCCAATATTTATTGGAGGGAAGTGGATGTGGCTCACCTGATAGAGCATCTGCCTACCATAGGGAGGGTTCAGGGTTCGATACCCAGGGCCTCCTGACCCATCTGGTAAGCTGGCTCATGTGCAGTGCTCCTGTGCAAGGAGTGCTGTGCCACGCAGGGGCACCGCTGCGTAGGCATGCCCCATGTGCAAGGAGTGTGCCCCGCAAAGAGAGCCGCCCTACATGAAAAAGCACAGCCTTCCCAGGAGTGGTGCTGGACACATGGAGAGCTGATGTGGCAAGATGACGCAACAAAAAGAGATGCAGTTTCCCGGTGCTGCCTGATAATGCAAGCAGACGCAGAAGAACACGCAGTGAGTAGACACAGAGAGCAGACAACTGGGGAAAGGGGAGAGAAAGAAAAAAAAAATCTTAAAAAACATAAATATTTATTGGACACTCATGTTCTAAACACAGTTGAAAGCAGTTCCCATTTTTTAATAAATTTAATGTGCTTGTGTATTTTACAAATGAGAAGTGTGTTTAAGAGTACCATAAATGACAGAATTAGGGCATGACAACGGTTAGGTCTTCTGAACCTAAATTCAGAATTCTTGCCAATACAAGGGACTGTGGGGGGGGGGGTCTCCATTGTTTGGAAATGATGCAGAGGGCTCATTTTTAACTGCTGAAGGCCATTTTGGTGTAAGCAGCTTTGGGGAAAGTTGCTCGGAGTTAAGGGTATCCTCTGTCTCCTGTCAACACAGGCTGGTCCAATGCAATGTGCTCAGCCTTTCTCTGGGTTAGAGCGCACAGAGTTCCAGGGCGGGGGGTGTCCTTTCCGGGGTTGCGGGGACAGCATGTGTTCTTCCCTCCACGCCACGAGAGGGCAGGATCTTCCCAGGCTTTGGTTCACACTCATGGGTCAGCAGACCTGACTATCCCTAGTAACACTAGGGATGGCCTCAATCTCACACACACACATACACACTCACACACTCACAATCACCTTAAAATTACAAGCGGAAGCGGATTCCATCCTGTACGCCACAAAGGGCCACGTTCCCTAACTGGGCTATAAAACTCCCTCTGAAAGCTAAGGGCCCTGCTCTCCAAAGGCAACCCAGCATTTCCTCATAGCTCCAACCCACTCAACAGCATTCACACCCACCTCTTCAGAGACCTTTGGAACCTCTTCCACAAACTTCTCCCTAGACCTTCATGCCTCCCAGAGTCCAGGGCTTACCGGTGAGTAGAGGCCACCTCCCCATAGGCCGTCTTACACCTCTGCTCAGAAATAGCAGCCGCCATGCCACTGACCGGTTTATGATACAATAGCTTCCTTGGAGCGTGCTTATAAATATTTATCACATCAAGCATGCAGTAATAGGCTGCTATTCAAACACACCTGCTGGGAAGAAAGAAATAAAAAAGAAAAAGGAAAAAACACACAGACTCACACATAGTTATGCCCACTCTATGAAGGTCAGTTAAGCATTTAGACCTGTACAAAATGATCAGAATAATCACTGCCTTCCCAGGGTCTTTCGTCCAAGCATGCAGTGTCCTCTAAGAGGAAGCCGAGCAAGACCTCATTTTGTTTTTAAATGCTGTTTCCCCTCAATAATGAACATTTTGTCGAACCGTATTTGATAAAAAAAACTGAAATACACAAAGGATAAGATAAATATTATCTACATATCTTATTTCACTATGGTAACAGTGTTAGCATTTTGGGATATTTCTTTCTCTGCTTTACATGGTTTATATGCTTTTTGAGCTTTTTTTAAAATATCATATTTCATGTTATATCTTGAAACAGTTTAAAAATCTTTTCTAATTTGATAGCTGAAAATGATATTTTCCTGTTCCAATTGGCAATGATTTGATCATTGATGACTGCATATTAACTCAATCAATAAAGATTTATTTCAACACTACTGTGTGCAATACTCACATTATAGGTGATGGGGGCGCAAAAGTGAATTGGACAGAATTTCTCTCCCCCAAAGGATTACAGTTTGGTGGAATAGAAAAGGAATTTTTTCCTCCAATGCATAATGGCCATTTTGACTTATTCTTTGTGGCCTGTCTATTCAGTTATTTTAATGATTTGGTTTTTGGATGGAGTGCTTGAAGATTTTGCTCTTACAATTTCCTTCAGTGAGAGGGGCAACAAATTGGCAAAGAAATACTTGATTTTTGTCCTCTAATCTACCATCAAGCCAACTCTCAGAATAAAGAATGGCTTGTTTAATACTCTTTGTGAGATTTCTTCAAATATGGAAAATACTGGCTTCAGAAGAACTTGAAGCAATTCCATCAGTTGTCTTAAAATGGGCAAGAAGGGATGCAGGGTAAGCCAAAAAAAAAAAACAGGGTGCATGTAAATTGACTGATTACAATTCACATATACATGTAATTTGCCATTGTTATTCCTCTACATTTCTTGGGAAAACCTTTGTTAATGTATTAAGTAAGTAAGCTTCAACTTGGCCTTCTGTTTCATGTTTTTCCATGGATTTCCAGGAGTCTGTTATATTGTCTTCTGTATTTAAATAGAAGGGTTAAGATAATTAATTTTTTAAAAAACCCTTACTGAATAGATGGTGTGTGTCAGACTTGGTGCCGAGTCCAGGGAAACTGAGAGATGGACAAGACATGATGCCTGCATCCAAGGAATTTCCTTCCTCAGTGACTTAAGAACTGGACTTTTTACTCTTCTTAAATGCTGTCCACAAGGAAAAGGCCACCTACAGATGCTTAACCAATGGGGAGAGGCGGATGTGAGAATGACTATTTGCATGGTACCAAAGTAACACTCCACACATACCTTGCTATTCACATGGAGAAACATGCAGCTTTTCAGTGGAAATATCTGACTGTCACTCAGTGACTAAACTCAGCATCCCGAAGCATAGGACAACCCTATGCCATGCCTCCTGGTGTGATGCAAAATGAAATTCAACACAACCTGTGATGTCGTCTTGTTCAAAATATTAATCTGAAAGTAATCAAGACTTTAGCTCTACATTCAAGGTTGCAGGCAATAGAAGGAATAGATAAACAAATTAAACAAGACTGTGAGGAAAAAAAAATAGCCTGGTTTCTCTGAGAAGATAATGTAACATAACAGGGGGAAGTAACTAGTCTAGATTAAAGAGATTTAACAGGCTTAACAATCAAACTTAATATGGGCTTTTTGATTAGGGTCTGATTTTTTTTTAAAATCCTAAATCTATATAAGTTATCTGGGAACAAGTGGGGAAAATTTGAATATGGCTTAGTTGTTATATGGTATGAGAAAATCATTTTTAATTCTATTGGGTGTCAAAATGGTTATACGGTCATGAAGAATATACCTGTTTGGGAAAGGGCACATGGAGTTATTTAAGATAAATTGTCACAGTGTATTCATTTACTTTCAAATGGTTCAGCAAAAATAAGATTAGGTAGATAGAGAACAGACTCAGAGATACAGATAGACAGACAGACAGATGGATGATAAATTAGATTGTAGGGAGATGAAGCAGATGTGGCAAAACCTAAAAAAGTGTTGAATCTTGGTGGAGATGAGTAGTCATTTTACTACTCTTTCTGCTTTTCTACATATTGACAGATTTCATGATACAAAGAATTTTAAAAGTTCTATCCCTTCTAGGTGGCCCCAAAATTCCTGGGGAAATGGGAGAGAGAATTCCATTGCTATTAAATTTCTTTTATGTAGAAATGGAAACTGAGAGAGTTAACTCAGGTCATTCATTTAGAGATTAGAAAGAAGGTAACATCCTGGATTTTCTAGGATGTCATAGCCTGGTCTCAAAGAGTTCCTGCATAACATATTTATATATCTCCCAGGGCTATAAATACTTGTCCTGATGGGACAAATAGCCCTTGGTATTAATTCTCACTAAAAGTACCTTTCAGTTATCAACTATTCATTCACAAAAAATTAATAAGCACCTTCCATGTGCCAGACTGTTACAGACTCATGAATACTTAAAAACAGAGAACTCAAAATCAATAACAAAATTATTCTGTAGCCTTTATAAAGCTTGAGACTTTACAGAAAGTTTTCCCCACTAGGTAGTTTGGAAAAAATAATTTCTAATAATCATATTTTCTTCACTCAAATGATTCTCCTATCACTACCATTTAAAAATATGTACACTCTTCTTTGGAGTACGAGTGGTTGGAAGATGAATCAATGATGAGATCATCTGATCACAAATATTAATGTCCCTTTGTGCAACAATAATATAAAAAACCTATAAAAACTTACCCACAGGGAACTTAGCTTATAAAAACTGCAAAATGGAGGAAAATAGAAGAGCTATCAGAAGGCAAGACATGATTCATTTTAACATGGGTGGAAAAGAAGTAGTAGGAATCATGGAACTGGTGGGTGGAGACAAAGATGCTGCCAGGGAGCAGGGCAGAAAGAGTTGAATAATACAGGCTTGGGAAAATCAAGTAAAAATAACGGAGTGGTAACCAAACGGATGGAGCTTAATATACTCATGTGTCTCAAAGACCTGATGACTAATACAGGAAAATAAAATTGAAGTAGGGCTGATTTACAAACAATTCATGTCCAGAGTGACCCAGAATGGGAAAGAATGTTAGACAGTACTATATACTCATCTGAGCAGCCAGACAAGCCCTGTGGGATAAGATGATTGGGCGGTGGGGCTGGTTGAAAATAAAATTTCAAATAAGCATCTATATTTAGCTTTCCTAAGCACATTAGTAGAAAAGGACTCTGGAGAGGACTGCCAGAGTCACTGCAATGTGCAGATTTTGAGCCCCCATTTCAACTCAGGAATAGTTCTTTAAAAATTGATAAGAAGGATTTGTAAATAGTTTATGATTCTGTATCAAGATAACACATTAGAATGGTGCATAATTATCACTATTTAAAGGTTTACAGATGATCAGAATTATATCAGAAAGCTGTTGATAATTTTGCAATAGAGTATAAGAAAAATGGTGAATTTTTGGGTCTAGTTTAGACTGCGTGGGGGCACTAGAAGCTGAACCCGGAGCACAAAGCACCACTGTCCCAAGGGACATGCCTGCATAAAGGCAAGGGGAGCAGAGGCTTGAGAGGGGAGGAATCTTGGGACTAGGGTCACTCAACTGGAAACCATTGCCCACCAAGGAGATTTTGTGCACATGCATCAGGTTCAATAATGATTGCCCCTTTCTATCTCTTTTTAGCTCCTGCCCCACTCTCCTTTCTATAGCCTGTTTGCTCCAGTCTTCCTGGTTCTTACTCCCCTAAAATTTCAGAGTACATAGGGCTTTGACTTCCTTGGTGCTGACTGCAGCCCTAAATCTTCGTAACTTTCTGCACCAATAGGTCGGTCAGTTTCTGAGTGACCCAATTCCAAATTCCCTGGAAAACACAACGGTGTCACAGTTTATGCAGAGTTTGGGTCCTAAATTCTGCTTGTAAGGCAAAAGCTATTCTTGAAATTCCCTTAGGAAGTACTACATTGGAAACTAACATATTATTTTTCACTAACTCAGACCCAGCCAGTTTTTCCTCTAGTGTAGGAATAGATTATAGTTTCTTTAACTGAGTGTGTTGAAGTTGTTGATATGCTTTTAGGAGCCAAACTTTCTGAAATATGAACATTTTAAACACAAACATGGCCCTTAGCTTAGTGAGATGTTCACACTCTGAGCAGCTCTTGGGAAACAATGTAGTTGGGGGGAAAGTGAATTCACATAGACCATCTCCAGGACATTGAGGGTGTGTTTCATCACTGAGTGGAAGGGTGCTCTGAACTCCCCGTGCTATTACAATTATGTTTCTGTCTTTCTCTGTCCCTCTCTCCACTGCCATGTACATATTTGAATTCTGTCATATGATATCAGACACTTTTACAGACTCCACCCCATCAGGTGTCTACCCCGTGGCCAAGTAAAATGGATACAAGTGGAATGAAGCCAGGCAAACCGTTCAATAGGAACATGAACGAGAAGATTTCCTAGAGAAGCTAGCAGTAGGGAGCAGCACCCCAATAAAACTTCTGTAACAATGCCAGGGCAGTTTTTTTTAAGGGGAAAATGAAATCTATGCTGACAAGTAGCTATTAGCAGATAGATCCTTCTGGGGTGGTGGGTTGAGGAGAGCAGTTGTCCTAAGTATAGCTGTTCTTGATTCTTGAGCCAGTTAGACAGATTAAGAGCACTTCTACCCAGTGCCTTCCACCCCCTCAAAAGCCAGCTTCTCAGAATTTGATGGAAACACCTTTTGCATGTTTAGAAATTAAAGCCATCTGGCACAATGCTTGCAAGTCCAGGCTTTGAGATTGGACACTCCCGGGTCCAAATCCCAGTTCTGCCACATCAGCTGTGGCCTTGGACAAATTATTTAACCCTTCTGAGCCTCAGGTTCCTCCCCTATAAAATGAGCATCATATGACTTACCATGCAGGGTTCTTTCAAGGATTACGAGAGGTAAAGCAGGCAATGCGCAATGGCTGGTGTATAGGAAATGACATTATGCATCAGGAGTCTTAAAGACTCCTTTAGGCATCCATGTCCATGATGCTCTGTGGAAGGAAAGGAAGCGCTCAGGACACAGGGAGTTAGCTTAGGGGCTTATGGACAGGACTGGCTTCAAGGAGGAGCAAACAGTGCAGTTTCATTGACCTCGTGCTCAGAAGGGCCCTGTACTTGATTTAATGTTCTGCTACTGCTCTCTGGAAATTTTGAATGCTGTTTAACATGGGACCTCGTATTTTCATTTTGCACTGAACCCTCAAATTAGGTAGCCAATATTGCCTATGGGCCTAGTGAGTTGCTACCACCTGAATTGGTTAATAAAGGAAAAGAGAGAGAGAAAGACTATCAGGACACTTGAAAAGGAAAAAATAGATAACTTAGTGATCAATGGAAATAGAAAGGGAGAGGTTGGTGTAGGAGAAAAACAAGTGCTCCCCAAAGATTCCAAGCAAGCATGGTCAAAGAACAGAAACTAGGGAGTCAAAAGGGTCCTTAACTATTTACATAAAACACAACTGGCATTTATTGTATCAGTGACTAAAGACCTTATACAAAATCACAACTTGGCTATAAAGGATATTACAAAAACTATACGTCCATCAACTGACCATGGAGACTTTGGTGTCCTTGTTTTTTGCTATCCCCTGCTGTCTCTGGTCATTTGCTCAGAACAGTTGAATCAGCCCTCCAGAGTTTTGCATGGGTTTCCCCTTTCTCACTCGTAACTCCCCCGATAAACATTTTGTCTCCTAATCCCCCTCCCACTGCCCACCACTACCCACTCACATACACACAGAGATATGCACATGTATTCACACACAAAGTCACATGTGTTCACACTCTTGCTTTGGGCACTACTTGGGTTGACTGTATTCATGTGTGTAAATCTTTCTGGAAAAAGTGAGTGGCCACTTGTCCTAAGATGTCTTTCCTTATACCACATACTTCCTTCTTTATCAAACCTGCCCCGATTCACCTTCCAAAAATTTTCTTTGGGCTTCATCTACAGGAAACTTCATTCATCTTTTCAACCTCCCACAGCTTAGTGCCTCATACATCATTGGAACTTAAAAAGCACAAGATAGCTTGAATAATTGACCATTTATTGCAATT
Source organism: Dasypus novemcinctus (assembly GCF_030445035.2). Classification (NCBI taxonomy): domain Eukaryota; kingdom Metazoa; phylum Chordata; class Mammalia; order Cingulata; family Dasypodidae; genus Dasypus; species Dasypus novemcinctus. The sequence goes on along the minus strand of NC_080675.1, from coordinate 169,229,704 downwards.
TATCAAGAACAGTTTTCCCTACCTTTTGTTCTTCCTTTAAGGAAAGGCTTGCCACCCTGGCTGCCATGTTCTCTCAGCAAAAAAAAAAAAAGCCATGTCCCTGGAGATGACAAACAGTTCCAGGAGCTTCAGCCCTCATATGCCAGCTCCTCTCTTTGTGACAGTAGAGAAGAATAGAGAAGCAGCCTATTAATTCAGCAGTGATCCAATGCTTCCTTTTGTAACGTCCTTGATTTTATTTTGCAGTGATTTCTCAAAGTCACAGGTTAAGGGCCATGTTTGCTACTGTCTGGCTCCATGAAAATTGAGACGAAGGTAGAATTACTTTGTTCCTTGCTTCTTTCCCCTTTCAGATCCTCTTTCTCTCTCCATTGTCATTCCAAATCTCCCATCTGGCCTCCACTCTTCCAATCTGACTTATTGGGTGCACTTGATGGACCCTTAAATATATGGCTGTACCTGCCTTTGGTTCCATGATACTTAACTTTCCAAACACTTTGGCATCTATCATTCTCAGTGTTTTAATGAGACAGATAAGGCAGGTATCGTCATCATCATCATTATTTTTATTAATCTCAATCATTTTACATTTAAGGAAATGGAGACCCACATGAATTAAACATAATAAAAATTCAGGCCTCTGATCCAGACCTTTTCAGCATTCATTTCCTTGATTGAAAATGCTGAAGGCAACTATGGCAAATATATGGTATTCGGGTTGCTGCTTTCCATTCTGGTACCCACTGTGGACATACCAGTTCTCTTGTTCCTTTCTAAAGAGCCTAGAATGGCTCTGGGCAATCACTACCAACTTAACAGAGTTGGCAAGTGAGTTGATGCATATGATTTTTCATTCTTGGCTAAGGTAAGAATGTCCCATATCATATAGGAATAGAAAATTCCTGCAAAGCAAAAGCCTTTGAAATTCCATGGAATAACTCCTCAGATGGAGGGGCATTGGAAGCAAATAAAAGGGAGCTGATTTTCATAAGCACCTGGGATTGGTCTGACTTTGCATTAATCCTTGTGACAATTTGTAGAGGCATGCTACCTTATCTCTGGTTTTCAGTGTGGGAAACCGAGGCTCAGCATTTAAGTCACTTCCCCAGTTATACAATGGTACAGATGACAGAGTCAGGATTAGACTCATTATCTGATCTAGAGGTTCTGACGCAGATCTGCTCTCACCCTACCTCCTTCCCAGCCCTGAAAACTGAACTCCTTTTTAACTTTTTGCAATAGCATGTGTCTTAACATTGAAGGAAAGTGGCTAGAAGAAAAAAGAAGGAGCAGAGGAAGGAGGAAGTACAGGAATGACATCAGGCCTTGCATAGAAAAAGCACAAAGCCAGCCTTCATTTTTGTTTTCCAATGACTGTGTACATTTATGTGTTAATCTGTACAAGCATGTAAATTAAACAACCTTTCTCTTTCAGTTTCCTTGAAGATACCCTTATAATACCATGTATTCGTGTGTAACACTTTTCTCCTTGCTGCTCTACAGTAAGCAGATGAGGATCAATAGTCATGGAAGAAAGAGGAGAACTAGAAAAGACTACCAGAGATGCTATCAGCTAGCTGTTATCGACTGAACACTTTTTGAGTATCCTTCATTGTTCTAGGCACTGTGTGGGACCATAAAGAGTGTACAGCAGTGTCACTCCTCTTTGAGACATTAAAATGAACTTAATTTCAAAGACCTTAATGTCTGATAGAAAAAATTTGAATGTCTGACTTAGGAAAATAATAGAATTACAAAAAAGTTTGAAGTTGAAAGGGACCATACATCACTGGTTGCTGCATCCCTCCCTAATGGGATACATGGCGAGGATTGTACTTAAGTAGCCCCCTTCCCCATTTTTCTCTGGCACTTCCACCCAGTGATCCTAGTTCCACCATCAGGGCAACCCAGAAAACCCTCTTCCTCCTCCTTGCATGACAGCCTGATATATTTAAAGACAGCCACTGTGGCTTTCTTCAGCTGCCTCTTTCCTGTTGGAACCACCACTCTTCTTTCAACCTTTTTCACAGATAGGTTCCAGAGCCCTTACCACTCCTCCTCTGGATTCTCTCTGATTAGCCAGATCCCTTCTGTTGTGTGATTGGAGAAGCAAGCACAGTCTTCCAGGGGTGGCTGAGCTGGAAAGAAAATGCTTTGCCATTGATTTCTAGTTCTGGACATTGTACCCCTATCAAGACAGGCTAATTTTGTATTTTTATTTTAGCAGCTGTGTCATGGTGTTGGCACCTATTAAACACATGCTTCTCTGAGCTTCATCAAATTATTTTATTAGGAATAGGTGCCAAGTTAAAGGCAAGCCAAGGAGATTTTTAAATTCTTTAAAGGAGTTAGTCATGAGACTAATTCTGGTTCCACCTCTATTTGGCTGTGAGGTTTTGGGGATGCCCCTAGCCTTTTCTGGGTTTCAAGTTAACCTCCTGGCAAAATGAGGCAGATGAACTACATGATTTTTAAAGTCCCTTCTACTGGTAAGTTTATGAGTCTAGGCTATTCCATCTTCCAAGAGAGCAATTGTTTGGTTTGAACTTAATGCAGGAATTTACATTTTTTCAGTTACATTTCTCCCATTTATTCAGTATACTTTGGCTTAGTGTTCTAAGCTGTTGAAATCTTTTCAAACCATGATCCCATAACCGAATGATTTAGGTCTTGTGCATCACAGTATTTAAATGGTAACAAATTAGCCATTTAATAATCACTTTTAGAGAATTGCCTTCTGAATTTTAGTCTTGTGCAGACTTGATTCCCTAAGTCAGCCCATTCCTTGCTACTAACGAACCTCAATTTATTAGCTGGAAGTTTTCTTTACCCTTTGCCATATTAGTGAAAGGAGGATTACAATTATGTCTTGAGTCTCCAGGAATAACTCCTCTCCACTGTCCTCAGTTCCATTGAGTTCATTGATTGAGACAATACCCCATCTACAAGTTCTCTTAGCAAGTATGATGGACATTTTGCCACTTAATTTTTGACTGTTGAACATTTAACTCCCATCTTATTTTTTAGAAATCCCCCATTGTACACACTGTTGGTGGACTGCGGTGCCATGCTTCCCACTATAGAAGCCAAAGATGAGAGCTCTCTCCTCTCAGCATCCTCTGGAAGACAGGATAGAGGCACATGACCTAGTCATGACCAATTGGATACTTCTGACCTGGGCTTTGAGTTTGGACCAAGTGTTACAAAGATGAAGGGATGGTTAGGGTACGTTCTCAGCAGCTGTTCTGTTTTCCATGGGCAGCTGCAGCTGTCTCCAGCATGATGGTTCTTATTATAACATGGATGTTATATTTCCTGCTTTCTCATCTTGAAGAGTCAAATAGATCTTGCCATTTTCTAAGCCTAGATCACATTGTTTCAGTTTTAGGAAAATCCCTATCTTTCTAACTTGTTCCTACTATCAAGATAGTCTTTGTAACTGATGTTGGCAACAAAGAGCTCTGAGAAATTCAGTACTGTAGGCACTGTTGGATATAATAGTTACAGCCACTGCCTTACAAGGACATGTCTTCCTGAACAAAATTATGGGTATAAAGCACTGCCTATATATATGCCATCCTTGGCCTGTAAGACTGACCTGCACCCTTTATGAGCCTTGGTCCTTCTCAGACTTGACATTCCCAAGTCAACCCATCTCTGACTTTTTTTCATGCTCTCTGTTTTCTCCCTTTCTACCTTGGTCCGGATCCAAAAACACTTTCAGGTTTGAGTCAGTGTTCTTCCAGGTTCCTTGTTCTGTTTCTCAGTTACTTTCTTTCCAAGAAACTAGAGTATTGCAATACAATAGTGTACTGCCCCTTCGGTTTGGATCAGTTTTTCTCTTTCCAGTACTCTGTCCCTTGGTGAAATCAGCCAGTTACATTGTTGTAAATACCAATTCCTTGTCAGTGACTCCCAAATTTATATGTGCCATTCTGAACTTTACTCTGAATTCCAGAATCGCATTCCCAACTGCCTTCTTGAGAATTCTAATTGGATCGCTGACAGGACTCAAGCATAACATATCTAAAATTAACCACAAGACATTTGCCCCTAATCCTCCTCCTCCCACCTCAGTTAATGAGACTTTATCTTTCCCTTTTCTCAGACCAAATACCACAGGACTATCCTTGACTGCTTTTGTTCTTGCACACCCCACAGCCAAACGATATGAAATTTTTGTTGCTTGTGTCTTCAAAAATACATCCATGATCTAATTTAAAATCTCCACAATATGCCATTAGATTTATTTCAAGGATGATTGTAAGTTTACTTGGTAAAATGAATAAATAAGCCTAATTCATATGAAAGAGAGGATCAATGGAAGGGTGTGGTATTTAGTTTTGTGTCAACTTGGTTAGGCTGTTATACCTGGCTATTCAAGCAAATGCTAATCTAAGAGTTGCTGTGAAGATAGTTGATAGAGATAGTTATCATCTCATCTACAAATAATTGATTTTAAGTAAAGGATGTTATCTTCAACAATATAGGTGGATCTCATTCAATCAGTTGAAGGTCTAAAGAGAAAAAAACTACAAAACTGTGGCAATAATCCTTGCCTGAGTTTCCAGTCTGTTGGTGTGAACTGTAGAGTTTGTAGATTTTGGACTTGACACAATCATGTGAGTTAATTCCTTAAAATAACCCTTCGTATATCTAAATATCTATCTTTCTCTCTATCTTTTAAATATATACTTAAAATTATGTTTGTTGTTCTATTCATGCATAAATCCACACACTTTCATTATTAGTACTTTATACAGACATTTACAGACATTTTTCATTATACAGACATTATTAGTGTCTGTTAAGGATTAAGATATGTGGAGGTGTGAGGGTACTGGGTATGGCTAAGAAAAGGACAACATAAGGAACCTTGTGGTAATGGAACTGTTCTGTATCTCGACTACTTCAATATCCATATCCTGGTTTACTAATTTACTATAGCTCTCTAAACATGCTATAATTGGGGGAAACTGGATGAACAGTGCAGGGAATCTCTGTATTACTTTTTACAACTGCATGTGAATTTACGATGACCTCAAAATAAATTTTTTTCAAAGTTAGTTTTCTTTTATTAGAGAAGTAGGAGTTAATTTTTTTTAATTAAAAAGGATAATTACTATAATGGATTGAAATACATAAAATATTTCAAAATCCATGAGTTTGTGAAGATACCGAAAAAAGCATGATCCTTCAGAGGATGTTAGGATAATGCTCATCATTCTGAAAACTAGTAAAATGAAGGAAAATAATCAAGCATTTATCTGCCTTTTCTGTTTAAATTATATGTCAAGTTAGCCAAACATTTAATAATGGAAAATACCTCTTTGTAGAATTTTACAGCAAAGAAGCGAGGAATGATATGATCGTGCTACCGCTTGTTTGCAACCTGAATGAAATAAGGCATCTGAGCAATGCCCTTCCATGCCTGCTAATAATATCAGGTGAAAAGCTGAGGGGGTCTTCTTGTGGGATGAAGGTGACAACACCTGAATCCACTGATCACTCTTAACATCTCCCCAAAGAGCCACAGTCTGGCATTAAGTGGCTCCCTGTGAAGGTACACACCGTTATCTATGAGGTATTCTTGCAAAATAAAATCAAACAATCTTATCAAGAATCTAAATCTAATTGCCAGTTTATGGGGCAGTTAGGTGACAAAGAAATAAGTTAAACAACCCCACAGGATGCATTCAGCAAATGCCCAGACGTGGGGAAATCTGTAACACTAACAATCAGATTTCTTTAAAAATAAATTTAAGAAAAAAAAAGGAAGAGAGAACTAGTTAGGTTATAAAACCTTAGAAGACATCAAAAGGTGAAATTCATGGACCTTTCTGAATACTAATTCCAAAAATGGTAAAAAATATATATATATTATAATACAATAGAATACATTTGAACACTGATTAGGTATTTGATGCAAAGTGATTATTGTTCAGGTTTTCAACTGAGAAAATGGCAATATGGTTATGTTTTCAAAAACAGTCTCTAACTTTTAGAAACACCTACTGAATTATTTATGGATTACTCTTTGCTTCCCACTAATCCAATGGAAGCAGAGGGAAATGCCTTGGTGTAGGGAAAGCAAGGTATGTTACGAGCTGAAGCTGGTTGATGAGGCCTCACTCAACTTCTGTGATTTCTCCATTTTTGTAATGTTTGAAATTTTTCATAATAAAATATTTTAAAGATATGCCCAGAAAACTACTTTTCACTGCCTCTGTTGCTAACTTCCTGGTCCAATCTATCACTATTTCTTATCTGAAGAATAAGATTATCGTGGGGTAATCCTAACTGATCTCCTCGTTTCTACCCTTGCCTTCCTTTTACCTCTTTACAACACAAAAGCCATGGTAACCTTCTAATCCCCAAGTTAGATCCTGCTGTTGTGCTAATCAAAACAGTCCTCATCTCATTCAGAAGGAACATGAAAATCCTTACACCAGCACACAAGGGGCTCTGTACGATCCAGCTACCAGCCCCTCTCAGAGCCACTGCAGGCCTGAGCTCATTTACTTTCCATATTATTCCCCATCTGATATGACAATTCCAGGTTTCAGGTTTTGCTTTGACCTTTCCAGTTTGAAGGTCCCTGTCTCTGGAGGAAAAGGTAAGCAGAAGAGGTATATAGAATTCTGCCACGGTCCTCTCCTAGGTTATTGCCAGACCGTCTCCGTCCAAGCAGGATGCCTGTGCCTTCTTTGTCATAATGCCTACACCAGGCAAAGCTTCAAAATCTCTCTTGGTTATTTGCAGCACTTTTGAGAGTATCCGTTTGCTTTGGTTGTAGACAGGCACACAGGGTCCCCAAGGGTTTGTTGTACAAATGTTTTGTTTTTCCTTGCTCACAGGCCCTCCTATCCATGTTTCATCCTTGGCCTTTTGCAAACCCAGCTTGTCAGAGAGCTCTCTGTGAAACTACAATCCTTACTGCAACAGCATTTCCTCCCTTATTGGAATTGTCCATAATTGTAGAACCATGCTTTCACTTTTCAGAAACCCCCATCCTATAAGAACCTTGTGCTCTCTTGAATTCTCTGGCCATGGGAAACTCCCTGGCATTTCTTTTAACTTTGTAAGGTTTAATTCCCAGGGAAGAGAATTTAATATTTTTGGAGCAGCCAAATATATACCAGGCAGTGTGCTTGTTTGTCACGTACACCATTTCATTAAATTCTAACAATAGGTCTATTAGGCATTTGTGTCTCATTTAAAAAAAATAAGGACATGAAATTCAGAGAGTTTCATTAAATGATTGAAGGTCACATATACATCAATGGAGGGATAATAATTCAAACACAAATCTTGGGTTCAAGAGGCAAATTACTAAGTGGTATACTAGCAGAATCTATTTCACCTCTATTTAAAAGATTTTGTAGCCCCAGTTTTCCTACATCTCATCTCATCACCAAGCATGTCTTCCCATTAGTCAGTGCAGAATAATAATTCCATCTCACTATCTCCTTGTTTCTTTTATCATCTGAGAGAATAAGCCTATTATCAACGAAAAATGACAGGGACTTAGAAGATATTCTGCTTCTTGCAGAATTGGACTTCTAGTAGCTCTTGGCATCACTGAAATTCCTCCTTACTCCTTATTGTCTATCTGATGCTAAGGATTCAGATGGTATCGCCTGTGTCTTTGGACTGGAAGTGGGGAAAGTATAGAATATTTTTGGTTTTGAATCTCTTCTCTTTTAAAAACAGAGTCAAGCCTTTCCCACTGGACATCATCTGTCTCCCATAAATATGGCATACTCTTTTGGTACTTATTCTCACCACCTGTTTGATGAGAGTAGACTTACATCCCCATTCCCAGTTAATTTTAGATTAAAATCAGATTATCTGCTGTGTGCAGTCTTTAGAGGTAGGCAATGGAAAGAATGCTAAATGCTGAAAATTTGAGTTGAAGGATGATAGCTAAAATTTACTGAGCACATACTGTGTGCCAGGTACTGTGCTATGTACTTTTCACCAGTTAGCTTGTTTGAATCACTCCACAAATCCATAAAGTTTTACAGATGAAAACTGGAGAGCTATAGAGGCTAGATATATTGCCGGTATGGCACAGCTAGTGAAGCCAGAATTCAGATTCCTGCAGTAAGAAGCCAGAGGCCAACCAACTCTCTCCACCTAGCTCAGTCATTTAACAGTCTGATCCCTGGGGCGAGTTACTTAACTTCTCCAATATTCTTTAAATGGTGATAGCAATTGTCTCATCAGCCATGAACATGATACCATTCAGATCACTTGAAAGCCCTTCATGACTATAATGGATTACCATGGAATGAAATTGGCAGATACCAACACCAATAATAATAATAATACTATAATATGTGTTTGATATAATAATATGTGCCAACACTATCTTTAGCATTTCATATGCATAATCTCATTTAATCATTAAGTAAACATGAACCATATTGAGAGAGTACCAGTATTCTTACCATTTAAGAGATGAGAAAACAAATAAATGAAAGTGATATATAATGTAGCAATATAATACAATATAACACTATTATAATACAAAATGTAACATAGCATATTACATAACATAACACATAAAATTATGTAGAGAAATCCACATATATAACTGATCATAACCCTTTTGAGAACTCCTAATGGAAGCAAACAATGTTGACTCTTCTTTAACACTTGCATAACTCATTTTTTTTCCAAGAAAGTCACAGCAGCAGGTGAGAGAGCGAGAGTGACAGGTACTTCCACCCTTCCCTGCCTGCCAGTCTTCAAAGCTCTGTATGGCCACAAACATAGACCCACATGCTGTTGGACACACACTCTGTCATCTCTTTGGGAAGCATTTCAGTCAATATTAGAACTCACTTTGGGTGACAAGATATAATAGACTTGGGGTTTCATTAAGTATTGGAGCACTCTGAAAAATGTGCAGACTTTTGAGTCAGAGATATTGCATGCAAAAAGTAAGATTTACTTGATCAATGGAACAGATTAGAGGACTTCCAAGATTGGGACCCTGTCTCTAGGTTAATTTTCCCCGTATGCTTTGCAGAAATGCTACTAAGGTTCCAGCATTTGAGGGGCAGGAAGTTGTGCAGGAAGGGATGGGCTGCAGGGATCCAGCCTTCAGTAGAAGACTTTCTGGTCTCCCTGAGAAAGACTTAAGGTCGGAGGCTCAGAATGGTTAAGAGTAGGACACCTTCTCTCTACCTCCAAGATACAAATTGCCAAAAGAGTTTTCCAGGCTTCTGGTGAGAACTGGTAATAACTAGTCAAATCCTCTTGAAAGCAAGACCATTGTGACAGCAGCAGAAGCTTTGGCATGTGTCCAGTGACATCAGACCTACAGGGACATCACAGTTAGAAGGGTAAATGCATGTGTGTTTGCAGAAAATGATCATTTTCACACTGTGAAGAAAACAACCAAATAGCATCTCCTAGCCAGAATCTGCTATGTTCTCCTTCTACCCTGACATTTCCCCACTTATGCACTTGGTAACTCCCCATTCATTCATGTCACTCAACCATTTGGTAAAAATTCATTCCTCAACTCTTTTCCGTGAACACTTCTCTGAGTCCTCTTCATGCCTTGTAAGAATCTTGATTATATTAATGGAGTTCCATTGATGGCTTACTTGCCTGTCTTCCTCTTTGGACTATTAAATTCTGAACAACATAGAAAGCATCTTTGACTCCGTATTCCCAGCACCTTGCCTGCCCGGAACCTGGTAGATGTGTCACTCAGTATGGTTGAGTGCATGTTCACGATGAGTGCCCTTTAGGCACGAGAAACAGCTTGCGAATCTTCGGTAAGTTACTTTATGTAGTTTGTGCCTGAATTCATTGGATAGATCAATGCCCACCTCAAAGGGACAGGTTCCAGGATTCAGCTCTCTCTTCACTTGCTCGGAAGGGTCTCAAGTTACAATTCCTGCAGCTGCCCACCTTGTGTGGCTTCCCCCTTGTCCACTGCCTCTCTGTCTGTTCCTAAAGGGAAGATTATTTTGGTCCTCTAGGTCTACCTCTGTTGCATTAGTTTACCGGTTCCTATATCACTGAAGTTCTGGAGTAAAGACTTTGACCTAAAGTGGGATGGCAATGAAGAATGGGACCGAATACAGGGTTTATCAATCGGAACTCCTAATTGCCAGAAATCAGAAAAGAACTCTGGCTGAGATGAGAACACAAGAAAATTCATGAAAGAATAAAGGGCTGCTCATAAGATCTTCTGAGAGGCTATATAAAAAGGAAAAGGCACAAACAAGGGAGGCCACCCAACAAGGAGAACCCCAGAGACAATTCTATACAAAACGAGTTAGGATGCCACAGCTGGTGCGGCTGCAGAATGGTCCCAGGGTTTGCACTGCCACCACTGCAAACGCTGAACACTCAATGCTGCCCCGTTGCCTGGAAACTAAGCATTGTGACGGCCCCAGCCACTGTCCGGTACCCATGCCACAGAAGGGCTTCCCTTGTCCCTCCTTTCTGGAATCACTAGTGCCTAATCAATTAGCAGAATGTGTTGTCCTGACCAACCAAATCATGTCCACTCTCCAGCCACAGAAGTCCTTGGCCAAGGAAGCACAAGGAAGGCAATCCAGATGCTAGACAGCCCCTGAAATATATAAATTAAAATGACAAATGTCCACTATCTGAGCTTGGTGTTCATGCATACTTACATAATTTGAATTGCGCAATCATCCTCTAAAGTACATAGGAGGTGTACCTGTCTTGTCACCACTTTAGCAATGACAATATTCAGCATCTAGGTAAAGTCGTTTATACAAGTTAGGGAAAAAAAAGGAGCCTGAGCTGCCACTCATACCTGAGTCTTTATATTTACAATTCAACAATCTTTACATTAAATTGGCATCTTTCATTTTTAAAGCTCTTAAAAATATTATATTTATCTCATTACAAAGGAAATGCATTATAAATGCATAAAACAGAGAAAAGCATAAAGAAAAAAAACCACCAGGAATTCTACCATTCACAGTTATGTTTTCCAGTAATTTTATATGCATATTTATTTGCATATGTGGAAATACATATTTTTCCTTTAATAAATATTGATTAAATTTTTCAGCGCCTTTCTGTAGCTTCCTATTTTCAGTGAACATATCACAAACATTTTCAATGCTAATAAATATTATTTCATAATATGCTTTTCCAAAATATGGAAGCATGGTAACCTACTCAATCAGTCCTTCATTACTGGCAATTAATTTCTTTCCCTATTTTTGCATAGAAACAACACTGTAACAAGCATCCTTGTGCTTGTACATCCTGGTACAATATGATGCTCTTGTGCATTGTAATTCCTATCTACACTGCTCTTAGGATGTCCTTAATATAAATGTCTAAACTCGACTTGCTTATATCAAACAGGGCTCTGCTGCCTGTTGAATGGGTTCTTTATTTAGCACAGACTTATTGTGGACCCCCGAAAGGACAAAATCTGAATGACAAGACAAGCATTTGCCTGTGAATTCAGTAGGCTGACAGTGTATGACACCTTGCATATGGAGAATTAGTAATCTGAGAATTCCTAATCCAGCTTCCAGATTTATCCTCAAGCAGGATCCTGTCCAGAAGGAAGATGGAATTGCTGAGGTGTCTCAGTAGCTGCCCTTACCATGGTGTTCCACAGAGATTCCTCTCTTTTAGCTGACATTCTTGATAGATTAGTTCCTGACATCCAGCCCACTCTCTCTCCCTTATAGAGTCTGACCAAAATTTTTTTAAAAAAAGCTAATGAGCCTGATGGAAAGAACAGTCAGTATGTTTATGATTTGTGATCTGCTGTTTGCACGAATCACATATTATGACTTTATTACAGAAGTTGTTATATCAAAATACTGACCCAGTGTGGACTTTAGATGTGAAATAATTTTTAGACATCCTAATGCCTGATACAACCACTCCTGCTTTTTCTGATTAACGTTTGCATGGTATATCTTTTTTCAAACTTTCACTCTGCCCATGTCGCTGTCCCTGAAAAGAGTTTCTTATAGACAACATATAAGGATGATAGTTTTTGTTTTAATTTTGGTTGACTACTACACTTTATTAATCTCTGTCTTTTAACTGGTATATTTAGTTTATTTCAGTTTAAGGTGATTATTGATATGTTAGCATCTAAGCCTGCCATTCTGTTACTTTTTTTCATTTATTTCCTGTTTTCTTCTGTTTCCTTTTTTTTTCCCCCTGCTGTTTCTTATTTCTCTGTTTCTTTTTTCTTAACTTCCTGTGAAGCACTTGAACATTTTTTAGGATTCTATCTTCCATCTTCATGAATTCGTTAATTCATAGTATATTTTTAGTTTTATAGTTTTTAAGCATATTTCTTTTTATAGTTTTCTTAGTGATTTCTTCTAACACTCTTCTGGTATTGACATTTTATCACTTGAGTGAAATGTAGAAATCTTACATCCATTTAGTTTCCTTTACCCTCCTCAATCTTTAAATACAATAGTCTTAAGTATTTCCTCTATGTACATTAGGCAGTGTTATAATTTTTGCTTCAACCATTGATATGGCTTAAGAAACCCCTACTATTACCCCTGGGATGTTCTTCCTTTTTGTAGTTCCCAGCCTTCTTCAGTTATCATTTCCTTTCTGGTTAGATACTTCCTTTAGTCATTCTGTAGGGATGGGTTTTCCAGCAACAAATTCTCTTAGTGGTCTTTAGCCTGAAAATGTCTTTATTTCCTCTTCTTTCCTGAAGGTTATTTTCTCTGCGTGTAGAACTTGCAGTCAGCAGTTCTTTCATTTCAGTGCTTTTCTGATGCTCTGTTCTGCCTCTGGCCTCCGTAGTTTCTGATGTAGAATCCAACATATCATGTAGAAGCATTTTAATGACAGTTACATTAAAATCCTTGTCAGATAATTCCAACCTCTTATTCCTTTCAGTATAGGCACCTGTTGATTGCATTTTCTCATTGAAGTTTCAATGTTCTCATTCTTGGTATGATGAGTGATTTTTTTATTGTATTCAAGATATTTGGGGTATTATAGTAGGATACTCTAGATCCTGTCTAATCTTTATTTGGCAGGCAGTCCCCCTCTTAAGATGCAGCACAAGGTATGGATGGCTGTATATAATCAGCTTTCTGCCGGACCCCTGTGACATCCCCTTGGCAAAAGTAGAAACCTGACTCATATTGCCTCCTTGCAGGTGAGTGGGATGGGAGTTCAGCATCCCACACAGGCACCCTGACACCTCCCTGGTGAAAGTGGGGCAATGACTCCTGCTGTCTCATTGCCTGCAGGTGGGCTCCCCTCCCCTCCAGGCCCCACTGACATCAGGAAAGGGGAAGCAGAGGACTGACATACCACTTTGTTATGTGGAAGCTCAGCTTCTGCTAGTTCCCGATGACAGCAAGAAAGATAAGAGAGATGCTATATGCCAGCTAGCTCTGCCTCCCTCTCTCTCATTCCTCCTCATTGGTGCCATTGGGGCTGGAGGCTCAGCTCCTTCCTGGACCTTGACTGCACCATGGGAAGGGAGAGCAATGTGTGGCCTAGCACCACCTCATTCTGCTTCACTGCGGCCAGGTGAGGGTGGAGGCTCAGCTCTACGCTGTCTCCACTGCACCAGGGGAGGCATGGGGTGCTGATTAGCCCTGACTCTCACCGCCTTGCTCAGTCTTAATGACCGGTGGGGGTGGGAGCTCAGCTCCCTGCTGGGCCCCACTGACACTACCCAGGAAGTTGCTGGGCTGCCTTCTGCTTCTGTGGGGCAGGGGTGGAGAACAGGTGGAAAATCAGTGCCTCTCTCAGCCCTGTTGAAACTGGCAGGGTCAATTGAAGTTTTGATGCTGTCTTTGCCTGAAGAAGGAAGGCTATTTTCACATAGGTTTTCTGTTGTTAGGCCACCCTTTGACTGATCCATTGGTCACTTGAATCTTTTTTATGATGCTTTTTTGTCTGTGCCTATGGGTGGCTCTGGGTGGGATGATTCTTTTGAGCTCTTTCTGGAATATATGAGAGGTGTAAGGAAACCTGCAGGACTTAAGCCATGTTGTTCCTCAAGTCCTGAGGTCCCTAAGCTGTCCTCCTTTTGTGTACCTTTGGAGAATTCTTATACTTGCTTATTCATAGTTTTTTTCCTTTTAATTGTAAGTGGGAGGAACTGGAGGAATGGAACGACACCTTCTTGGCCAGAAGCAGAGCTCATTTCAATGTCTAAGGAACGTACATATCTTGAAGTCATGCTTCAACCTTTCAAACTACAGTGGGGATGTGAGCAATGGCCATCTGGACAATTTTCTCATGTTTCTAGTCGCATTAGGCCTTCAGCCCTAACACACGTGACATAACCTCTCGAGAGCAGGGTCTGTGTCTTCCTAAGCTCTGAATTTCCCATGTCCAGTACTGTGCTCGAACGTCGGTGGTTTTGAATGAGTCAAAACAAAGCCTTCTTAAACTGAGAAGGCTTCATTAAGCTACATTTCTGGATGTGCTCTTCCAATCTGTGTTGATTCTTCCCTTGTTTGCTGTCCATTGGACGTGATACCTGGGAGCAAGCAGGGTCTGTACCTCCCGTAACCGCCTCAGCCTGGAAGCCCAGCTCACGCCCCAGGTGACCCCAGGCTGCAGTGTTGTGTCCTTCCCTGCCGTTCAGTGCTCCAGACCCGTGGTTAGCTCAGCAGGGCAGAGCAGCCTGCAGGACCATTATCCCCCTGCGGACAGCTGGAGCAGCCTCTAATACCAGTCATTGTGTGGGCCCTGGGGGGAATTTGCTGGCTGGGGGGGTGGTTTGGTTGTGGGGTCACAGGTTTTAGTGACCATCATGAAGGAGCTGCCTCACTAGGAGAGAGGAAGGAGGGGAGGAGAGATGCAAAGGCAGAGTTGGAGAGAGATGGAAGGACACAGAGGCCAAGACAGGCAGAAAAGGAGGAGAGAGGGCACTTTTTCCTTCATTCCCCCTTTCCTCCAGTGGGCTCTCTAGCCTGTTCTAGGTACATATATTTTTTTCTCAGCATGCAAAATATTTGACTACCCAGGAATAAGACATCCAAACCTAAACTGTAATTATGGGAAATAGTGATGGGACGCCAGGTGCATTCTAGATGCAGTTCTGAGCAAAGAGTGGAGCTGCTGCCCGTCCCAGGGGCTGCTGCTGCACAGGGCAGAGGTGGGCGGAGGGCAGGAGGGTGCCGGGTATTTACAGTCTGCTGCACGGAGGCATCACTGGCTGTACCAGCACAAGCAGGCAAGATTAGAGGCGGGGAATCATGGAGGCAAGAGAAAACCTGGTTTCAGCTGGTAAAGAGACAACAGGCAGACTTAACAGCGACTAATTGTATTAGAATTAGCAAAATGTGATTACACTGGATTCTGTGATCCTCGGGGCTCTGGACCGTCTCTCCTAAAGCTGAGTTTTTCCCTCTAGGAAACAAGCCTCTCCCCACACGCCTGCCTCTGAGCTGAGTCTGGCTGTGGCTAGAGGCACACACAGCCCTTTCCGGTATCTTTTTCTCTTCTCCCCGGTCCCTGGAAACACACATCTAGGCCACTACTTACTATTCTTTGCACAATTCTCTGAACTCCAGGAAACATCACATGACCACCTACCGTCTCAGATCATTTCCTAAATATTTTATGGGCACTGAAAAAACGTCCAAGGGCAGACGCCTGCTTTCAAGATTTCCATATGCCCCTTCGTGTCTGGTTCGTTGAGGGCACCTGGGTGCCCAGTGAGTAGGGGCTGAGGGGTTCAGCCATTCAGAAAGGAGACGCTGTGCTTTTGCCCGAGCCTCATCCTCGCAGCTCGAGCTCCATCCTGCACTTCTGCACTGTCTACCTTTGATGGGGCCGGATGGGCTTGGATTTCCAGAAGGAAGGTGGCAGGAAATTAAAACCTGTCTCCAATCGTCCTTGATAAACTGGGTTGCAGAGACTCAGGGTTTTACCAAGCAGGGGAGGGTTGAGTAGCCAGCAGATATCAGGATGCCCCCAAGACCTGCTGAAGGGATGAGAATGCAGGGGCGACTGGCAGCTGGCCAGATACGGGCAATTTCAGGGCTGGAGATCTTCTCCCCGAGCCGGGACCCCTTGGTTGATAAGCAAGGCCCTTTCTGATTACGACGCGGCTCACTCTACTGTTAATAATAAGCAGGAGTGGAGTAAATATGTATACTGATCCACAGGCAATGCTTACTGAATGTTTATTTTCAAGGAACTGTGCTCACCTAAAGAGATATCATGTCTTAAATTTTTCCTCACCACAGACCTATATTATTCCCATTTTACAGATAAGGAAATGTAGCTCAGACAAGTCAGGTGAGCTGCCCAAAGTGACACAGAAGATAATGGTGTGGCTGTCATCAAAGCTGAATCTATGCCCCTGTAGTACCCATATTCTTGGAACACTGGAGCCACAGGTGAAAAACACAGTTCCAGATAGTCATATCGACACAAGGGACATTTCCTCAGGGGTAGGCTGGGTTAGAAGGCAGCAGCAGCTTCCAAAATATCAGGAAATCAGCCTAATGCCTATGATGCTACCTATTCTATTCCACCATGCCTGTGGTGAGATACAATAAAATAATAGTGACTGTACTTCAGTCCCATCCTGAGGGGTTTTGTTTGTTTGTTTTTTAAAACATATACTGTCTTGGTAAACACTCCCTCCAACTTTGTGCAAAGGTGCTATTGTTTTCCATATTTTGGTTAAAAAAAAAAGCTGAATTCTGTTCCAGTCATGTGCTCCAGGCTCTGTGACGTGCCCCAGAGCAGAAATAGCAGCGCGGGGCTGCCCTCCGTGGCACTGCTCCTTTCCCACTGCGCTGCGCAGCCCAGCTTGGATGCTCCCCATGTCTCTGCCTCCCACAAGAACTGAAATTCCTGACGGTGGCTGCCTGGCTTTCCCTCAGTCTCTTCTTGTCCATGTCTCCAGCTTCATTTCCTCTCTTGTCCTTTAATTTCCTCCCGGGGCTGTGCAGGCAGAAGCCAGCATCCCAGTCCTTTGCTTCCCTCTGCCTAATTCTGCCGCAGGCTTGCTGCAGGCTGCGGTACTGGCCTTCTGTCTGTGCGGGAGGCAGTCATTCTCTTCTCTTTTCAGGAGGCCACTCTTTGGGAATGTCTGAAACTCAAGGAGAGGAACTGCCCATGATTTGGTGAGAACAGTACTGTCAGGTCTCATGGAAAGGTCAAAGGTAGTGCATGTTAACTGAATTGACCAATTTTGAATAAACCAGAAATAAGTTTGGAATTTGATGAACCTTGAATTCTATCAGCCAACTAAGTGACTGGCAATGGGCTGAGGTCATTTTGCAGTGCCCAGACCATCCCTATCAAGCTGGGCAGTGTCAGGTCATGTCCAAATGCAAGGCAGAGTCTCAGTGCCACTCGATTTAGCAAGCACTTCTTGAACGCCTGACTTGTCCCCTGGGCTCAGTATTGACTGGAGTTGAGTGGGATTTCTGAGACAATACTAGGAATCACAATTTGTTTTCTGACTTCCTCTCTGGGAGAGTAGGAAATGAGAAGACTACACCATATCCTACAAGTAAATAACAGAACATCCTTCAGAGTAATTCGTCTTCTCTTTAAGATGATAACCACACCAACCACCAAAATAAATTCCTTATTAAAAGAATAGGATGGACTTATTGGGAATGACCAAAACACATGCACCATGTATACACATACACATGCATACATACATAGAATACAACAGGTGCAGGTACTTACATGTACACATGTGTACATGTACTCACGTGTTCATACATGCATATAGATGCACATTCATGTGCATTCACATACATATAGATATGCGTTCACACATACAGACACATGTTCCCACATGTGTATGCATGTACACAGATATGTGCACATATATAGATAGACATACACACTAATGCCTACAACAGTACACATATGTATGCATACAAACATGCACACAAAATTCCACATAGCTGTTCTGTCTGTGTGTCCCCAATGAAGCAGTTGCTGCTTGATAAGGGACTAATACCAATTCCAGTGCATGCTGAATACTTAGTAAGTATGTGTTGACTATATGACTGAAACACAGAAGCTGGTGCACTCTTAAGTAAATGTGCTGGTGTTTGGACCACATGTGGTTAGAATTGATAGCTGTCGTTCCTCCAGATGGATGAACTGAAATGGTCATGGCTTTTCTTTGTTTGTTTTTGTTTTCTTTTTTGATGAAAAATTGACAACTGGCACCAGTGGAGCCCTGGCGGATGTTTCAGAGTTTATCCAGCTGGCTTATGTTCTTTTGCAAGTTCTAATCCCTTTTAGAGCATTTTCTGATCTGTCTGCTTCAGTGGGCACATGCCATTCTGGCCTCCCCTAAATGTTACAATTATGATGAGGCCCCAGAACAAGAACCAGGAAGCCAGAAATACATTAAAGGAGAAGAGGGATCAAAGAAACAAGAAGATGAGCATATGCAACACAACAAATACACACACACACAAATAAATGAGCCTTTCTCAGCAGGGAACTGGGTTTGAAAATGTGCTGCTCATATTCATGGGTACTTAGTATGCTTTAGAGATGCTAAACCTTTAAACCTCCTAACATCCTTGCAGCAGGTGTTGTGAACATGATTTTATCAATGGGAAGACTGGACCTCTTAGAGAATAATAATCTCAAAATCACATCATCAACTAGTCTCAGATGAGCAATTGAAACCCAAATCTACTTGTCTTCTGTCATGCTAACTTTCCAACAGTGGATATTGCTTGGCTGGCCAGTGGATATTGATTTGGGACATGGCATTTCAAGGGCAGTGCCTGCACTTAGTGGCTTCATGGCACCTTTGTACCTTTTGGTAGTAAGATAACATATATACCTATCTAACTTCTTCAAGGCAAGCAATTAGCCTGATGAAACTCTGTATTCTGCCCCCATTCCTCTACTTGGAACCAGGTACAGATCTTCATAGGAGTGTTTGAATGAATGAATGAATGAATCTTTCAAACAATGGAGAGATTTTGGTAAAATGTGAGTTCAGGACACTTGAATTGAGTTGAGAAGGTGAATATTTTTCCTAGTAACCCCATATTAAGATAAAAATCTTAGGACACAGGCTAATAAGATATGCTTTATTGAAGGTGGGCACCAAGGAAGGCTGGAGTTTGGCTTGCAAATGCAATTAGTGTGGAAAAGGATGGGCATCAGAACAGAAAAATGATCTTACCTAATGTGGAATGACAAATTCTGCTCTCTCTCCACATTGGAGTGAGTATTTTCACAAATCCATTGTCTACAAAGACAAATGACATGAAAGGCCCTATCAACGTTCTGAGAAAAGCTGAGAAACACCCTTGAGAAGTACAGGATGTTACCATTATTTTAACACCAAAATGATAACTCTTAGTTTTAGCACAGTTTTCCATAGCAGAGTCTACTAGAATTCTTAGGATTCATAAGAAAGAGGCTGCGGTCTAAATATGACATGTGTCAGCAAGCAACCTCAAATGACTTGAATTGTGTATGGTTTTCAGAGTGTGGTGATTGGTGAAAGGAGCTAAAATAATTAGATAGTCCTCACATACATACACACCCAAGTATAATCACATAGACACATGCATATGTATATACACAATGAATATATATACATGTCTGTACATGTGCATACATATTTACACATACACATGTGTACATATGCATGCGTATATATCTATACATATAATTTATCAAGCAGTGGCACCAAGTACAAAATCATATAGTCAACTTCCAAAGAACCCCATGAGACTGTTTAAACTTGTGGTAGTTGGGAATTTTATGGTTTTGTATATTGCTTTGAATAAATTATAGGTTGGATGGAATTTATCATGTATTATATAATGAGGTTTTTCTGTTAACAGGTGTTTTAACAGGATTTTATCTGTACAGAAAAATTAAAGGAGAGCAAAATGATGAAAAGGAACTCATAGTAATAACCTTTGGTGGCGCTACTACGTGTCCAGTGCTTCACACATCATCTCTCATCCACTCAGTGAGAGAAGGTGTCATTGCCCACAGTTTACAGATGAGAAAAGAGTCGCTGGAAAAGTTGACTATCTTTATTAAAGTCACATAGCTAGAATGCGATGGCACAGGAATGAAAACGCAGAAGTGTCCAATCTAAATCATCAAGAATGGACCGTACAGGCTTCTTGAACTCGCAGCCCTCCACCCTTCATTTTTAAGAAGTCAGTACCATGGTTTAGTGGGAGATGGGGATAAGTTGTCATCCTGTCCTAATACCATTTCAGTGGTTTACAGAACCACACGGATAAATGAAATCGAATTCCTACCCTCAGGCAACTCCCCAGTACCCTTCCCATAAATCTCCGCTTCATGGGAGACTCTGAAGTTAGAGTCCCAGGGGTTCAAGGCTTCTGGGAGAGGAAGAGACAGGCAGCGGTGGGAGAGGCACAGGAAGCTTCTCAGAGCAGGTGACGTTCGGGTGGAATCTGAAAAGATGAGCGGAGGTTAGGAAAGCAGCCGAGGTGGGCAGGGCTCCCCAGCCGGAGGAAACGGCACACAGGCTGGCTGAGGGACAGGAGGGCATGGCACACGGCGGGAAAGACCGCGCTGGTGCAGGGGGTCCGGGGAGAGAGAAAGAGGGCAGACTGGGGAGACCCTGCAGGCAGCACAGCGTCCTTGGAGTCAAGGAGAAGCAGCCCGATTTTATCCTCTAAGGGGAAAGGTGCAGCTTTAACATGCCCTTTCCTCTCACATACGCCACCCACTTAATGCAAATTAATTCTGCCAAAGAGCTTTCTTTTTAAAAGCTTTCTTATTCTGGCATGATAACTAAAAAGGAGGCTGGTGGAGAGGAGGAGCAAATTGATTTGGGAGCCATGTGCCTGTCTGCCGGAGCCAGGAAAGCAGGCCTGCTCCCTCCAGATGATGCGCTTTTCCCGCGAGCTGTCTGCTGACAGCTGTGGCAGCCACTCAGTTATGACGACGGCAGCCGGCACGGGTGGTGAGCAATGAGAGGGACCGGCACCTGAGACAGAGGCACGCACACACCGGGGGAAGGTAAATGATTGTACACAGGATATTTATCTCTGAGGTTGTTCCCCCAGCAAAACCAATTACTGGCCTTTTGCTTGCGAACGTGCATCGAGTATCAAACGGAGGCTGGAGTGGGAAGGCGCTGTGATGCATCTTCGCGATATTCATGAGTTCTGAAGCGCTGGATTTGGTATTTCCGGGCTTCTGCAGGTGAGGAGGGTGGAAAGCGCGATTCAGAAGAGCCCTGTTGAAGTGGTGCTTTTACCGCATATACACTCAGGAACTGCAGGCAGGAGTTGGAGTCAGTCTGGGAGAGGAGGAAGAACTGATCACATGACTAAAAAGGCTGCTAGAGGCACACCCACTGTCCTTTAGGGAGAATGGCAGGAGATCGTGCTGCAGAGAACATGAGCCTGTAGGGGCAAGTGACCCATCACCCATCATGCTAAATATGGGAAAGGAGCCAGATGTTGTCCTAGGAGGATATGGGACCCCCACCCACATCGCTTGGCCAGAGCACATGTTACCAAAAAGTGCAGCCGTTACCTGCTTCATCAGATTTGGTGTCACAAGGAACCATCTCTTAGCTGAGGGGCTGAAGGGGAGACAGAGGTGCTCATGGAAGCAGAGTTGATGCTGGGGCTTCATGTTGGCCTGTTGTCATTTTGAATTTTCCAGCCCCAGGTCTGACCAGAGCTACAGGCAACAGGTATCAGTACTGTGGTCTGCCCTGCATTTGCTGCCTCCTCCCCCAACACTCTCAGGCTTCTCTGTGCAAGCGCATGTAGAGAAAACTGTGCCATCCCTTCCCTTCAGGACTGCTTTGCATTGTTGTGCAGATGCTGCTCTGCACAAAGGTATCAGCTGATGATCCACAATCCAGGCAGTGCTCCCATGTAAAGCCATGGGCCTCGGAGTTGTGTCTGTCCAGCGGGGCTGCATTTTCCTAGCACAGCCATAGGAACTCTACAGGCAGGTCATGGCTTTTTTTCCTGAGCAGAAGAACCGAACAGGGTCCCAGAAGACCTGGACTGTGCTGGTGGGCAGCTCAGTGGGAGGTAGTAGGTAGCTGGGAGGAGACAAAAAGCAGTCATGAGAGCACACGTCGTGGGACCACTGAGGCTTTCCCAGCACCACAAGCCACAACTCCTAGGAGCAAAATCAAAGGTTCCCACCTTCTGCATACACCTATGGCACTCTTTCATCCATCCTTTGATTCAAATGGATTCAATCTGTTCTTTTTTTTTAAAGATTTATTTATTTATTTATTTCTCTCCCCTTCCCCCCCACCCCGGTTGTCTGTTCTCTGTGTCTATTTGCTGCGTCTTTTTCTTTGTCCACTTCTGTTGTTGTCAGTGGCATGGGAATCTGTGTTTCTTTTTTGTTGCGTCATCTTGTTGTGTCAGCTCTCCCTGTGTGCGGCACCATTCCTGGGCAGGCTGCACTTTCTTTTGCGCTGGGCAGCTCTACTTATGGGGCGCACTCCTTGCGCGTGGGGTTCCCTTATGTGGGGGGCACCCCTGTGTGGCACGGCACTCCTTGCACATCAGCGCTGTGCATGGGCCAGCTCCACACGGGTCAAGGAGGCCCGGGGTTTGAACTGCAGACCTCCCATGTGGTAGACGGACACCCTAACCATGGGGCCAAGTCCGCTTCCCTCAATCTGTTCTTTAACCAAGACCATGGATTGGTCATGGTTGCTCACATTTCTATTAGGAGCAAACACAGTTAGTAGGACCTTAGAATGATGTTAGAACTGAAAGGAATCTCAGAGGGTTTCTCTCCTAGGGATTGCACACCAGTAGATTGCAAGCATACTTATTTGGCCCTAAGTGTATGTATTTGCTATTTGTTTATTCATCTATTTATTTATTTTAATAAAGTGTTTTCCATAAACAGGGTATGCATTCCCCAGAGCCCCACTCTCCCAGCTACTCAGTATAGCTTACATCAGGTCCTTGTTGCCCTGGCTCTTGGAAGCATTTTAATGTGTGAAACTTGTTCTTGTCCACTCCTTTTATTTTACAGATGGAGGAACTGAAGCTCAGAGAAAGTCAGTGTGGTATCCATACACATACTACAAATAGGTACACACAGCCAGTCATTGGAAAATATCAAACCTTGAACTGGTCTCTTTACTCTATTGTTCAGTGCCATTCCCTTCACTTAGGGATGTTTCCCAAGTCTTGAAATGACCGTGCCATGCTATTTTTAGTAAATTGCCAGAGAGGGTGTCATTTGACCTTGACCTTAACCAACTCTGTGGTCCTACTGAGTCCACTAGGGTGTGTGGTTTATATCCTGTGCAAAGGGGAATTAACTGGGAGTAGACAGCTTTGACCTCTTCTTCCCTGTCTCTGAGGGTCTTGGGTGATGCACCATCAGTATCAATACCAATATCAAATATAAATATCAGTATCCATGTTGCCTCTTCCACTTTGGAAGCCTAGCCTCAGCTCAGTTCTTTCAGAGCTGCTTCTACCTTCTCCGATCCCCATCTGACCCTGCTCAGTCTCTGCTCTGCTCAGAGGATTCATCTTGCTCTCTTGTTGTCTGTAGAGTAGATGATTTTTCTTCTTGGATGATCCAGCCCCCCAGAAGCGGGGTTTTTGAAGCTCATACTCTGTTCCCAGCTTCTTAGCCACTCTGCCTCCTCTTGCCAAACTACTGTTCTTTTCCCATGGCTGTCTAGATCTGCTTATTCTCTGTGCCCAGAACCCTCTGGGCCATACAACTTCAAGTCTTTCCATTGATAACTCTGCATTTACTAGAGTCTAGAACCTTGTATTCAGAAAGGCCTGGCGGGAGGTAGACAGAAAGAGGCTTCTATTCTTAGTCTGAAGAATCTCACCTGACCCGCTTTACCACATGGTCCCCATATGGTCATCTGTCATATTATGGCCTTCTGAATGCACTCCAAAAGAAACATATACCCATCCACTCATCCATCCATCCATCTACCCATCCAACAAACAGTGTCTACTAGATGTTCAGTACTGGCAGGAAAGGCCTCACTAAGGAAGTGACATTTGACTTAAGGATACGAAAAAGTCAACCATGTGGAGCTCTTAAACAGAGTGTTCCAGACAAAGAGACCACAAATGTAAGAGCCTTGGGGCTTAACCAAGCTTGGAAATCAAGGGAAGGGAAGAAGGTCAGTGTGGCGAAGCACAGTTACAGAGTAGAAGAATGATAAGAGTTGAGATCAGAGAGGTAGACAAGGTTTAGAACACATCCCTACAGGTAAAGAACTTGAAATTTTAAATAAATGTAATGGGGAAACCTAAAGAGATTTTAGCAGGAGAATGACAATCTGATTTATGTTTAAAATGTATTGCTAAGTCTGCAGGATGGAAGATGTGTTTTAAAGACTATTGCAGTAATCTAGGCAAGAATTGATGATAGTTTGGATTTGGGTAGTTGTCGAAGTGGAGAACCATAGACAGATGCAAGGTTTTTGGACAGTAAGACAACCAGAGCTTGTTAGTGGGCTGCTTTATATTATGCAGATGGGGAAAGAACGTGATGGGACAAAAGAGAAATAGTCCAATGTCTCGTCCTAAGGAGACTTCCTAGAAGACAATCCAAAGCCTTCCCTTTACCTCTCTTTGGCTAGCCCTAATTGCAGAAAGCCTAGCAAATGTAGTCTTTTGGCTGGGCATGTTGTTGCCTAGAAGAAAATAAGCATTGTGAGGTACTGAGGAAAGAGGAAAGATGGATGTTGTGTGGTGGGAAAATAACAATCCCAATCACGAAGATGACTCCTTGATTTTTTTACTTGAGTAGATAGAGTACCTGATGTAAATTTTTTAACATGAAAGACTTGTTCATGTCCCTTGCATCTGCATTGGGTATCAGCCAAGAAATCAGAGCAAGGAGTCAAATCTGGGCAAGTTAGGAAAAGGGCCTTGCCCAAGGTTGAGGCAGAGTTAAGCCTAAGATCTAAGGGGAGAGACTAAGTTGTAATTTTTCAAAAGCACTTGTAGTCCAAAAGAAAAATTTCTCTTAAAAGAATTTGTTTTTTATCTCCACTGACCAAAGTAAACACTCTGGGAGGAACAAGGGCAGAAAGAGAGAGTGAGAAGAGCCATGTCCCATGTCATGGCACAAGATTGAATTATAAATAGGAAACTCAGGAAGTAGGGAAATGGGAATAGAGAGGGAAAATGTCATTAAAATAAGAAAGGCTGTAAGTTATCACTGCAAATATTGCTATATTTTGTGTCCCTAATTTCAGTTTCCACTATGAATTTACTTATTTGATTAAAGTTGTCCTCTACCTCAAGACTATAGTTTCTGAGAGCAGTTGCCATATCTATGTTTGTTTATAAATCTTTATTTTTTTTCCCCACAGTTTGTATACTTTCAGCACCATTATAGGCACTCAATAATCTTGACTTGAATGAATGAATGAATGGATAGTGCCAGGGTATCCAAAATTTACCCCTATTTCTCACTGGATGTGGTCAGACCACTGGGATTCCAAATTGACTTAAAGTCAAGTCAAAGAGAACTTGAGAATATTATGCAACTGTAAGGAGAAATGAAGTTGTAAAACATGTGGCAACATGGATGAACCTGGAGGACATTATGTTGAGCAAAGCAAGCCAGACCCAAAAGGATAAATACTGTATAATTGCATTACTATAACCACATATATTGTATAGCATATTGTATGATTAAAAAAATTATATGTATCCAGTACATTTAATTGAGAAGTGTATGGTTTTAGTCAACTGTGGGTTTTTTATTATTGTTTATATTTTCAATTATTGAATGCACAAAAGAAAGTTTAAAAAAAGAAGACAAACAAACAAAAAAAAAAACCAAAAAACAAAGAGAACTTGATCATAAGCCCCAGTGCTTTCTCAAAAACATTTCCTCAAGACCAGTTTTGTTTTTTTGTAAATGAAATCTTCAGTTCCATGGAGACTTATGGAATTCTACCCTGAAGGCAAACCTCACAAGTTTATTGTAAAGGATCAAATAAATAATTCAAAAGGTTAGTTCAGACCTTGACTCATGGTAGATCCTTAGTAAATATTGACTCTCTCTCCCTTCCTGCTTTTTACCTCGCATGAATCTATTTGGCCTTCCCCATCTTGGTATGTAGGAAAGCAATCCTCCTCAGAAAGGACGAGGCAGTTGCTTGTGTTTCCAAATCCTAACTGGGCATTACCAGGGTTCACAAAGGGTTTGCCAGTGGCTGCTTTCTAGGCCTTGAGACCACAGGCAAATTGATAAAGTACAAGTCATTTTATTCTCCGTTTCATGTTGTGGCTTCTCCAGGTCAGCAGGTTGCTTTGGTTGCTGTACCCATTAGCTTAGGGAAGTGACAGCAGAAAAAAGGTAATCTTTATAATAACATTAAACTATAGAGGGATGGGAGAGAGGATAAATAGCATGCTGTAGCAGTTTGATATGGTTATGAATTCCAAAAATAGATATTGGATTATGTTTGTAATCTGTTCTATTACTGGGCATGATTGAGTTATGATTAGGGCTTTGATTGGGCCACATCATTGGGGTGTTGAGTCCCCACCCACCAAGGCAGATAAAAGGCATGGCAAAGGACAGAGTTGAGGGTTTTCTGATGTTGGAGTTTTAATGTTGGAGTTATGCTGAAGTCTTAAGCTGGAGCCCCAGGAAATAAGTACGCAGAGGAAAGAGAAGCAAGCCCCAGGAAGAGAGGACCTGGGCCAGGAGAAGAACACAGAGGAATAGAGATGGCTCCTTAGACATGGCAGAAACCCCAGGGAGAGAGACAGAGCCATTACCTGATAGTCTACAGCTGACCTTGTGGAGCGAGGCAAAGTCTAGAGAGCCTCATAATCTACAGCTGACCTTGTGGAGAAAACAGAGGAGCTGAGTCCCTAGGAATCCAGGAAGCCTGAACCCTGCAGACATTGGCAGTCATCTTGCTTCAATATGTAAAAATAGACTTTGGTGAGGGAAGTAACTTATGCTTATGGCCTGGTATCTGTAAGGTCCTACCCCAAATAAACACCCTTTATAAGAACCAACCAAATTCTGGTATTTTGCATCAGCACCCCTTTGGCTGACTATACACATGCCTCATGGAGAAACATTTTCTACTGAATGAATGGTACCCAAAGATTCTAAAATGGAGTGGATAATAAAAGGACTATGACCTTCCAAGGTGGGGGTGATGGGAAGTTATAGAAACAAATGCAATTGTGTGGATGATTTTAGCAAGCTCATTCCCAGTTCCTTTAGTGGTATGAACAGACTCCTTTAATAGGGATCAGTCATAACATGGAGCTGTGAATGTGTGGTTCAGTGGCTCTCTTCCACAGTCTAGAGAACCCAGTGTTGATGGACAAATCAAACATTTTTTTCCTCCTAGGAAAGGAGGAAAAATGAGGTAGGCACACTTTTGTAGGCACAAAGCTGTGTGTTATGCAGCATTGAAGATGTTCCCTACCTCCTAGGGATCAACATCTTGTGTAATCTCCTCTTCTTGAGTACCTGGCTTCTACTCAAAAGAGTGCCTCAACATTTAAGGGATGTCACTTCTATTTTTAGAGAACAAAAGATGTTTGCTTCCATCTTGCTAGCAGCCCCTCTTTCCTGCTAGAAAGATAAAACAAGTTGCCATGTGGGGATGGACCACATGGAAGGGAATTGAGGGAAGCCTCTACTCACTAGGAACTAAGGTCCTCAGTCCAATAGCCCAGAACAAACTGAATCTTGTCAACAACTGTATTAGTCCAGGTTCTCTAGGAAAACAGAATCAGTAAGAGAGAGTTGTCAGTAGTATGTGATTCTATAAGTCTCTTATGCAGCCACAAGGATGTACAAGTCCAGGTTCTACAGGCAGGCTGCAACCAGGGGCTGTAATGAAAGTCCAATGAAGGTTCTTGATGAGTTCTGGGAGATGCTGGCTGTCCAAAGATGAGCTGGGAAGTTCTTTCTCAATGCTGGAATCACTTCCCCTTTTAAGGCATTCAACTTTTTGGGTTAAATGTCACTCATTGCTGATGGAAATCTCCCTGATTGATGTAATTATAACCAGCTATCTACGATTTACCACTGCAGTAAAGTCAATGGTGACTAAAGTCCATAAATGCCCTGGTATTACAGTTAGCCCAGTGCTTGCTTGACCAAACAAATGGGCACAATTACCTGACCAAGTTGACACAATAGCCTTACCATCACAGTTCACCCCTTATCAACTTGGCAACCATACACATAACCTTAAACCATACTTAGTCTCTAAGTAAAAGCAATAACGGACATGATATATATATATATATATTTCCACCTAACAGTGTTCAATTCTCCTGCATACACCAGAAACACATTAATTCCATACAGAATAGGGTGCAAGTTCTTGGGTAATATTCACTCTCAAACTTGACATTCTCAAATATTATGACATGAAATGGATACAGCTTGTTATATGATAAGGGAAAAGTTTGGGGAAGAAGATAAAGAAATTCATTTTGTGTACAGATACATATTATCATCATAATGAAACAAGGAAGAAAGATTCATAACCGTTATAGTTCTCGTTTCTCTAACTGGTCATGTGTTCGAAGTTCATATTTATCACTACCCTCTTTCACTACCTATTCCATATTTCCATTACCCTCAGCAAACACTTCAGTTGGCCATGGTTCTTTGCCTGGTGGGGTGACCCACACTTTCATTCCTGAAGATTCTGGGCACTGTTAGTCCTGCTTGGATTGGGTTGTTGCAATTTTCCATTGATTTTAATCATAGGACATGGAAGTACTAGGAGATGCCCTAGAGGATCTCCTGTATTCCAGGCAAACTCTTCTTTACCTCCATTATGTAGATGCAGTCCTATTTTCCCTTGATAGTCAGGATCAATCACCCCAACCAGTATAGTAATTCCCTTCTTTGACTATTGATTCAAAGGTAAGAGTAGCCCAAAGTGGCCAGATGGTAGTTTAAACTTTCAGTTCAGTGGAATCATTTGTGTGTTCCCTGGTGACAGCACTCCTCCTTTTGGGACTAAAACCTGTAGACCAGCAGAGTTTGAGGTTGCAGGGACAGGGAGCAAAAATTTTCCTCATGGGTCACTAGGAGTAATAGTGAGTGGTCCCACTCCCATTTCTACCCCTTGATTCCTAGACCCATGGATCCTGGTTATGGGAGAAACAGCACCATAGATTGGATGCTGACTTAAAGCATACACAGCCTCCTGGAGAACATTGCCTCAGCCCTGCAAAGTGCCATAATGGAGTCTTCAAAAGACCATTTAACTGTTCTATCAATCCAGATGCTTCAGGGTGATGGGGAACATGGTAAGACCAGTGAATTCCATGGGTATGTGCCATTCCCACACATCATTTGCTGTGAAATGGGCTCCTTGATGGGAAGCAATGTTGTGTGGAATGCCATGGCTGTAGATAAGACAAACGGATGGTAGTTTTGGAAGAAGCATTGTGTGCAGAAAATACAAACCCATATCCAGAGTATGTGTCTATTCCAGTTAAAACAAATTGCTGCCACTTCCATGCCCAATATAGTCAACCTGCCACCAGGTAGCATGCTGGTCACCTTGAGGAATGGTGCCATATCAGGGACTGAGTGTGGGTCTCTGCTGCTGGCAGATTGGACACTCAGCAGTGACTGTAGCTAAGTCAGCCTTGGTAAGGGGAAATTTGTGTTGCTGAACCCATGTATAACCTCCATCCCTACCTCCATGGTCACTTTGTTCATGAACCCACTGGGCAAGAAAAGCATTAGCCACAGAATGGGTCATCTTATCCACTTGATTATTAAAATCTTCCTCTGATGAAGTTACCCTCTGGTGAGTATGAATGTGGAACACAAAAATTTTCATGCTTTTGCCCACTCAAAAAGGCCAATTCACAAATATCTTCCCCAGACATCTTTGTCACCAATTTTCCAATCGTGTTCCTTCTAAGTCCCTGACCATCCAGCCAAACCATTGGCAACAGCCCATGAATCAGTGTACAGATGCACCTCTGGCCATTTCTTCTTCCAAGCAAAATCAACAACCAGGTGCACTGCTTGAAGTTCTGCCCCCACTGGGAGGGTTTTCCCTCTCCACTGTCCTTCAGAGATGTCCCAGAAAGGGGCTGCTGTGTTGCAGCTGTTCACTTTCAGGTGGTACCTGCATATTGTACAGAACCATCTGTAAACCAGGCCTGAGTTTTCTCTTCCTCAGTCAACTGATTATAAGAGACTCCCCAAAAGGCCAAAGCTGTGGGCTGGGAAAGAGAATGTAACATGGCAGGGGTGGTGACCATTGGCATTTGGGTTACTTCCTCATGTAACTTACTTGTGCCTTCAGGACCCACTTGAGCCCTATCTCATGGACACCACTTCCACTTTATTATGGAGTGCTGCTGTGCATGCCCAACTTTATGGTTTGGTGGGTCAGACAATACCCAGCTCATGGTAGGCAACTCAGGTCTCATAGTAACTTGATGGCCCACAGTTAAGTGTTCAGTCTCTACTAAGGCCCAGTAGCAGGCCAAAAGCTGTTTCTCAAAAGGGGAGTAGTAATCTGCAGAGAATGGCAGGGCTTTGCTCCAAAATCCTAAGGGTCTGCATTGTGATTCTCCTATAGGGGCCTGCCAAAGGCTCCAGACAGCATCTCTATTTGCCACTGAAACTTCCAGCACCTTTGGATCACATGGTCCAAGTGGTAATGCTGCTTGCACAGTAGCCTGGACCTGATGCAGAGCTTCTTCTTGTTCCAGTTCCCAATCAAAATCAGCAGTATTTCTGGTCAACTGGTAAATGGGCCAGAGTAGCACACCCAAATGAGGAATATGTTGTCTCCAGATCCAAAGAGACCAGCTAAGTGTTGTGCCTTTTTTGGTCATAGGAGGAGTCCGATGAAACAGCTTATCCTTCACTTTAGAAGGACTATCTCGACATGCCCCACACCACTGGACACCTAGAAATTTCACTGAGATGGAAGGATATTGTACTTTAGTTGGATTTATCTCCCATCCTCTCTCATGCAAATGCCTTACTAATAAGTTTAGAGTCTTTGCTACTTCTTGCTCACTAGATCCTATCAACATGATATCATGAATATAATGGACCAATTTGATGTCTTGTGGGAAGGAGAGATGATCAAGATTCCTGCAGACAATATTATGACATCAAGTTGGATAGTTGATAGACCTCTGAGACAGGACAGTAAAGGTATACTGCTGGCCTTGCCAGCTGAAAGCAAACTGTTTCTGGCAGTGCTTACTAATAGCAATTGAGAAAAAAACATTTGCCAAATCAACAACTGCATACCAGGTACCAGGGGATGTGTTGATTTGCTCAAGCAATGATTCCACATCTGGGACAGCAGCTACAATTGGAATCACCACCTGTTTAAGTTTATCCTCCAAGATCCATCTGTTTTCTGTATAGGCCAAATAGGAGAGTTGAATGGGGATGTGGTGGGAATCACCACCCCTGCATTCTTCAAATCCTTGATGGTGGCACTAATTTCTGCAATCCCCCTGGAATCTGGTACTGCTTTTGGTTTACTATTTTGCTAGGTAGGGGCAGTTCTAGTGGCTTTCACTTGGCCTTTTCAACTATAATAACCCTCATTCCACAAGTCAATGATCCAGTTTGGGGATTCTGCCAGTTACTGAGTATGTCTATTCCAATTATGCATTCTGGAACTGGGGAAATAACCACCGAATGGGTCCAGGGATCCACTGGACCAATGTGAGATGGACCTGAGCTAAAACTCCATTAATCACCTGACCTCCATAAGCCCCTACTCTGACTGGTGGGCCACAGTGATGTTTGGGTTTCCTGGAATTAATGTCACTTCTGAGCCAGTGTCTAATAATCACCAAAATGTCTGATCATTTCCTTTTGCCCAATGCATAGCTACTCTGGTAAAAGGCTGTAGATCTCCTTGGGGAAAGGTGGGGGGAAGATTAAGAGTATAAATTTTAAGCAGTTTAACAGGATCCTTCCCCAAGGAGACCTGGCCTCCTCCTCATTCAAGGGGCCCTGGGTCTGTAAACTGTTTCAAGTCTGGGAATTAAGGGGCCATGATTCTCTGTAATTTGAGTTAGGGTTTCGTTCACTCACAGAAACTTTTCTGTTTCTACAGATCCCAAACAAATTTAGTAGACTGCCTATCTATTTCACTGCTAGGTACCCCATGATGTATTTAGCCAATGCCATAACTCTACATGACTCAGACTATTTTGAGTGCATTTTTGAATCTGCCTTTCTTTGTGGTAGCCATGTCCACCTTGACTTGGCGATTAACTACCGATACTGGACTTTTACCAGACCGACATCCAATCATCCCCATAATGTTTAAGGATTCTAATTCCTTCACAGCCCTCCCTACAGTGATATCTGGATGACAGAGAAGAGCAACCACAGACCTCTTCAGGGCAGATGGAGTTAGTCTTACAAATTTATTCCTCACAGTAGTGGTTAAAGGTGTGTCCTCTGGACACTGCTGGAGTGGGT
The DNA here is from genome assembly GCF_030445035.2 of Dasypus novemcinctus. Taxonomy (NCBI): domain Eukaryota; kingdom Metazoa; phylum Chordata; class Mammalia; order Cingulata; family Dasypodidae; genus Dasypus; species Dasypus novemcinctus. The sequence goes on along the minus strand of NC_080675.1, from coordinate 169,197,268 downwards.
GGGCAGCTCTCAAACTGTAAATGCATTCTAGCATTCCAATCTCCTTAAGCCTTTGAATTCCCTCTTCTACCATGTACCAGGGCAAATTGGGCATCTGAACCTCAGACATGCCAGGCCATCTTTTGGCCCAGGTTTCAATCAGCCACCCAAACAAACTGTTAGAGCCCTTTCTAACCCCTCAAACTACAGCACTGAATCCAGAATTTCTGTTTAGTGGGCCCATATCAATAAAATCAGCCTGATCCAACTTTATATTCCTTCCACTGTTATCCCATACCCTTAGTATGCATTCCCATACACATTCCCCTGATTTCTGTCTCCGTAAACTAGAAAATTCATGCAGTACCTTACTTCCTCATGGGTCACACTTTCTATTTCACCTTTGGGAGCTGATTGTGATTTTAGTCTAGTAATAGGTCTCGAAGACAAGAGAGGTGGTGGGGGTGGGTAAGGAGAAGGCTTAGAAATGCTTTGCAAGCTACTGACCTCAGGGCATTCCCTTGCATTTTCTTCTGGTGAGATGGGATTAATTTCTTCAGGCAAGGATTGGAAGGCTGCTTCCTCAGGGCAGACTGGAGACTCACAGTGCATGCTCAAGTTTGGCTGGTACATGCCTCAGGGCTGGGGGGAGGCCCAGACTCCCAGGGGCAGTTCAGAGGCTGGGCAGGGCAGGCTTCAGTTTGGCTGGTTCCCACCTCAGGGCTGGAAATTGTTTCAGACTCCCTGGGGCAGACTGGAGGCTGGATGATACAAGGTTGACAAGGTGTAGTCTAGTCAGGGAAGGCCATGGCAGGTTTATCTGGTAAAGTCTCAGCAGAATTCAGGGTTTCAATTTCTCCATCAATATCATCATCATCCCATATGTCTCCATCCCAATTCTCTGGATTCCACTCTTTTCCAAACAATGCCTTCTCTTTAACTGCAGAAACCCTGCAGGGTTGAGATTTTAGTTCCCTTTGTAACTCTGCTACTCATACAATGAGAATCTGAGTTTGGTTCTCAGATATTTCAAGCCTGTGGCTACAGGAGATGAGATTTTCTTTCAGAGCACACCTAAAAATTTCTGCATCATTCATTTGGTGTTTAAGTTTCAAATTTGAAGCCTTTGACTCATCTCTTTCTTTTGTAACAGTATCCCAAGTATCTAGGAGGAGCCACCCAACATCATTATACTGTTTGACTCCACAAAACTCTGTTAAGGTGTTGAAAACACTCTCACCCCATCCTTGCTTCTTATAAGAGTGGATGCAGGAGAATCTAGTGATCCTGTTTTGTGTATCTTGATTGCCAACTCGTGCCATAGACTGTTAGCAGCCTCTTTGTTATTGGAAAGGGAGTCGCCAGTACTCTTGAGTCCAATTAGAGTAGAGAGACAATTGCAAAACTCCCAGAACCATCGCAGACACCCCATATTTAAGACTCTGTTCCTCAAGAAACACTCCCAGTACCAAACTGTATTAGTCAGGGTTCTCTAGGAAAACAGAATCAGCAAGAGAGATCTGTCAATAGTATGCAGTTTTATAAGAGTCTCTCATGCAGCCATGGGGATGCACAAGTACAGGTTCCACAGGCAGACTGCAACCAGGGGCTATAATGAAAGTCCAATGAAGGTTCTTGATGAGTTCTGGGAGATGCTGGCTGTCCAAAGATGAGCTGGGAAGTTCTTTCTCAATGCTGGAATCACTTCCCCTTTTAAGGCATTCAATTTGTTGGCTTAAGTGTCACTCATTGCTGATGGAAATCTCCCTGACTGATGTAATTATAACCAGCTATCTATGATTTACCACTGCAGTAAAGTCGATGGTGACTAAAGTCTATAAATGCCCTTGTATTACAGTTAGCCCAGTGCTTGCTTGACCAAACAACTGGGAACAATTACCTGGCCAAGTTGACACAATAGCCTAGCCATCACAACAACCATGCAAGTAAATTTGGAAACAGGTCCTTCCTCATTCACGCCTTCAGATGAGACCCTCCAATAATTGGATCACAGCCTTGTGAGAGACCCTGAAGCAGAGGCCACAGCTAATATGTGCCCAAACTCCTGACCTAGAAATTATGATATATTAAGCCTCATTATTTGGAGACCTTACACTTGTGGTTATTTGTTATGCCTCTCCAGACAAAAAACACTAAATATTTGTGTTACTAGTTAACTCTGAATGCCAGAAGCCAAACTAATGCCCATCTTCTCAAAGTAAAAATAGTATTAGATAACCATTCCAAGGTCCACAGGATGGAGGAATAGAATATAGATGAGAGTGGACTTACTGATATTCTATTCATGAACTATTGTGATTAGTAATCAAAGAAAATGTGGCATTGGTGTGGAGAAAGTGGCCATGGTGGCTGCTGGGTGTGGGGAATGGGAGGAAGAGATGAGATGTGGAGGCATTTTTGGGACTCAGAGTTGTCCTGGGTGATGCTGCAGGGACAGTTACTGGACATTGTATGTCCTCCCATGGCCCACTGGATGGAACGTGGGAGAGTGTGGGCTATGATGTGGACCATTGACCACGAGGTGCAGCGGTGCTCTGAGATGTATTCAGCAAATCCAATGAATGGCTCGTGATGATGGAGGAAACTGTTGCTATGGGGGGAGGAGTGGGATGAAGGGGGTGGTGGGTATATGGGGACCTAATATTTTTTGAATGTAATAGTAAAAAAATAAATAAAGACAAAAAATTAAAAAAATAGTATTAGAATATTATAGGGTCACACACTTAGGAAGCATAACAAGAAGTGCTACTTCTAATGATCATAATACTATAATTAAAGTTTGTGGGGACAATTCATAGAATTTGTCATCAGTACACAAGAAAACTGGGCAAATGCTGTGGTTTCCTTAAGGTCTGTTCTCATGAATTCTTACTGCTCTTGTCATTGATTCTTTTGAAAGTCCCTCCTCCAAGGATAAACCACTGAAACCATGGTAGATATTGAAAGAACTCAAAGCCTTAGATGCCCAAAGAACTGATTCTGTAATAGTGAAAATTCAAGAAACAATGAGATGTGAGGGAGATCTTTCAAGGCAGAACAAATATTTTCAGTCTGTCTCATACTATTTTCATTCATAAGGTTCTAGCCTCAAGGCATCCTTGTTGTAATAGACTCATGGAGACAATGAAGTAGCTACTTTTTGGGTTCTAGAAATGGACTCAGTGGTAGCTGTGTTGTCCTGTGGGCATAGCCCACTGTCTAATGGTATCACCTAAGGGGCATATTGGCCTCTGGCTTGATTGAGATTGTGCTAGTATCCAAGGTGGTAAGGAGCAGATATGCTCAGGTAACAATGACCCCAATAATATTGGGCAACTGCATCATGGGTCAGAGTGATGGGTGTGATGGCAGGTCACCAGCCAAAGCTTGAGGTTTGGTGGAATATGACCAGAGGTGGTATTTATCAGGTTCTAACTAGTGTTTGTTTCTCTGATCTTTAGAGAGAATATGGTGACTGTGGTCTGGGTTCAAAGAAGATGGCTAGGGTGAAGGCTATGACTTGAGGCAGCAGAAAAAAATAGCCACAGATTTTCTAAAGTTACCATAGAAAAATAGAAATTCTAAAACTGACATTAATGCATATCTTCATTGACATTTTGTGTGACAGTTTGCTTATAAGTTTTTGCATACCTTCTACTATCCAATCTATATTGGAAACTAGGTAAAATAGTAAAAGTAGGTGGAAGAGGAAACTAACACTGGTTGAGAAGCTACTATGTGCCATGTACCATGATAGGTGCTTCATGGATGTTTTCACTTTTAAATCCCAACAGAATCTGCAAGACAATCTTGAAGTTATGGGGTTTAAAATAATAAACATATATTTTCCTTCTCACATGAAGTTCAATTTTGATGTACTATGTTGGCTTTCCTGGGCATCTTCCAAACAGTGACTCACAGATCTGATCCCCTGTCTCTTAAGATGTTGTCACCTTTGGCACCATGTGTCCTCCAAGTTTGCTAAAGGAGGTGAAGGGAACATGGGGATAACCCAACAGATATTGCTGCATTTTGTCCTGGGATTGACACAAATCACTTCGGCTCACATTCCATTGGCCATAACCAGTCACATGGTGCCATTTAAATGCCAAGCAGGCTGGGAAATACAGACCCTGGCTTGGCAGTCACTTTCTGGTAACAATTCTACACTATGGAAGGGAATATAAATCGTCCAGTGTCTCCTAGTTATTTCTGCCTCAGGTTTCCAATGAGAAAATGGGGGCTCAGAGAAGTTACTCAAGTTCACAAACCTTGTAAGTGACAAATTCAGCACTGGAACAATGAAGAGAAAACTGTCAAACAGGCTGTCCTGATTTGACATTTTCCCCAAGGCCTTTGCATTTCCCAGACATAAAATGTCCAGGGAGATTTGATTAAGGGTGGGAACATAAGTTCCAGATTGTCTTGGTTTGCAGCTTGGGGCCATAGATTATTATCTGTGTGACCGTGAACAAATTGCTTCACCTGTGTGGGTCTTTGTTTTCTCATCTATAAAATGGACACAATAATAGTATCCACATCTAATGCCTTTTGTGAAAATAAAATGAATTATTGCATGTAAAGAACTTAGTTTGGAACCTGCAGGTGCTGTCATGGTCTATGAGCTCCATTATGGGTTACCTGGTTCGCCATTGGAGCCCTTCATTCTGCCACCTTATACTCACTCATAATGTATGTTCGTTGCATCCACTCTTATGCCTCACCCAACTCTACAATACAGTTTCCTCTCTTCTCCAAGAATATTTTCAATATCTAACAAAGTGAACAACCACTTTCTTCCCTCTGGAAGAGAGTGGTATCTTGAGCCACAGTAATCTCATCTTCTTAGCAATCTCTCTCTGGCTTCAGTCTGATGAAGATTTCTTCGCTATATCTACTCCAAAGTAATTATATGGGATTGTTGTATGATCTTCATATATTCTATTTTACAAATGACTGGACTTTAAGAGTAGCAAATGTAATAACGCTGTTTATTGAAACTGTAAAATTGTAAAATTCATTGGGATTTAGAAATACCTAAGAACAGACAGGATAAGCAAATCCAATTTGTACCAAAGAATTCAGGTTAATAAGCAGAAAAGACTGTTTTTGACCTCTTATATAGGGGCTGTAATGACGATAATGCTCAACAGATACTTTACTCCCTCCCTTCACCTTGCCTGGGTAGAAAAGGCCTAATATTGAACTTTCAAAATGCTAAAGAGGACATTTATAATTAACTTGCATGCTAGGAATTTTTCATGTGAATGTCACATGCTTCCAGTGTCACTGACCCACTGCCTCTGTGTCTACATACCCCAGGGAGCACAATGGCCCAGCCACAGCACGGGCAGCACGGGGCCATGCCATAACCTTTGCCTCTATACCGTGGCTTCCCCTGCCAAGGGGCAGTGCATGATAGCCATTGTGGGCTCACAACACTGGACCATTGTGGACGGTGCCCAGGGTCCACTTCTTGGATTCAGAGGTCATCCCTGTATGGCACCAGGGTCTTTCTCCAAATTCAAGGACTCATGAGCATCCCATGTCACTCACAGGCCTTTGAAAGAACTAGAGTCTGGGGACTAGGCTCTCATTCCAGTGCTCTTTCTCCTAGTCCAAGTTTTCTGACTCTTTGTCTAGTGAGACTTTCTCGTGTTTCTGAGTGTGGCTGTAAGAACCCTAAACTGGCACTAAAAACGGTATTGTAAATCTCCTAGTCTAGATTCCTTATCCTGAGAAAATTGACGCTTCAGTTTTCTTCATTAATTCAAGAATGAAACAACCTTTCAAACTGTCATGAAATAAGAGACAACCCTAAAGCAAATAGCGACTATTATTTGACAGTTTTCTTTTTGGAGGATGGTTTTGCAATATCTATCAAAATAAAAAAAGATATGCACATGTTGATTCAATAATTACAGTTCTAGCAGTTCTAGAGGTTTTCCCTACCTTGAGTGTTCATCTTTCATAATAGCAAAAAACTGAGAGCAATAGTAATGTCCATGATAGGGAGAGTGGTTAAATAAATTATGACACATCCTTTCAGTGGAGTGTTCTCTATTTATTGACAAAATAAAGCAAATATGGTGGAAGAATCTATGCGTAAGAAAATGTTAGTAATGGTTATGTGGAAAGAGAGAATGCAGGCAGAAAACAGCATCTAGAAAAGCTTTCTTTTTCATTTTTATGCTTTTTTGTACTGGTCTGCTCTTCTTACATTGTGCAAATTTTACTTTTCAAAAACATCAGCAAAGATTACCTAGAAAAGTTATGGGGCATTTTTTCATTTTATACTTTGCCTATTTTAAAAACCTAATAAATTGTTATTTTTATAAATTGAAACTTATAGTTTATTGTAGAGGCTCTGGAAATACAGATATTCACTCATAATTCTACCATGCAGTGCTACCATTAGGTCATATGCCTGTTCAACCTTTTCTTTATTCATATTTTTATATATTCAAATACCATTTTTTTCAGTGAAAATAAGATCACATTGTAAATACCATTTTATAACTTAAATGGACAACATTCCGTGATATTAAATAATCTTTTACAACATATTTTTAATGATTGCAGGGAATTCAAATTTCCAGGTGGCTTATTAGCACTGTCCCTCATTGTTGAATAATTAAATTGTTTTCAGGGATTGTTTTTAAATTTAGTGTTTGCATTTGTTTTGTGCTTATAAATACATATTCATATTTCATCTATCCTCCCAGAATAAAACTTAAAAGTGGATATACTTGTCAAAAAGTCTGCATATTTTTAAAATTTTTGATAAATGTAGCCAACAAATTCCAAAGTATTCCAAATTCAGAATTACCCACCCACCAGTAGCAAGTGAGAATTTTCATTCACTCTCATCCACGTTATACAGTAAAATGATCATTTTAAGTATCATAGCAATCCTTAAAAATTCAGTAACTTTTGCTGGGCTTTATATAATAAACAATGAAAATTTTCTCTTACTTGCCATTGAAAATGTCGTGAATGCTGGAAAAGACCCCCCTCCTCCTTTTGAGTCATTCATTCAGTCAATGTTTATTGTCAGGCTCCGTTCTAGGGACTAGGGAAATGGCAGGAAGGGTGACTGCCAAGACCTCTCCTAAGCAGTGTGGATATTTTAGAAAACAATTAGGGCCAAATGAAGTAAAGCAGTGGGAGGCATGGAGAGGTGCAGGCAGAGCCGCTTTGGAAGACAGACCTCTTGAGGAAATTATGAAATGGGGCTGGTTATGTGAAGAACCAGGGAAAAAATACATTCTACAAAGAGGAAAGAGTAAATGCAAAGGCCCTGAGGTTCAAGGAATGCTTTTCATTTTGGTACGTCAAAAAGAATGTTATTGTGACTATTGCCAACTGAGTACAGCGATTGGAGCAAGCCTTCCACCTGGAAGTAATTGCCCCCCGACTTGGTGAATGTCATTTCCTTCTTTTTCTTTATACTTTTACCACAACGTATGCATCCATAAACAATATAATTAATTTTTGCCTCATTTTAAACATCACATAAAAGCTATTCTATTGTATGTATTTGGGGGTCTTCCTTCATTACCGCAGTGTTACATTTGGGATTTGGTCTTGCGGTGGATAGTTGCAAATTGTTCATTTTCATTGTTTCAAAATATTTGATCGTGTGAGTACACCACAATCTTTATATCCATTCTAAATGGTGATGGCTATTTGGGTTGATTCCAGTTTGAGGCAATTTTAGCAGTGCTTTTATGAGTATTCTTGTACATGTGTCCCGGTGTACTTGCACATGTGTATCTCTAGGGCATGTATGTCAGAGTAGAATTGCTGCATACAGGACATGGATATCTCAGCTTCAGGAGATAGAGGAAACTGTTTTACAAAGTGATTTAACCAATTTACACCCCCCCCCCCAGCTGTGTATGAATAATTTTTCTTATTCCACTTGTTTACCACCCTTGGAATTGATAGATTACTCTTCTTAAATTGCCAATTAGAGATATGTGCCAAGCGATTTTTGTGGTTTTGCTTTTCATTCCCTGACATCTAATTTTTATTTATTGACAATTTAGATTTTCTTTTTGCATGTGATAGTCCTTGTCTATGCCAGTTTTTCCATGAGGATTTCAGTCATTTTAAAGTTAATTGATTGGGTATTCTTTATATATTCTGGATACTAGTCTTTTGTGGGTTATGTATGTTACAAAATCCTATCTTGTGTTTTTGCTCTTTCTGTGATGACTTTTAATGAAATAGAAGTTTCAAAGTGTACCTTTTAAAGAGAGAATGCTCCAAATAAGTAGGACAAGGCATCCCTGAACAGTCTCTCAGAGCTTTAAGTTGCCTATATGTTTGGACTCTGCTGGGTCACCCTAAAATGGAGAGAGAGAGAGAGCCTAAGGATGTCCCTTTTAAGGATGGGAGAGTCGTCTTGACCGTGCAGGCCTGGAACCCTGGGCTAATGAGAAACCCCCTTCACAGTTCAGATTTGGGCCAGCTGTCTTAACAATGCCAAGAATTTTGTGAATTGAAACAAAAACATGAGAAAGTAAAATAATATACCATGGCACTTACCTTAGGAAAAATGAATGGGCGTCTCCCTTCCTTTCTTGGAAAGAATCATTGAAGATGCAGATCGTAGGATAGAGAGAAGAGCATCAGCTTCAGAAATGTCACCAATAGTAGTGGACCTTAGTTAAACATCAGACCTCTGAGAAGGTGTGGGCAGATTGCCCCCATGCCTCCCTGCCATGGGATATCCCTCTCACCTGTTCATTTTTGATTCACTTTTCAGTCTATTTGACCAAATCCAAACCTATTTGCACCCACTTCCAAATCACTAACTGCCATTCAAACCCATGTAGGTGCACTCTAGTTGGTATTTGGTTCTGAAATAATCCATATTAATGGGATGTAATACATTTCTACCAGTGCATATATTTACTTGAAATACAATTTTCCATCTAATGCATTTTATTCATGGTAACTGCATCCAGAATAATATCTTTGGTGATTATTCATTACTGAAATAATATATCGATGCCAAACAGCAGCTTTTAAGAGGTTTTACACTTTTTTTTCCTTTAAATTGAACTTGTTATTATTACAAAGATAGAATAATTCCATTATCCCCACTAACCGAAGGCAACAGCTTTTCAGAAGCTATTTTGCAAAGCTGCGTTCAGGTGGGAACCAGAGTCTTTCTCTTATTGGGAGGTGGTTTAGGAAACAGGTCTCTGGATGTGAATACAAAGATGGATGAACAGATGCACCAGAACAGGTGTGCATTTTGGGTATGGCTTATAGTAAAAAGTGTGCTGTGTAAAACAAAGAGTGAAGGTACTAACAGATGTGTCTTTTGAAAGCCGTAGATGAGAGAGAAAGTGAGAGAGTATATGAGGAGAGATGGAGAAAGATCCAGAGGCTCACTTATGTTCTAATAGCAAACATTTTAAAAATAGAATTTCAGGATAATCGCATATCTTTGAATGTGAGGGAGGAGCTGGAAATGTTAATTGAGTAGCATTTCTATCATATATCTCACCTTTTCCTAGGTGATAGCTGTTTTTGTCCCCATTTTCTCAGATTAGGAAACTGAGACTCAGAGAGATTACATTCAATTGTCCAAAGTCATATGACTAATAAGTACTAGAAAACTCCATATCCATGTAATTCTAAACCCTGTGTTCCTTCCGTAGGATTTGGAATGAGTTGGTTCCTGATTATTAGCTGTTTGAATCCTAGTCCCATCACTTAGACTTGGGGAAACCATTTGATTTTAAGACTGCCATTTTCCTAGAGGAATATATTCAGTGAGATAAAGCATATGAAGTGTCCTGAAACACAGAAAAATGCTCAGTTTATTGAAATCTGTCCTTTCTTCACACTCTGGAACCTTGGAATGAATTGCTGGACGTCTCATAGCCGAAACCAGAGACTTTCCTTGTGGGAGCTCGTGAAACCTCATCCCATCCCTGGAGCTCTGCTGCTTTCTCACAGGCAGGTCTGGCACTGAACTGCACTTGCAGCCCGTGTCTGCACCTATAGTCACCATCAGCCTCACTATTTTGGAAGGCAGAACAGTAGTGAAGCTGACTGGCTACTAAGTGTCACAGAGGCAACCTAAAAAATCTTCCTGGCTTCCTCCTGGGAAATGCTAAAAAGAAGGATGTGTGTGTGGGGGGGTCACTCTAGGAGATGAGGAAGCAGAGGGATTCTAATAGTCTAATATTCTACCAGGGCTGATAGGTACTGGGCTAGAAATTAATTTAGGCTTGAGTTGATAGATGGCAAGATCGATGAGGCAATCTCTGAAGAAGTACAGACAATAGGAGTGGGAAGCTGAGTGGAGCTCATAAGCCACTTTGTGCTCAATGGTCCTGTGTTTCAGATTCAGGTGCGGCTAAAGGAGAAGCCAGAGTGAAAAGTATGATGTGACACCCTGGTGCCAGGTCAGGTACTGAGAACTAGGAAAGAGTCATTATCCATCCAAAGTTGCCAAGAGAGGGTCCAAGACATTGCACGTGCACTTTTCATTCCCTTTTTTGACCTAATTTCTCTCTTTCTCAGATTTCCTTTATAGACTTTTAAAAATTAATTTTAGTTTTTAAATTACCATACGATAAAATTGTTTTGTACAGGGTCCAAGACATTGCACTTGCACTTTTCATTCCCTTTTTTGACCTAATTTCTCTCTTTCTCAGATTTCCTTTATAGACTTTTAAAAATTAATTTTAGTTTTTAAATTACCATACGATAAAATTGTTGTTTTGGTACACATTTTAAACCACCATGAACATCAGAATACAAAACACTCCTAACACCCAGAAAAACTTCCCTCCTGCTGTCACTTTTTGTTATACCCTTTCCCGACCACAATCACGGAAACCAGCAGTATCGTTTCCAGCACTATAGTTTTGTCTTTTTGAATATATCATATAAACGGAACCACAGTATGCATCAACTTTGAGAATGGCTTCTTGCACTCAGCATAATATCTGAGATTATACGAGTTGTTGTGTGCAGGAAGTTTGCTCCTTTTTATTGCTGGATAGCATTCCCTTAAATGGTTGTACTAGGGTTTGTTTATACATCAAACAGACATTTTGGACTGTTTGCAATTTTTGGTGATTATGAACAGAGCTGCTAAACAGTGTATAGGATTTTGTGTAAACATAAGTTTTCATTTCCCTGGGGACATTTTACATTCATAACAAAGTATTAGGGATCAGTTATTCCATATCTTTGCCAACAATTGATATTATAAGTATTTTTTATTAGCAACTCTATTAGATATGTAGGGTACCTCACAATGGTTTTAATTGGCATTTTCCTGATGGCTAAAGATGTTGAAAATCTTTTCATGTGCTTATGTCATCATTAAATAATGTTTGGTGAAAACACTGCTCAATTTTTTAGCCAATTTTTAAAATGAAGTTGTTTGTTTTCTTACTGCCTCATTTTGAAAGTTCATTATGTATGCTAGACACCAATGCTTTGTCAGGTGTGTGATTTGCAAATGTTTCTCACCGTCTGTAGTTTGTACTTGTTTGTACTTTCGTTCTCTTAATAGTGCCTTTCACAGACAAAATTTTTCATTTTGAAGACACATGTAGCAATTTTTTTCTCAAAATTGTTTTAGCTATTCTAGCTTCATTTTATTTTCATATAAAGTTTAAAATCAGCTTGCTGATATCTGTGAAAAATATTGCTTGGATTTTGTCTTTAATTGAAATAAATCTATAAATTTGGGGAGAATTTTTACTATTTTGAGTCTCCATGAACATAGTATTTCTCTCTATTTATGCACGTTTTCTTGTTTTCTTTCATCAGTGCTTTATAGTATGGGCCCTGTCTATGTGTCATTTGTTTTTTTTTTTAAGATTTATACCTAAGTATTTATTATTTTGGAGCTATTGGGATGATTTGTTATTTTTTTAAAATTTGGTTTCTAATTGTACATTGTTTATAGAAACATGGTTGATTCCTGTGAGTTGACCTTTTACCCTGTGAACTTGCTAAACTCACTTATCACTTATAAGAGATTTTTGGAGATTCCTTGGGCTTTTCTAGATAATTATTTCAACTGCAAATAAAAAGTTTCAGTTCTTCCTTTCCAATCTCTTTGCTTTATTTTATTTTATTTTATCCTTATTGCACTGGCTAGGACTTCCAATGCTATCTTTTTTTTTTTTAAAGATACATAGATCACATAAAATGTTACATTAAAAAATATAAGAGGTTCCCATATACCCCACTCCCCACACCCCCCACTACTCCCACATTGACGACATTTTTCATTACTGTGGTACGTTCTGGCACTTGATGAGTACATTTTGGAGCATTGCTACACAGCATAGATCATAGTTTATGTTGTAGTTTACATTCTCTCCCCATCCATTCAATGGGTTATGGCAGGATATATAATGTCCTGCCTCTGTCCCTGCAATATCATTGAGGACAATTCCAAGTCCTGAAAATGCCCCAATATCACACCTCTTTTTCCCTCTCCCTGCCTTCAGCAACTCCTGTGGCCACTGTCTCCACATCAATGATATAATTTCTTCCAATGCTAGAGCCACAATAATTCTATAGTAGAATACCAGTAAGTCCACTCTAATCCATATTTTATTCTTCCCTACTGAGGACCCTGGGATGGTGATGTCCACTCTACCTCTAAATTGAGAGGGGGCTTATATCCCACATGGCTAATAGATGGAATTTTCCTGCTTGTAGCTGTAGGCACTCTTGGTTCCCTGATGTGGTGATTGACCATCCTCAATTCTCTGTTAGCCAACCTGGGTAAGTCCAACAAACCAGACAGTAGGTGTTGCAACTCTGCTGAGGCTCAGGACCCAGCTGGCACATAGACAGGCCAGAGATTGAAGTCTCTTGAGCATACAACAACTCCAGTGCCACCCACAGATTCAGTAAAAGTGACAGAAATGGCATGCATAGAGAGGTCACATCTGAGTTCAAATCCATCACACTTAGGAGCACAAATTCCAAAGTAGGATCCACTGACAAGGCACTGAACTCCAGAGTAATCTGTCATGACCATAGGACCTGGGTGTCTCTGTAGCCCTCAGGAGCACCCCTACCTGGGGTTGTATCTACTTTGGCTGTCTCTGTGATCCTGCTGAGATATATATAAGGGCAATGCCTCCAATGACCTCCTGACTCATTCTGAAGTCTCTTAGCCATATAAACTCATTAGGCTTTACTATTTCCCCCTTTTATCCAAGGTTTTTTCTAGTTGTATCACCAGTTGGCAGTAGGTAGTAATCCCTTGGTGCCAGGAAGGCTCATCCTTAGGATTCATGTCCCATGCTATGGGGAAGGTAATGCATTTACATGCTGAGTTTGGCTTAGAGAGTGGCCACATTTCAGCAAGATGGAGGCTCTCAGGAAGTAACTCTTAGGCATCCTGCAACTCTAGACCTAGTTGAAATTTTAAGCACACAGGCTCATAAGCATAGTCATCAATATCAAGGATCCATCATTGGACCATCCTTCTTCACTGGTCTTTGCCCTTGCACTTGGGGGATTGTTGCTGCTCCACTGGGGAGTGCAACAGAGTTTCCTGGAATGGAAACTCAGCGCTCCCTAAATTGTCAGTTGAAACTCTAACCCCTCTGTCAATACCCAGTGAGCATACATACATAATTATACATTCTATATGCATGTCCTGGAGAATGAATGCCCCATTAATGAAACCCCACATCAGTGCTCCTCCCCTGCCATAGTTGAACCTGTCTGTGATCCAAAACTTCTTCAAAAATGAAGTGTAATAGTGGGAGAGTATGGGCTATGATGTGGACCATTGACCATGAGGTGCAGCGATGCCCAGAGATATACTTACGAAATGCAATGGATATGTCATGATGATGGGAGAGAGTGTTGCTGTGGGGGGAGTGGTGGGGTGGGGGCAGTGGGGTTGAATGGGACCTCATATTTTTTGAATGTAATATTTTTAAAAAATAAATTAAAAAATTAAAAAAAAAGAAATGAAGATCATCAGTGTAAGGCTAAAATAAAGGGCAAATTAAAAAAAATAATGAAGTGTAATATATTGCCAAATTCAATTAATAGGAAAATGAAATAGTAATGATAGGTTTAAAGATTAGAAATACAATACTTAATAATTTAGAAAAAGTAAAATAAAGCAAAAAATAAATTGGGGTATTAAAAAAATGAAAAATGTCATAAAATATTTTTTGACATTTTGCCTTTCATTGATGTAATAGGTGCTGCCCTGTATGTACAGTGGCAAGGTGATCTCTTCCATTTTTTCCTCAGTCCCTACATCCTTTTTTTAAATACATCTTCAAAAAAGTTTTAGGTCACAGTAAAGTCACATATGATAAAGTGGAAGTAAGTAGTTTGTGCAGCAAAGGGATAAGATGGAGGCATAGGGATTCTATTGGGTTGGACTTTGCAGGCTTGAGGGGGCTACGGTTGGAAGGATGGGTCAGATGATCCAAGGAACTGGGGGGAAAGTTGAGGGGGAGCAAGTGAACACGAGAGGTTGTCGGGTATGTGGTTCAAACTATAATGCTGTAAAAACTCTTTAGAAAATATAATAAGGAAGGGTTACTGGTATAAGGTGTTTGATGGGGGCATATAGTGCAGAGTACACCAGGGGCAGACTTCTAAGGACTGTGTGAGTGCTCATCATGTCATAATGTGTTATATCAATGGGTGGAGACCTATACAATGAGAAGGAAGGTGTTGTACTTTCATCCTGGGGAGGCCTGATACTCTCAAACAGAGGGGAGGGTGTCTCTCGAGAACATGGGTGGCTCCCAATGGGGGAGGATGGCCTAGTGTGTCAAGCCCTCAGCATTGTTGCAAGTATCTATGAATCTTGTCCTTTAAGCAGTGAAGCTTGATTATCACTGTGGGCCCTGAGGGGAGGGGAAGAGAGGAATAGAATAGTTGGAAGAGGTGGTAACTGGGGGGCAATCTAAGTGTTCTGCATGATCCTGCAATGATGGATACCAGCCATGTTAAATATCACTAAAAATTTATAAAGATGTATAGTCCAAAATGTAAACCATAATGTAACCAAAAATTTATAAATGTGTAGCCTAAAATGTAAACCATAATGTAAACCATAATGTAAACCATAATGGAACCATGGTTAGTAGCTATGTTTCAACATCTGTACATCAGCTGCAGCAAATGTAACACCCTCATGTAAAAAGATCATTGCTGGGGAATGGGGAAAAGAGTCGAGTACTATCTTAAATAGGAAAAATGAGACTCAGAATTCTTGCTTTCTTCTCAATTTTAGGAGGAAAGCATTAAGTATGATGATACTTATAGCTTTTTTAAAAATGGATTCTCTTTATTAAGTTGAAGAAGTTCCCTTCTATTGCTAATTATCTTAGAGGTTTTATCATGAATGGATGTTAAATTTGCCCATTTTTTTTTTTTTTTGCAGTTTTTCTCCATCAATTGACATTATAACGTGGTTCACCTTCTTTAACCTTGTTCATGTGGTGAATTACATTGATGGGTTCTGAATATTCACCTAGCCTTGCATTCCTGAGATAAACTTTACTTGACTGTGATGTATTATTCATTTTATGTTGCTGTGTAGATTTGCTAATATTTGTTGATGATTTGTTGTTCCTGTGTTCATGAGGGATATTAATCTGTGGTTTTCAGTTTTTGTACTGCCCTTTTTATTGTTTTGGTATCAGGGTAAGTATTCACTCAGAATGAGATGGAAAATGTTCTCATGTCTTCTATTTTCTGAAACAGATCGTATAGAATTGGTGTTATATCTTTAAATATTTAGTAAAATTTGCTAAATAATCCATCTGGGCCTGGAGATTTCTTCTTTGGAAGTCTTTTTAAAGACAAATTTAAATTCTTTAATAGTTAGAAGGTTACTCAGACTATTTCATCTTGGATGAGTTTTGATTGTGTATAATTTTTGAGAATTGGTACATTTTATCTAAGTTATCAGATTTAATGTTTGTGAGGTCTGTAGGGATTTTCTTTTTTCTATTCCTAATGTTGGTAATTTGTGTCTCTTCTTCGTCTTCCTTCATCAGTCTTGTTACAGTTTTAGAAATTTCATTGATCCTTTAAAGGAAACAGCTTTTGGTTTCATTTTTTTCTCCATTTTTATCTGTTTTCAATTTCATTGATTTCTTTTCTGATTTTTACTGCTTTCTTTTTCATTTTTTTGGGTTTAATTTGCTCTTCTTTTCTGGGGTTTTTAAGGTGAAAACTTACACTGTTTTGAGACTTTCTTCCTTTCTAATATAAGCATTTAGTGTTATAAATTTTCCTGTAAACATTTTCCCACATATTTTGATATGCTGTGTATTCATTTTTGCTCTTCCACGTAAATTTTTCATGTCTGATTTTCTACAGTCTTGTCGCATTATAGACTAGTAGGACTCATAACAGAGTCTGCATCTAGGATTTTCCCTATTACATAATGGTGCTTACCATTATTGCAAAGTCTATGCTTACTCATTCATTCACTCCTCCATTCACTCGGTAAATATTTATTGCGTGTTTACTATAATTCAGCACTATTCTAAGCATTGAAGTTGCAGCATTGAACAAAAGTGATGAAAATTTTTTTCCTTTGGGAACTGACATCCTAGTGGGAAGATATGTTATAAAGATACATAAAATAGGAATATTCTTTTAGATAGTGATTGGGAAAGACTTACTGAGGAGGTATAATTTGAAAAGAGACTGGAATGAAGTGAGGGGACAATATTTGGTCTTCTGAAGAAGAGCCTACAAGGCAGAGGAATCAGGGGCTGCAAAGACCTGTGGACAAGGTATCCCAAATGAACAAAATGATAATAAAGAATAAAAGGACGGGGTATGTGTGTTAGTTAGGGAGCATGCTTCTGATATGTTTGGTCTAACCAACAATAACTACTTTCCCTCCACTCTAATCCAAGTGGGTCTCAATCTATCTAGGGAGCTTAATAAAAGTTGCTGAGTTCCATCCCTGGGCTTCAGATTCAGGTATGTGTAGTTTGGGTTATAGTAACCCAAATGTGAAACAAACACTCCATGTGAGTCTGGGGCAAGGGGTCCTTTGACCACATTGGGCATACCCTGGTTCTCAATTATGAAGATCCTATTGTCTTGACATTTCACGCTGCCACTTGGAATGTGGAATAGGCCACAAAAGATAGGGCAGTGTTACATCACAAAGAGGCGGAGGTAGTAGTGGAATTGATCCCAGCCACCTCATGCAGCCAGTTGGAAAGGTCTATAACACAGGCCCATCTTCATCTCTTGGGAGCTCCAGCCTCATTCATGGTGCCAGCTGCAATGCTGCAGTCTTCTGAGTGGGAGGAAACTGACACCACCATCGTATTTTTAACTGTCATGAGGCACTGGCTGTTTGAATCACTGGGTCTTATTTGAAAGGAAGGAAATGTGTCTCTTAGAAGGGAAATAAAAACAAACAAACAAATAAACAGACAAGTACAGCTTGTAATTAGTTAGTAGCAAAATAATTAGTGACAAACCGCCTCCGGGCAGGAGCTGGAGCAAACCTCCTCATTCCTGCGGTGAGGCACTGACCCCACTAAATGCTTATTATTCATAGTTTTCCAGGAGCCTAGTTGATACTGTACTGCCAAGACCTCGGGGACCTGCTATAGCTATTTCCCCACCGTTTACAGGGAGAAGGAGCCCAGTTGCTTGGGAGATTAATTAACTTGTCAAACAATTAAGCAGACAGGCTGTAATCGAGGTTTCCATTTCATAATTGATTTATCACTTTGTAGCTTCTTGAGTCCCAGGGCTCCGAATGGAGGGACTGCTGTGCAGGGAAATCTTTCCGCCAATGCCAAGAGGCTGCATCCCTTCTGCTCCTGTGTGCGCCGTGCCGTTCACTCTGGCTAATGACCAGCTCTCAGACACAGCGAGGATTTCATTTTCTCCCTTCCGGAAGCATTGGTCCTTTCATGTCCTCAAAATCTCACCCAGTTCAATATTGTTTGCTGAAGCAAAGCTTCCAAGGAATGTCCACGGGGGACATCAATGGTTCCAGAGCCACCCTCCTCCGCGACGAAAGGGACTAAAGAAATGTCATATGTTATTAATTCATATGCCATTGTGACTGGGGCCGGCCTCCACTCTGGTTTGAAGGAGTCAGCCCGGTTGTGTCTGGGGTGCCACACCTCTGGAGAGCATCAGCTCAAGACTGTGGTGGGTGGCGGAGTGCTGTAGTCCGGCCTGGAACAAAGCTTGTCAAGTGAACGGAACCCCCAGTCCTGCCTTGAATATTCTGCCTTAGGAAATCTGGGGTGGGGCTTTGGAATCTGCCTTTGGACCAGACTCTGATTGGTGATTCTATTAAGGGTCGTCCAAAGATTTAGTCTTTAGATTCTATCAGAATTCCAAACCTTGCATGTGGCTTGGGGCCTTTGCCACGGGGTGTCCTGTAAGTAGAAGGTCAGGAGCCCAGCAGCATAAGCTTTATATCTCCTGGGCAATTTACCATGCAATTGGGTGCCAGCAAGGGCACCCTTGAGAGCCTGGTGCGTTTCAGGTTTACCACTCCAGGAATGCTTCAGTTAGTCCTAATCAAAAGGCAGAGCAAAACTTTCTTCTCCCCTTTTGGATTTCCTCCCCAGTGTTAGTAGACAGATTCTTGGTGTGTGTGTGTTGAGTGTGTGCATGCTGAATTTTGGTTTCATTGACTAGTCCCCTAAACCTAATAAATACTTTTTTCAGACACAGCCTTGGGTAAATATTCATTTCCATCCCACTCTGCCTGCCTCCTCTCCTCTCTCCAGCCTTCACTTCTGTTCCCTAGACATCCTAAAGCAAATGTGCCCTGTCACCAGCTCTGTGACCTCCAACAGGCCTCATCCACCCGAGGCCTCATTCAGGAATGAGCATAGACAGGTGGGCTTCGCTGAGTGAGGTTTCTCTCCCTACAAACTTTCCTGTTAGGAAGCTTGGAGCTAAGTGTGAAAGAATGACTGTCATTACCACAAAGCAAGAGTCACTTTTACTTATTTGCTTACTTCGGAGTATTTTTTTAATAGAACATGACAGGGGTTGCAGTGGCCCTCCTCTCCTCCCTGCTCTCATTTCTCTCTCCCTCTTCCCTGCAGCAACCGCTGCCCTAAAGCTGCTATGCCAAATATCTGCCTCCACCAGGCGTTTACATGCTTACCTACTATTTATATATATATCCAGAGGCAACCCATCCTAGTATTTTCTAATGTGGCAAACTTTACAGTAATGGTGTTACTTATTGTTTTCTGGTGTTTACTGTGATTCTGCACCTTGCTTTCTACTTCTAAATGTTACATTTCCATAATCTCTCTGGCTTCATATAGACCAAGCCCATTCCTTGTGGCTGCAGAAGGAGCCTCTGTTATAGGAGGAAGGCGTCTCTCAGAACCGCCAGACCTTCTGCAGCGTGCCCCTTGCTTCACTGTTTGAGGTATGCTCCAGCGAATGCTCCTATTCACATCTCCCCCGTGTCCACATATGCAAGAGCTTCTCCTGGGTAAATGCTTAGAGGAGGAATGACTGAGTCTTAGGTTAGGTCTATTGTGAATTAAATTTGAGCAAACATTATGTGGCAGTTTGATATAACTGATGAATTCCAAAAAGAAATATTGGATTATGCTTGTAATCTGATCTGTACCTGGGCATGATTGAGTTACGTTTAGGGCACTGATAAAAGGCATGGCAAAGGACAGAGTTGAGGGCTTTTAATGTTGGAGTTTTGACTTTGGAATTTGATCCTGAAGACTTAAACTGGAGCCCTGGGAAGTCAGCACGCAGAGGAAAGAGAAGCCCGCCGCAGGAAGGAAGGAACCTTGAACCCAAAGAAAAACAAGCCCCAGGAACGTAGGAACCCCAGGAAATCTGAACCTCAGCAGCCATCTTGCTCCAAATAGACTTTGGTGAGGGAAGTAACTTATGCTTATGGTCTGGTAACTGTAAGCTCCTGCCCCAAATAAATACCCTTTATAAAAGCCAACCATTTTCTGATATTTTGCATCAGCACCCCTTTGGCTGACTAATACACATTATCAAATTTCTCTACTCAGTTCTTTACCCATGTATATCTTTTTTCAATAACCCTGCCCACACCCCCCCCCAAAAAAAAAAACAAAAAAAAAAACCAAACAAAACAAAATCCAAGCACTTGAAATTGTCAGACTGGTTAAATTTCACCAAGTAAAGTTTAAGTCTCCTACCCAAGCAGAACTAGAAGGGAAAACTTAATAGACTATTTCACAAAAATTTTCACAGGATGACCTAGGCTTAAATGGACAACCCCCAAAATGAAGGAGTGAAATGAATTCAAAGTTAAGTAACGCAGGTTCCCAAGAATTTGCCATGAAAACACCACATTTATTGGGCTCACTTTTAAAAGCATACAAATCAATAAAAAATAAATTAGAGTGTATTTTGATGTTCAGCAGTTTGAAACAATGAAACAATGGCAAACGAATATACGTTGCAGGTTGTTGGGTGTCAGTTTCCCCAAATCCTTGTTTTGGGGAAATATGTGAGGCATAATTACAAGCGTGTATTAAAGTAAGGTCATTTGTAGCTAATGCCTTCTTTTTATGAGCATTAGTGAAATTGTAAATACTCGGCTATGAATTCCCAGTCATTCACTCTCACTCTTAGGTTTTCCCCTCTCAATGCCATACACACACTTTATTTTTCTTTTCCTGCAACTTGAGGCCTGTCCTCATTTGAATTATCATGCAGTCTGCTCTTGATGAGCCTATATTAATGAGAGCTTGTGGATATTGAATAATTGGTGCATGTGCGTTTATCAGCTTATCAACAAAACTAATTCTATACTTTCTTTCCACACTGTGTTTCTAGACACTGCTTTAGAGGCTGCTCTGAAGGCCACCCAGACTAGCAGTCATGGGTAAGCTTGGAATAGAAGGCTCGCCTGGTCATCTTGGCCCCCAAAGTTACCTAACAGTGTTCACATGGAACTGGCTAAAGTGAGCTAGTTATTGATCTTCTTTTATATGCAAAACCCTGGGCTTGAACTACCTATATACAAAGCTGATTAAAAATGAAGCTTCTCTCCTGCAGGCACTCAAAGGTAGCAAGGGTTTTGGAGGGCCCAGACATAACTGAAATCGGTGAGATCAGTATTGAATGAAAAGCCAACTGGGAAACTAACAAAACTGCTGCGTGGAACCCAGTTCTCAATTCTCAGAAGAATTTCTAACATAAGTCTACAAAAGCACATTGTGAATGTAAGTCAGTATTCTCCACAAGGAAGTTAGGTTAAAATGCAGATGATCTATGCAGAATTGGTTAAAAGATTGTTTGTAAATCTTTGGGAATGAATAGAAATAGTGAAATCATATCATGGTGTTTGTAACTAGCAGTTCTATTGTATGGGTATGACAGTGGTTGAAAGCAAAAGTCTAAGGTCATGAATAATACTAGAAGGAAAGCTAAAAGCTGTAATCTAGGACTGTATATGACAGTAAAACCTCAGGTAAAACATGAATATGGGTGATATTGCCTGTATACTGAGGTCTGAGGTAGAGACCGGGAATTTGCATTTCTATTAAAAGTTCCCATGAAGTTGATACTGTCAGTCCAGGGCCATACTTTTGGAGATACCCCTGTCCTGAGAGATTATCAGGCACAGTAACATTGTTAAACTACATACCTAAGGAATGATTTACTTTAGGCTGTGTCACTCAAAGATGAAGATAAGAAAATCAAAAAAAGAGCAAAGAGGAAAAGAAACCAGTCAGGATAAGGAAAATCCCAGCCATCTAACCAGCCTTCAAACAATATAGAATTCTCAACAGCCGCAGATTTTGCCAAGTAAAGAAGTTAGACTTTCTTGGTCTCTAGAATAGCTACAATCTAATGGGAGACTTCAGACTACTACAAAGAGAGGGCACTATAGAGTATAGCAGACTTGCCACCTGAGTCTCTTAAAGAGGCTGGATTCCACTGAAGAAACCTTGTGGTCATGCCATTGGGTTAGTTCAAGGGCACTGCAAGGACAGTGGATCCTTGTAAATGGAATTCCATATTCCACCTTATTTTGAGCATCAGTGCTGTGAAAAGAAGAACCCACTGGAAAGGACTGGAGAGACAATTCTTCCTAGATGTTAACTTAAAAACACATCATGTTAGGGATGGAATGGACCACAGAGATGACCCAGTCCTTTATTTTATGGACTGAGAAGCTGATATAGATAAGGCAACCAACTTATTCATGTTCAAGGAGAACTTAGAAAGTTGTAGACACTTGAGGGCAATATCAAGGAAGGGAAGGCACAGGGCTTATCAAAAGGATGAAGCCACGCCCAGGAAAGGTGGCACTGATGGGGGAGATGTTATAATGGGGGTTGGGGCACAGGCCATCTGCTTGGTGGTGGCCGGAATTGTGTGAGCTGGACAAAAGGGGAAGGAAGTATAAATAGAAATGTGAGAGCAAGAGAGAGAATGGCGATGTTTTCAAGACCTGGATATTTTACAGAATTAAAACAAAACAAAGAACTTGGAATTGGAAGGGAAATTAGAAATCACCTCCCACAGAGGGACTATTTCTCTAAGTCAGACCTGTTGTCCAACTATCTCAAAATCTGTAAGAGCTAAAAATTCAGATTCTCTGGCTCCCATGTACCAGAAACCTCCATTTCACACCTTCACATGTAATTCTTTTGCACAGTAAAGTTTAGAACCACTGCTGTGGTTCGTTCAGTATCCCAGCCCTCCTCATGCTGCTGGTCTCCCAGAAAATATCCCTTCCCTTAGATTCCTGAGACGGGTCTCCCAGCTTCACACGGAGTACGTTCAGGATAGGAAGCTCATTAACTCAAGGGCAGCTTGTTCTGTTCTCAAACATACTGTCTTTGGTTAAATCGTGCCTGCTCTTTCTGAGAGGCAGGGGGTACAGGGTTTCAGAGTGGGAGTGCCACTCTGGAGGCAAGCTGGTTGGTGCCCCGTTGGGCTCCACTGCCTGTTAGCTGATCTCCCTTTGGCTTCTGATTTAACCTCTCTGTTCCAGGATTTCTTGTAAATGGGAGATACTAACAATTCCCGTTTGATATGGTTGCTGTGGAGACTTTTAGTGAATGCATTGAAAGCGCCTAGAACAGTAGCTAGCACATAGGAAACTCCAGGCTGACCCTGCTCAGAAGAGCTCAGTGCTTGCTTAAATGTGCTGCTGTCACCATTTTGAAATTCTTAATAAATGTTACACAAGAGGCCCCACCTTTTCCTTTTGCACCAGGCGCTGTGGATTAGTAGCCAGTCCTGGGAAGAACTCAATTCATGTTAGCACTTAGAAGCTGGCACAGTTGTTCTAACATTTTGAACCGTTTAAATGATTCGTGTGGTTAAAACAAAAACAAAAACACTTGGCATCAGTCCCTCCTGTTATATTCATAGAAAGTCTTGGGTATCTCCCTGACCAAGGCCTCCCTCAGGCATATACTTTCCAAGGAGGGAGGATCTCTCAAGTTTCCACATCCAAGTGGGCGCTTCCCGGGCACTGCGCTGCTTCTCTCTGACCCCAGTGTTGCTGTTGAGCCCTGCCCTCCTAGCCCAAGGCTCTGCACAGACCACACCTTTGTTTTGGGTGCTCCCATTTCACTTGCTTTGCAGCTATAATCCTTTGTCAAAACATGGATCCCAGAGCCCGGGGATGTGCCCATGAGGCTGTGAGTGCAATGACTTTCAACAGTCGTCACAAGCTGCCAGCGACAGTCCTCCCCATGTATTTGGAGTACCTGGTCTGGAACTCCGATCACCATCCCGGTCCCTCTTTCCCTGCATGATCTCTTTGTTTTGTTTTCACTCCCCGCATGTTCCAACCTGTATCCTTTCTTCATGTCTCACAGAGTCAGTGGTGGGATAACAGGTCCTTCCGTCCAGGAGATGCTGAGCTCTTTATGAGAACCAATATAACTCTCGGCAGGGACTGGTTTTGCAAACCAGTACTTGCGTCTCAAGTACCTGAAAGGCAGCATGAATGCAGGACACTTCAGGTGCCTCCAGGTCCACCAAGAAGAGAGAGTGGTAAATGCCAGGAAGAAAAAATGCTCAGACGGTTCTCATCAGTTTGGATGCAATTCTCAGAGGAAGCAAAGTCAAATCACTCAATGGTCCTTCTGACCCTGATCTCGCTTCTTGTGCTGAGCCCCAAATGCCATGTCCCTCTCCAGGAAATGCTCTTTCCCCTCTTTGGGATGGCTTCTCAAAGCCCCTCCTGATTTCACACCATTCCCTGACCCATCCATGGCAGCTTACAAAGAGTCTACATCTGGGTGACCTGTTACAAAAGTCTTCGCTGTCATTTAGGTGGAAGAAGGGGTCCAGGAAGAAAGCATGCTTTATTTTAATTTGTTTTTAACAGCTTGAAATGCAGGTGCTCTGGGGCCTGAGTTTAGCCCTCCAGCGAAAGTCAGTTCTCTTTAGAGCCTTCAGGTGACTGCTGTGGATCCAGCCTGTGTTTAATATCTTGGGAAAGCAAACAAAGCCCATAGGCAAAGCTAATCTCAGTGGCAGATCTAAGACCCTTTCTTCTCAAATCTGAACCGCTATCAGGTATTCCTGGGATTTACTTCAAAATAACAGCTATCCATGCTTTGTTCTGTAAATATGGTAAAACGGTGCTCCCCAAGCCTGCCCAGATACACAGCTGCTCTTCTCCCTGTGACAGCTTCCTCCTTAGCAGAGGCACATGCTGCCCTACTCAAGGGACCTCCCAATTCCTCTGAATTCTCTGGGCCAAGAAATGCAGCTTTCTTCAGCCTGCTCTGAGTCAGGAAATGCCCTGCGGGTCTAGAACTGATGCCCATACTTAGACTGGTTGCTGGGCAGCAGTCAGTGCTTCTGACTTTTACTCAAGATCTGCCACAAGTAAAAGCTGGGCAGGTAGGAAAAGTGGGCTGAAGGAAGGATCTTGTTCTCCTATGGTCCTCATTTGTTGATGTGAAAATTTATAATCAAGGGGCTCTGTTTGCCACGCTGACTCAGGGCTTTTGGCTGGAGAAAGAGCAAGAGACAGAAAGTGAGTGAAAGAGAGACTGAACAAGATTTTTCACTTTCTGTATTGTAAGCCACTGAAAAGCTGGAAAATGAATACTCTTTCTTTCCTTCTAGGGTCATATTTGTACCTTCCTTGATGTTTTCTCTTCTGATATCATTATTTCTTTCCAGGGAATGATCTTTCCAGGTGTCCAGTGCCCGGGTTTCTTTGGGAGATATTCATGAAAGATTATTTTAATGAGTCCCTTCCACCATGACCATACATTTTAGCTCATTAGGGCAGTCTGAAGGTCATAGTCCTACAAAACTAACAGGCTTCTGAGCACATCTGGACCACATCTGAACCAACCCTGTGCCAACCCTCATGCACGTGCTGACTCTCCAGTCAAGTCTTAATACTTTGACCTTGATTTTGCACACAGCTCTTAATAGCCGACCCTTTCCCTCAGGTTTCAGGCTTTTTCCTGCAAAGCCAGTTGTCTGACCCAGCCTTGCTCCCCAGTTTGAGTATCCTGCCAATGGCTTCCTAATAGCAGATGTTTGCCAAACCCCTTGCAATTTGCTCATCTCGCCCTCATGCACTCACTAACTCCCAGGGGGAGCTTAGGCTTCCCATCCTCCTTCCTCTACTTGCCAGGAGGAAAAATACTCTAATGCTTTGGATTGCACAATGAGGCTGTGATCATGGGGTTCCAGGACTTTCGCTGGAGAAATAATGGGATTGCAAACAGACCTTCAGCACTCCATCAGTTCTTTTGGCTCTTTTCCCGCGTAAGGGACAATGCCCCTCCCGAGTGGCTGTCGTGCTGGGGAGGCTTGCTCCCGGGGTGGGCGCGGGGTGTGATGGCACTGTCTATTAGAAAGGGTCAGTGCCGGAGGCAGACTGCTGCAGCCCCCTTTCCCCTGTCCTTACTCACTTTTTCCTCTCGCTTTTGTAGAGTAATTCCAATGGGTAAAAGCCACATTTGGGGCACCAGGGATGGGTGCCTAGGACCCGGCTCCCCAAGTTTCTCTGGTCTAGGCCTCGAGCTAAAATTGCAAGGGAGCTCTTCAGGGTTTGCCATAACCAGCCCAGCTCACCCCTGGTAGTGAGTTGTTTCGAAAATCTGCACTGGTAACAAAAATTTATTTCAGCTCAGCACTAAATGTGCCACGAAAGATGTCCTCCAGGCATCTACCATGGCCAGGTAAGGTGGCAGTTCTCTCCCTGGATTCTCACTGATGGCTCACTGTGTGCCAAGCTCTGTGCTCAGTGATTTCCCTGCATCCTCGCAACAGCCCGGATAGGAGGCGACCACTGCTTCCCCCATGTTACAGGTGATGAAAATGAAGGGTCCAGTAGTTCAGGGCCTGTCCATGCGTATTCAGGCTCTGCCTGTCACATTTGGGCCACAGGTGGAAGCAAGGTTGGAATCCAGCTCT
The DNA here is from genome assembly GCF_030445035.2 of Dasypus novemcinctus. Classification (NCBI taxonomy): domain Eukaryota; kingdom Metazoa; phylum Chordata; class Mammalia; order Cingulata; family Dasypodidae; genus Dasypus; species Dasypus novemcinctus. The sequence goes on along the minus strand of NC_080675.1, from coordinate 169,170,874 downwards.
GCTTGTCTCCCGAGCCCTCACTGCTAACCATGATACAGACTCTTTCAGTTGGCTCATGAAAAGAATTTGTATTATTTGGCTATGGTCCAGATCCTGGGGACACTGAGACAGAATAAGAGAACATACTTCCTACCCTCAAGTCCCACAGTCTATGAGACAGCAGAAGGATGCGCCCTTGAGCATTCTTGTCACATGTCATCTCTAGCCCTGCCAGCCACAGGCTAGATTTTCTAGTCTCAGCCACCTCAATCCGCCTCTGACTGGCAGTTTGGTGTCATAGGCAAATGGCAATAAGAAGAACCTGTCTTTGGGTGCAGGGTGAGGAAAGGAAGGACCGCTGGGCCAAAGAGCCAGAATCTGTCCGACAAACGATGTGACAGCAGACACGGGAAGGGTGACAGCTGGAAAATAGCAGTTAGTCACTTCTCAGGCTGTGTTCTGGGAGATGGTGTGTTGAGTGACATCATAATGGCTGAGGAAATACTGCTCAGAGTTTCCCAGAAGCCAGGTAAGACACCCAGCCAGTGCACTTCCTGTCTTATTTACAAAACCCATTGTTTTGGAAACAGAGCCTGTGCTGGTCCCTGTCCAGTTGTGAACTCCAGAGGTGTCATGCAAGAAGGGTCCAGGTGGATCTGGAATCTACTTAGACATGGCTCTTGCCAGTAAATACCTGTCAAGAATGCTGGGGCTCTGAACAGCTCATGGGCTACACTGCTATTACTCCCAAAGATAATTATAAAGATAACACTGGTTAAAATAGCTAAGTTTTATTCAATATTTCAGTGAGTTTCAATTACTCCCAATTATAATTCAATAGCTTTTCTATTTAAAACAATTATTGCCCTTTGCAATGAGTTTTGAAGCAAATAAATTGTTTGCCACGATTAGTCACTGCTTCTGCAAGAGGTTTCCCTTCCTGCCCCTCCCTAACTCTGTGGCCTTTCAATACACTGTTAACTTGCTTTAGCTTTTGGTTAACCCTTTGCCTGCTTCCAGAGTTTCCAACCAAACTTACGTCCAACTTGGGGGAAGCAGAAAAATAGCTTGAGTGGCCCCTGAAACAATTACACTCATTCAAAATCAATGGAATCCAATTACTAGCAGCAGGTTTCTGATTCAATTTAAAATATATTGAACACCAATCCTCACCAAGTGACAGAAACAGATCATTGGGATCAGACAGCTGTGGCAGGAAAAGAGCCACTCTGACTCACTTCTGTTTTGCATTCAAAGCCACCTACTTCTTATTATCGTCATCTTTGTTTATTGTGTAATTTCCCTCTATGCTAAGTGTTAAATTAAGGGCAAGAGAAGTTACAAGGAATAAGAATTACCCTCAATCAGACTCAGTTGTAATTAGAAACAGGAGCCAATGCCTGCAGAAATGTGTGGTTGTCATTAAAAGGTGACAAGAGCTGAAAGAAACAAATTCAACTAGAAGGTGTCTAACACCATTCCGTAAGGCATTTTTAAGGAATCCTACTAATGCTCAAGGGTCTCAGAAACAGTTGAGATTGAACTTGTCGTCAAAGAACTCACCACGCAAACTATGGTTTGTGACTTGAGTATGATCATCAAATCAACTATCTGGTTATTGATTGATTCATTAAATGCTATTTATAACATCCCAGAAGAATAGAGCTGGAGAGATATGGCTATTACTGGTAATAAAATATAGCACCTTTGATATTTTGAAATACTGAAGTTACATTTGTTACACCTGAATTGAAGCACACCAGTACTGGAAATGAAATCTAACAAAAAATATATTTTTCTCAGGCCTGCTTCTCTGAGGAAATTTTGGATTATCATTCATACGTACACATGCCTCACCCCCAACAATGTTTCCTTGTGTCAGTATCTGCCTGACAGTGTTGGGTGCTGACTTTTCATGCTGGCATCTGGCATCATGAAACACTCACAGATATTTTCACTGTGGATATATTCCCTGCCAACTCTCAATTCAACAGAGTGAACTGAGGATTTTAATTAATGTAAATTTCTTTGACTTATCTTAGAATGAAAATATAAATGAAGACAGGGAATGTTCTTTCATTAGTTCATTTTTATTTTACTTAATCAAGGTTTACTTCTCCATGATCCTGTCCATCCATGATCAAGTGATAAGCATGATCTCTATTTTCTGGGCTTCCATATTAATGTATTAGAAGGAAGGTAATTAACAAAAAAGCATATAAATACATGAAGACAGTATTCTCATTTTGCGAAGAGTACTTGGAAGAAAATAAGATAATGTGTTGGAAAGTGTCTGAAAATGGAAAGGCCAATTCAGATGGTTAAAGTCATCATAAAAAAGTGACATTTGAGTTCAGAGCTAAATGACAAAAATGATCCAGCAACATAGAGATCTGGGTAGGGCGTTATAGGCAGAAGGAACATTACATGCCAAACCCTAAGAAGCTACCTTGGCATGTTGAGAAAACCATGGTGCCTTGAGCATGTGAATGAGGATTAAATGGGATCTGATAAAAAGGGAAGTATAGGTGGGAGATAGATGATGACAACCTTGTAGGCCTTGCCGGGGAGTTTGGATTTCAGGTTTTAAATAGGAATATGACATAATTTGCATTTTTAAAGCATCCTTTTAACTTTCTGTGAAGAATGGAGGAAGAGCAAAATACAACTGGGTGGGCAGCTTTGGCAATATGGCAGGAGGATAAGGAGCTCTAAGATTCAGTTCATCCTTCAGGGTAGTTAGTAATCAGCCGGGATCTATCTAGATCATCTGTTTGGGGGCCCTGGAGACCCAAAAAATACTTTATACCATCCAGGTAAGCACTAAAGGAAGAGACTAGCCATCTGCAGTGAAGATTTTCAAGTAGATCCCTCCGCCCTGCTGAGGCTGATCTCCATCCTCCACTGGCATAGTGTGCTGCCTCAGGAGCCACTCCCTAGCTGGAACTGGAGGCTCCATTATCCAAAAGCTGGGAAGGAGGAGACTGCAGGGCACCAAATAAGGCTATTGATTAGCAAATTCAGTGAGCTATACTCCAGTTCTAAGGACAGCTAAATTTTAAACCTAAGTCAGAGAGAAGATGGCAGCCTCCATTTCAATTCCACCCCCTGCAGGAAAGTAAGTGGGGCTGACTGAAAATCACAGTGACTTCCGAGAGACAACAGGGATTGGCTTCATCCTGCCCAGGGCACATTAACACCCATAGCCTGGACTCCAACCCACTTCCAGCAGGGGAGGAAGGTGAGCGGAGCTTCGTCCGTCTCTCTGGACAACAGGGACAGCTTCAGCCTGCACAGCTTAGAGTAATGCCTGCACCCTTAGCTTCAGCCCTGTCCCTGGCAGGAAACAAAGGTGGACAATGTTTGGTAGGTTTCTCAGGGCAACTGGGCACAGTTTCAACTTGATCAGCTCACAAAACAATAAACAGTCTCTGTCTCAACCCTGCCTCTGTAGGGGAATACTGTGGTTAAATTTAGAGACACAGTGACCTCTTGCAGAGTGGGGAACACTTTGTTGAAGGGTGGCTCTTCCCCAAGAAAAGAGGGGGCCAAGGCCCAGCACAGGTTATGGCTGTTGATTTAAGATCTCACAGATTACAGGGTCTGGGATCTGTGCAACACTTCCATTCTGGCAACTGGTAGTCTTAGTCTCAACCATGCCCCCAACAGTGGCTAATTTGGCTGAGAATTAAAGGAGCAGCACTACTTTAGAGCTGTAGGAAACAGCTAACTGAAGATTGTTACCTACTGTAAATATCAGGAAGTAGAGATTCCAGGAGTCATCAAAAAGAATTTGGGTGGCCTTTAGGGTCTTCTCCTCAGGATACATTGAAAATGGCTTATGCCCCCTTCATGGGTCCATAGGCCTGTTTTGTCTGGGAAATCTGATCTGGGAAGGTTGTCTCTGGAGGTAGACCCCCTACCAAAATCAGTCCCCCAGATAGTAGCAGCTAGAGAAAATGAAAGGAGTGTTAGAAATATGGAGAGACAAATAAATTTTAAAAATGCAGAAAAAAATTAACATTCTAGGTGGAAGAACAGGGAAAAGGAAACTGTCTAATGAGGATGAAATAAATGCACAAATAGTACAATCTCAAAAAGTGTACTGTAAATTCAGGGCAAGAATCATATGAATAAGAGCTGAAAATATTCTGATTTGTTAAACATGAGCTATTTATAAAGTTCCAAAATAAGTTGAACCAAGTGTCAAAGAGGAGCATTAGTACAAAGTCAATCAACAAGAAAGCCCTAGTCTATATAGAGAAATTGAGCCCAAAATTATTACATCAAGAAAATCAAACACTAAAACATGAGGAAAAAAATTGCAAGTCACACTAAGAAATAGGAAGACATGGCCCTGCCAAAGGAACAGATTAAAACTCCAGAGGACATACAAGATATATAAAGGGATCATACAGCTCAATGATACTAAGACAAGCAACACAATAAAATAATGGGTTTTGAATAGATAATTTTCCAAAAAGGAAATACAAATGGCCAAAAGGCACATAAAAAGATGTTCAATATCACAACTATAAGAGAAATGCAAATCAAAACTACATTGAGCTATCATTTCACACCTTGTAAAATGACCATTAAAAAAAACAACAGAAAACTACAAGTGCTGTAGAGTATGTGGAGAAATAGGAACACTCCTTCACTGTTTCTGAGATTATAGAATAATGCAGCTTCTGTGGAAGACAATTTGGTATAGCCCACTAGGTGGACTGGGGGAGAGTGTATTCACCAAATGCAATGAATGTGCCATGATGATGAAAGAGGTTATTGATGTGGGAGGAGTGGGGTGAGAGGTTAGGGGATATATGAGGACCTCATATTTTTTGAGTGTAACATTAAAAAAAATAAAGGTAAAAAAAAAGTAAAAAAAAAGAACATGGTTATATTTTTAATATTACTAATGTAAACTATGGACTATATTAACAGTAATATTGCAATATTTTTGCATCATTGGCAACAAAGGTACTTTATTAATGCTAAGGATCAGCAATAGGGAAGTGTAAGAGGATATGGTATTTTTTCTTTTTGGAGTAATGAAAACATTCTAAAATTGACTGAAGAGATGACAGCACAACTCTGTGGTAAAATAGAGAGTCATTGAGTGTATACTTTGAAAGGACTGTACCAGGCATGGGACTGAATGCCAGAGTGAATCCTGTGGTGGATGATGGACTGTGATTAACAGTACAAATATAAGATGGGTCTTTCATGAACAATAAAAAATATACAATATTAATCACAGTGTTAAGATGTTGAGTCAAAAATAAGTGACAAGCAAAGCAGCCAGTAATGAAGGAGAAAAACCAAAATAGTGCACTGTCCCAGAAGCTAAGACATGTGAGTTCTTCAAAATAAGAGAGTGATATACTAAAAAGAGAGAGAGTATTGCTAAAGAGATAGAAATTATACAAGTGAATGAAATAGACAATCTAGCATTGAAAAATAAAATAACTGAATGAAAAAAATTATGAGGACCCAGCAGCAGTTTTGAGCATGCAGAAGAAAGAATTGAAGAAAGGTCAATTGAGATTATCTGGTTTGAGGAGCAGAGATTTTCATGAAGAAAATGAACAGACATGGGTCACCATCAAGCACACTAAAATATGCATAATCGGGAGTCACAGAAGGAGAAGAGAGAGAAAAAGTAGCAGAAAGAATAGTTTAAGAAATAATAGTCAGAATTTCCCCAAATTCGATGCAAAACTTAAATGTATGTATCCAAGATACTCAGTGATCTCCAATCAAGATTTTTTAAAATTATCTTTTTTTAAAGTTAATACATCACACAAAACATTGCATTTAATAACATAAGAGGTTCCCATATACCTCACTCCCCACCCCCCACCCCATCAATTTTTTAATTGTATTTTTTTGAAGATACATAGATCACAAAAAATGTTACATTAGAAAAATATGAGGTCCACATAAACTCCCTGCCCCCCTCACCTCACTCCTCCCACATCACCAACCTCCATCATCATTGCGGCACATTCACTGCATTTGGTGAATATACCCTGGAGCACTGCTGCACCACATGGACAATAGTTTCCCATTAAGATTAATTAGAAGAGATCCAAACCCAGAGGCATCATAATCAAACTTTCAAAGACAGAGGCAAGAAAAGATTTTGAAATCAGTCAGAGAGAGGCAACTCATTACGTAGATGGGATCCTTAGTAAGAACTAATAGATGTGCTTTCATCAGGACCCTAGAGACCAGAAGGCAGTGGGGTGGCATATTCAAAGCAATGAAAGAAAAAGACTGTCAATCAGGGATTCTATTTGCAGTAAAACTATTTATCAGTAATGAAGGGAAAATTAAGACATTTTCAGAGAAAAAACAGAGTATTTGTTGCTAATAGCACCGGGCTAGCCTGCAAGAAATGCTAAATGGGTGCATCTGTGTGAAAAGAAAGGATGCTATGTAGTAAATAGAATCCACATAAAGGGAAAAAAAAGCATCAGTGAAGGTAAGAAGAAATCACAAGGGAAATTAGAAAATACTTTGATATGAATGAAAATGAAAACACAATATATCAAACATACAATGCAGCAAAAGGAGATCTTACAGGGGACTATATAGCTGTAAATGCCTATATTTGAGAATAAAGATCTCAAATCAATAACTTAGCTTCAAGAAACTAGGAAAACAAAAGAAAATTAATGTAAAGCAAGCAGAAGGAAGGGAATAATAAAGATTAACATAGAGATAAATGAATTAGAGAATAGAAAATCAAGAGAGTCAACAAACAAAAAGCTGTTTTTTGGAAAAGATAAAAAATGGATAAACCCTTAGCTACACTTACCAAGAAAAGAAGAAAGAAGACTCGAATTACTAAAATCAGAAATGAAAGTGCAATTACTATTGAGCTTACAGAAATAGAAGCATAAGAGAATACTACAGTGAGATTACCTACAAAATGACAAATTTTTAGAAGCACACAAATAAATAAAACTGTCTCAGGAAGACACAGAAAATCCGAAAAGAAATATAACAGAGTTGATAATAAAGAGCTTACTATAAAGAAAAGTCTAGGTTCAGATAGTTTCACTGGTGATTTCTAACAAAGTTTCAAAGAAGAATTAACATGAAACTTTTTACAATTTGAAGAATATTATCAAGGAAGTGAAAAGACAACTGATAGAATGGGAGAAAATGTTGTCAAATAACTTATCTGTTAAGAGTCTAGTATCTAGAAAAGCTTGCATATCAACAATAAAAAGACAAACAACCCAATTAAAATGGACAGATGATTTTAATAGACATTTTTTAAAAGAAGACGTACAAATGGCTAATCAATACATGAAAAGATGCTCAACATTATTAGCTATTAGGGAAATTGAAAATAAGAGCACAATTAGATACAACTTCATACCCACTAGGTTATAAACAAGCAGAGACAGGCAATAACAGGGGTTGGCAAGGAGATGGAGAAATGGAAACCATCATACATCACTGTGGAATGTAAAATGGTTCAGCCACCATGGAAAACAGTCTAGCAGTTTCTCAAGTTTAAACATAGCATTGTCACATGGTCTAGCAATATAAGTGTATCCCCAAGAAAAATGAAAACATAAGTCCATGCAAAAATGAGGCCTTGAATGTTTCTACCAACATTACTCACAATAGCCATTGCGTGGAAATATCCCAAATGTCCATTAACTGATGAATGGATAAACAAACTATGGTGTATCCATACCATTGTATATTATTCAGCCATAAAAAGGTAGGAAGTACTCATTCATGCTACAAAACGGAAATTGAAAACATAATGCTAAATGTTAAATGCTAAATGTTAAATGCTAAATGAAAGGAGCCAGGGCCAAAAGGCCACATATTTTATGATTCATTTCATACGAAGTGTCCAGAATTGGCAAATCCATAGAAAAGAAAATAGATTAGTGGTAGTTGCCAGGGACTGGGAAGAAGAGGGGTTGGAGAGTGGCTCTTTCTTGGGGGTGGTGAAAATTTTCTGCAGTTAGATAACGTGATGATTGTACAACTTAGTTAAAATACTAAGAACCTCTGAAACATATACTGACTTTCATGGCATGTGAGTTACATATCACTGAAAAATAAACTGTTACAGCAAACCTGAATTTATTTCTGTGACAAAATAGTAATGATTGGAGCCCATATATTCCCTTCTCAAGAAAAGATTGGATTTTCCTGAAAAAAATTTCCAGTGAATACGGTAATTTATTCAAAAAGATTTTCAGCTACCTGAATGGGTAGCGCTGATAATAATTAAAACAAGAAGCAACTGGGGTTTGGGATGAAAGGCAGTATTAAAGCAGATGGCAAATAGGAGGAAGATATTTCTGCAGTACAGCCTTGGGGAAGATAAAGAAACTGTACTCTAGTCTGTTGGGAAGGAGAAAGCTGAAATGTAGGTAAAAAGAGGCTAATGGAACTAAATCAGTGTGCTCTGTTATACTCTGGCATGAAATTATTACAGGCTATTTAATCCTGAGTCCAAATTGGGAAGGGTGTTGGAAAAATCCCAGTGAGGACACATGGGGAGTTTCCCCTTAAGTAGGCCAAATTAAATAAGTCAGTGGTCTCTAGAGAAGTTAAGATGCAAAAGTCAAAAGGAAGCTTTTTTAAAAATTTTTTATTAGAAGTCCAAATATTCTAGAGATGTTGGCACTCTCAAGTCTTTTTTCCTAAGGGGTAGGGAAAGTGTTAGAGTGATTTTTAAAAAATGTTAGTAACATCACAGTTTATCTAGGTTTAAAAAAATGCTTGGAAATGCTCCAAATTCTCCACAAAAGAGAACCAACTAAGCAAACTGTCACAAATGATGGCTCCTTTATAAGATGTATTAAAGCAGTAATACGTAGTGATTTCAATATATAAAAAGCTCTAAACCATGAAACCAATTAACCAAACACAAAATTATATATGTCAACTAATTGCAACATTTTATATACTCAAAAGTACTATCCATATGCATATTAAGAAAAAAAAACCCTATGAGAATCTGGTGAGAATAAACAAACATACTTGCCAGAGCTTTCTGCCAATTATTTTCTTATACATCATCTCATTTTAATCCTGTAATGATTGTGTGAGATTGGTAATATTATCCCAATATTACAGATGAAAAATTAAATTACAGAACAGTTAATATAATCTACCCAGCACTACCAGACTGATAAGGGGCAGAAACAAATTTCAAACCCAGACACTTTGACTTTCAAGTTCTTTGATACAACCCAGAGACATACAATTTAATAGTCTTTCTATTTCTTTTCTTTGATTACCAATTCATTGGAGACTGAGTGTGGTGGAATACAGATATTAGATGATTAGATAGATCTTTCATCTAATCACCGCCCTTGTGTTGAATCTGCCCTTCTCATCTCTTAATGATGACAGATCGCTGAGATGCCATGCTTAAGAAGTCCACACCAATCTGATAGTGCCTACTTCATGTAGTTTTAAATCTCAGCTTTAAACTCTTCTGTTTGTTGTCTCCCCTTTCTCTCTGATATCTACTAGACTTTAGCCCAAGGGATTGGCGGCCCAAGAGAGAGGTCACAATTGGCTTGGGAGACCCTTCATTCATTCTTCCCTCTTCTGATTCTAGATCCTGTGGTGTAAGCTTGGGAAGAGGGAACGTGAGAGGGGAGATGAATGATCTTACATAACTAGGTGCTTCTTGGTAGTCTTATTTTGGCTTTTTTGGTTTGGGTGGTGGTTGAGGCTTGAATAACTAACGAAGCAGAATAATTCATCCCATTCTCCATCCCTACTATAAAGGCCTGAAGGAGATTTCTGTCTCTTAAATGTTAGAATCTCAGTTTAGAGTTTACAATACTTGATTCTTCTATGTCCTCAGCTTTGCATCCTAGTCTAGAGGAACAAAGAAGTCCCACTCAGCATTCTGTTACACTGGTTAGGTCACCCAATTTCAAAAAATGTTTGGAAAAAGTTGTATCTATCAGAGTTCTGATGGGTTCCTTCTGATTAAGCACCCTCTGTTGACTAACGTATATTTTAAAAATAGAATACTTAGAGTAGCAATGATCTCACACATGTAAAATAGAAAACACTTATCAAATTAAAATAATGTCACTTATTGAAAAGTATATCTCTTTGGAATCAATGGAGAAAATAAGGAAAATATTTGAATTTCAATAGACTAAGAAGTGAAATGGGAGTATGAACTAGAATGATATAAACCATTGTTGTGGAAATAACTGTTTCCCAGGCTAGAAGATGCCACTGGGTTTCAGCATCATGGTACAACAGTTAAGCTGACATCCTTCATTACAGGTGATTGAAACTTTAAATTTCTATTCACCCACCCTGTTTATGTTTATTTCTATGTCTAAATGTTATTTAGAATGAGCATATGTGTGACAAACAACCATTCTAGGTAAGTTAATTCATTATGTCCCTTTGGAATACGCCAGCTAACTAGCCTACTCACCATCCCTAAGCAGCCTGGGAGTTTCCTGTTTCTCTGCTTTTTCTAATGCTAACCCCCCTGGGGAGCCCTCCCAGGTTTTGTCAACCTGGAATTTTGCCCCCCCCCCCCCATTCTTCCTTCATCTATCTTGCTATGGAAACTTCTTTAACCTGCTCCCCTTTCAAGAATATGTATTGTCTTGAATTATGGTTGAGTGTTTCTCAGAATGGGTCTGTGCACCCCTGGATGTCTGTTGACATAGTCTCCAAAGTGCCAATGCTTGTTTTTATTGCTACTTGTTTGGCAGGGAAGGAGGACATTTAAGATGTTTTTATGTTAAGTTTTATCTAAAACTTAATAAAAGCATGTACTGTATCAACAAATAACTATCTACGCTTCACTTCATTGTCCAAATTTGCATGTGAGTTTACATGTGTGAGATCATTGCTACTCTAAGTATTCTAAGCAAGGGATTTGAGCAGAGGTAACTAAATATACACGTGACATGTTTATGCAAAGTGAAAATCAAATGACTTGAGGGGATGCTGTGGGAAGTATTTTTTTATTCAAAAAAATTGTGAGAACATGAGGTGCTCCATAGTATGGCAGGCACGATTCAAAAGGACTTGCACAGTAATTCTCAGCACTGTATTTTCACTTTGAAAGTAGAAATTTAGTTTCAATAAATTAACACTATCCATCTCACAAAATTACTACTGTTGAATTGAATGTTATTGGTTTATGTAGGTTTGTTTGGATTTAATTTGTAAATTAATTTTGGTTTTACAGTTGCATAAATGCAGCAAACATCAGGTGTTTATACATAATTTTAGGATTGTGCATATTTAAGCAACAATTTTACTATAACCTAACTGTTTTATGTCAACATTGAAGAATCTGATAATTTCTGACAGGGATGTGGATTCTATTCAGTTTTTAAAAGCATAGTTCAGCATTGCACATTATTCATTTATTCATAGAAATATGTCCTTTTTTCCCCCAATATTGGCGTAGTTCCTAGAGATTAGAGGTTACATCCAATGTTTAATGTATCCTCCATAGTAACTAGCTGAGTGTCTTATACATAACATTGGTCAATAAAAATTGTTGGTGATTATAATTGCAATGACGTATTTCCTTTCTGAAAGTTTTTCATATATCAGCATGATGTTTGGTCCATTAATACTTGGTGTCTAGTTTTCTAACCTACTTTTATATTCTAAACAATTTGCAAGAAAAGGAAGTTTCATACATGCTAATGATAAATCTGGTTGTGAGAAATATTTTATGCAAAGTGATTTTACCTTTTGGGAGGAAGCCTAGTTTCATATTTTGATTTTTAAAATAGGGAAAGGATTCATCTCATTTCCATGGGCCTAAGTCATGAGGCTCCTGGCTGTTGGACAATAAGACATGGCTCCTTGACTAGAGTTTCTCATGTACCCTTTTATTTGTCGAAGGGAACGAGGCATTCTTTCTGCTTGGAGAGAGGCATAGATGAAAAGTGGTAGTGTTTTCTTGGCCATCTGCAAGTTTTCTGAAGAAGCCAATTGTCAGGCCAGTCAAGAAAGCAAATACAACTCATTCCTTATAATGGAGTTGGCATGATAAGAACAATCTCAGCATGAAGTAAATTACAGGAATGTAGACTTCAACATCAAATAAAACTGAAAACTTCAGTCAAAGAGTTTAGAGATGTAGACTCACCTATATCTTCTGCCATTACCACTTCCTAGAATATTGGTTAGTTTAAAACATGCAGTGTGGTACAAGGCCTAAATTTATGGTTCAGTGTTAATTTGCCTTTACATTTGGTAAAATCAGAAGGGTCTCAAATTGTCTAACCACAGGTTCCCTCCCCTTCTTCTCCCACAGATAAGGTCCCCCATATAAACAACTCTCCTTATCACAGTGAGTAGGCACAAGGCATGCTTAAACCCATGAAGCAACCTTCAGTTCCCTGCCAGCCTGTAAAATTATTCCACAATAATAAAAAAGCCAATCCCATCCTCCAATGGGACCCAGGAAGCAAACCTCCCTCTTGTTACTTAAAGCCCACCTACCACAGCTCCTGCTTGATCACACAGTTCCCAAGTGCTATCCCCACATAGACCTGTGTGACATAAAGTGTCCTCCTTCCCCGGGCTGTGAGTGTATGAGTCTAATCGTCTGCCATCAATCTCATCTGTCAGCTTCAGATGCTGTGGTTTCAGACACTCCCATAACCATAGTGAGGGACTCCCTCCCTCAATAATGGGGTGAAAAGCAGGCAGATTAAAACGAATTCTTGAGAAACATACTTAAAATTACTGATTTCATTATTAAGACTATCCAACCCAGTTAATCCAGATGATTGTCTTCTTTCATGTCTAAGAGGTCTGAGTTGGAATTGCAGGTGTACTGCCGACAGGTGTGTAACCATGGGCAAATTCCTGAACTTTTCTTTAGCTCAGTTTCTTCATCTGAAGGATGGGGTCAAAATTCATTGATATTTCAGGAATGATATGAGGGTTATGGGATTCTACATATAAAGCCCCTAGCTTTAGATTAGGTACTCAATAAATGGAAGTGTGCTTCATTTTTAAAAACATATTTTTATACAAAAGTTGTGAACTTATAAAACAAACATGCGCATGTGTAGAATTCCCATACAAAAATCCTTTACCAACACACCATACCATTGTGGAACATTTGTTACAGATTATGAAATAATATCATCAGAATATTATCACCAGTTACGGCCCATAGCATACATTTGTCATATTTTTTCCATACACTCCTATTAATAACACAGTACGTCTTTGGCATTGTTGCAAGAATATTTCAATATTGCTGTTAAGTATAGTCCATAGGTTACATCGATTGTATTTTTCCCATGCTTCTCCACATTCCTACCATGCTGCAATAGTGAAGTACATCTGTTCTAGTTCACAGAAGGACATTCCTACATTTGTACTGTTAACCACAATTCGCATTCACCTCTGGGTTCACTGTGTTATTCAGTTCCTAGATTATTTTCTAGCTTTCTTTCAAATGACATTTACATCCCATTTCAGCCACAATCCCATTTATAAAGCAGCTGCTACTCACTGTAATGTGTTATCATCAAGTCTATCCATTTCCACACATTTACAGTCAAGTTAATTAAAACTTCTACACACATTAGGCATCAGTACTATTTCACAGCCCTCTTCTTATCTCCTAATAACCTATACTCTAGGTTTTAACTCCATGCATTTACTTTTCATATTTAGTCCATATTAATGAGCTTATTCAATATTTGTCTTTTTGCATCTGGCTTATTGCATTTAGCATAAAGTCTTCAAGATTCATCCATGTTGTCATATGTGCCCCAATTTCATTTCTTCTTACTGCAGCATAGTATTCCATCATATGTATATGCCACATTTTTTCATGGGCTTTTTGGCCATTTATATTTACTCTATTTAAATGTTTTACCCATTTTTAAAAGTAGATTGCTTACTCTTTTATTGTTGAGTTGTATGGTCCCTTTACATATAATGGAAATCAAACCCTTATTGGATATGTGGTTTCCAAATATTCTTCTCCCATTGAGTGGACTGCCTTTTCACCTTCTTGATGAAGTCCTTTGAATCACAAAAGTTTGAGGAGGTCCCATTTATCCATGTTTTCTTTTATTGCTCCTGTTTTGGGTGTACAGTTTAAGAATGCACCAGGCCCCTCCTATTCTAATGGGGGAGTGGAGGTGTGTCAACAAGAATCCACTAATCTGGTCCATGCAGGCTGAAAGTGCCTGCCACCTAGAAAGGAAACACCTGTGAGGAAACACAGCTCCCCTCCTATCCTACTTGGGGGCATGGATGGAGCTACAGGTGTCTGAATATTCAGTCTGTGTGGGCCAAAAGCACCTAACATTACCCAGAGAGGTTGGAGTAGCACTGCCCCTCTTATATCCTATTGGAAGCCACAGGCACCCAATGTTGAGTTCGTGAAGGCCAAAAGCTCCTAAGTTACTGAGATAGGCTGAGGAATCACAGCCCTCTCCTATTCTATGGCGAGGATTTTGGGAGTAGAGTTGGAATTGAAAATGCTCAATAAACCAGTTTGTGCAGACTGAAAGTACCTGCAGTTGCACAGAGAGATGGAAGAAACACAGTTCCTTTTCTATCCTACTGGGATGTGGGGATGGAGCCCAAGTGTCCAACTATTCAATCTCTGCCATCAACTAGCATTGATTTTGGCTATGTTATTAATATATAACATGATACAGTGTAAACATCTCTATCTATGACACAAAACATGACTGAGAGTCTTCCTTGTGTCTAGATACATGAAAGAACAGACTATTGCCCAGTGTTTCATGGCTGTGGCCTAAGGATGCTCACTGGCCATTTTGCCATCACCACGCAGAAGATATTGTATGTAAAACCTGAGGTTGGCTACAGAAGGGAATATTCTTGCCTCCTTTTTCTTTTCCTTCCCACATTGCATGGCGCAGAACTTTGAATAATGAATAGTAACTTGTAACAGTTTAAAGCATTTGTAGATTGATGTTCAAAGAGGTCAGGGTTAACAATTCATGGGCTTTCAAGATACCTAAGAACACCTTAGATGCTGATGCCTAAATCCTCTAGGTAGCAGCTGACATTTCCTTCTACAGAAATTCTAAATATCCCAGCCAAGGTTTTGTCCTTGGCTGGAAAATGATAAATTTAAAAGTAAATCATCACATCTTGGAAAAATTAGAAAAATGAAATGTCTGGAGGAGAATTTATAAGCTTTCCATCAATGAAAGAAATCACAAAGATTTGACTCTGAAAATATAAGCCATAACTATGAATTGATGAGTGAAAAACAAACAAGGGAAAATATTCACAGAATATGTTGCAGACAAAGAGCAAATATTTTAAATATAAAAAAATGATACAAATTGTTATGAAAAACAGACCTTCTATATATAAATAGGCAAAGGATAGCATCAGTTAATTCACACAGGAAAGGACATCCAACAGGTTAATATATATCCAAAAATTTAATTTATAAACAATTGATTATGAATTTTAAAAAATCACATTCTATTTTCTCCTATGAAATTAAGGAAACAAAAATTTTAAATGACAATAATCTCTGAAGGGAAAAAATGGACTTACATAATGCTTGAAGGAGAGTAAATTCATACAACCTTTGCATAGAAAGAAGTTTAGTAATGTTTATCAAGAAATTTAAAATTATCCAACCTACTGACATAATAATTCCACTTCTGTGAATGAACCTATTGATAAAAGGAAAAGAGCTAAAAGAAAAGAAGAATTAAAAAGATTATAACAAGAAACTTTAAGGAGAATAAGTGAATAAAATATGAGAAGTTATATTCATTGCATTATAATTTATATTATAAAAATTTGTAAACTATTCAATACTTAAGAGTCTAAAACTGGGGAATGCTAAGTTAATTTTAATTCACTCAATCTATGAAATAGTGTGGCTCTCAAAAATGTATGCAAACAACTTATAATAACATAAACCATTAAAAGATGATATTATGTGGTATACAGAATAAAAATCCTATAAAGAATGATAAGAATTATGATTAAAGTTTCTCCTTTACCCAGAAAAGGAAAAAAGGGCAAAGATCTTGCATAGAGAATTCATATCAGTTTGGTAACTCATGGTTTGTTTATAATTGAGAGGCTTTGTTTGCCTAATTTTTCCCTAATATCTTCCTTTGTTTATTATTCACAAGTTTTCCAATTAGCATGTACAATGGGAAAAATAATTATTCAAATGTCTGCCCTGCAGCACTTGCCAAAATGGTAGAAGGAATCAGTCCTTAAACTTTCAGAGGTTTGAGTGATGTGGGCTATGGGTGGAAGGCTCTTTGTCTCTTCAGAGATAACTAAGTTATTTGACTTGTGGGTGTGGAATGGTAAGAGGCTGCAGTCCTGCCCTTAGGGACGGTGACAGCAGGCTCCAGTCCCAGGAAATGTTTAACAAAGCAAGGGCTATAAACTTTAAGTATTTAGGGGAAATGCAAAAACCAAGGCTTATCTAAAATGTCTGGAGTCCTTGCTAAAAGCTTACCTAAGATGTGGAAGAGATATATGCTAATTGAAGCCTATTGAGAACTGAAACAAAGGGACGATTTGGCCTTTCCTCTCTGTATAAAAGACGTTTGAAAATCTTGTTCCGGGCTCGGGATTCAAACAGAAAGCTCCCGAGTCCGGCCGGCCGTCAATAAACCATTTTTTCCTTCTCAAAATCATTCCTGAGTCCTGGCCTCTCTATACTCAAATAATTGAACTTCTCTTAAATTCCACAACATGAGGTCCATCTACCCTCTGTATCGGAAGTGTCTAGAGAACCAAGACAAAATTGGGAAAATCTCCAGCTCATCTTCATAAGCAAATTAAAAAAATAAATTTATTGGGTTGAGATCAAATAATTAGAGTGACATTATCCAGGGAAAATACAGAAGAATGTAGAAATTAATATTTGTCACCTCTGTAGAGAATACTTTCTAGTTTTCAAGCAAAAGAAGAAATTTTAAAAACTGGCTACAAAAAAATAATTCTAAAGTCTGCATTTGAGCAAATATAAACAAAATGAGAGAAAAAAACGAATGGAAATGAATGTGTGTCTCTTTAAAATTTGTTCCTACTATTATTTTAGCTCACTTGCCTTTGGGCAGAATTCCTCTGGCAGAGACTGGAATGCAGCCTGGTTTACCTTCTCAGGGGACATTCAGAAACCGTTCCTATTGTCTTCTAATATAAATTCCTAGTGTGTCTGCCCGAATGATGAATGAGGTAGGCTATTTTTCTCAAAACTAAACCTCTAGATCGTTCCTGGGTAGAAAATCATTTCATTGTATGATTATGGGAATGTGCCTTTACCAAATACATTATTAATACTAATCATCCAAAATACTGAATTGGACTTCAGTTTACAGAGCACTCGGGAAACACCACTGAAGAAGCTTATAGTAACAGGCCTCGGATATTCTTTTGCATTAAATCTTTAGGATATATTAATTATGGGTCAAAAGGAAGTACAGCTGCAATTATTTGATTTGACAACCTTATTTTACAGGTTGAGAAACTGAGGGTTAAACAGACAAATGTGTCACATAAACACAAGAATGCAAAGACACGGCAATAACCAGAAGCTGAAAACTTGAACTCCTAGATCTGTGCTCTTTAATTCAGTTCTTCTTTTTTTGAAGCAGAAGAAATAAATACAGAGGACTAAATTTCTCTTCCCATTTCCCCATCCATAGTAGCATCTGGCACTGTAAAAATATGAGACAAAAGTAGCTGTTGTTCCACATAAGCACATTTTTAAAAAGTGATTAACAATCCTTTGAAAATGGTCCTCCTTTATCTTTTAGAGTATGCACAAAGAAAGAGTAGGCAAAAAACAAGATTGAATGCTTTAGCCTTAATTTATTTATTGGGCCCATATTTTTTAAGCATCATGTGCTACATTAATGTCTATTAGACAGTATAGGGCTCATTTGAATGTAATCCTAGCAGTAACCCTGAGCCTCTTAAGTGGTTTAGTTTTCAGTAATATTTTAAGAACAATATTCCCCAGAATATGGTATATATATAACTCTGATGTTGTTTGAGATAATTTCAGGTAGCACTTCTTAATTTCTATAGTGAAGTACTATTTTGTTATGTATAAAATCATAACTAGCACACCAAACCATTTTTCATGGATGGTATTGCTTAGGATATGAAGAAATATTTTAAGTAATTTACATTACAGGTGGTATTGTAGACATAACAAAAATTGGAAAGTGGCATAAGAATGACTTTAAGTTTGGAATGATGACTTAAGAAGTTCCTAAACTTCAGAAATAATGATTAGCAGAGGGTAGAGCAACCCTTTGGGAATAGCTGCTTGCAATTCAGAATATAATTCTAGGTCAGCATAAGGCAATGCATTGGTCATCTAAATGACCAAAGAAAACAAATCCTTGACTCAGCCCTTGAACATGAGG
Organism: Dasypus novemcinctus; assembly: GCF_030445035.2. Taxonomy (NCBI): domain Eukaryota; kingdom Metazoa; phylum Chordata; class Mammalia; order Cingulata; family Dasypodidae; genus Dasypus; species Dasypus novemcinctus. The sequence goes on along the minus strand of NC_080675.1, from coordinate 169,152,473 downwards.
AAAGAGGGATTGGTCAAGGGGAATGTCAAAGGAACAACTAACATTCTGAGATAGTTTTTTTAAAATTTTAGGGCCACAAAGGGATATTTCAGTGAGTTAATCTGGAGTGCACTGGGACCCAATGACTAGAAAATTTTCGTGGTTATTATACAATGACTTGAAAGATTAAGAGTACCCTAGTTACTAAAAATAGTAAACTAAATAAACTAAATAAACACCAAGAAGTCTCTTAGGCACTGGGGGTGGGAGGGAGGTTCAAGAGGCACTATGATTGGAAATTAATCTCTTTTCTTTGAGTTCTAAGGAGTCACAAATGTGTATAACTGGTGAATGGGTATATAAAATTTTAGGGAAATTAATATTACATAGAAGAGAGGCATTCCTTTTGTAAATATTTATTGAGAACCTATTTTTGCCTTATGACCTGACATACTACTTTTAAAAATATTTTATTGAAATATATCATTCATACATGAACATATATAAACAATAAGTGCATAGTAAAAGTTGAGAACTTAAAAAACAAACATGCATAACATCATACAGGGGTCCCATGCATCACTGCACTGCCAACATTTTGTATTGTCACGAGACATTTGTTACAAATTATGAAATAATATCATCAAAATATTACTTCTAACTATAGTCCATATCTTATATTTGGTGTATTTTTCCCCCAACTCACCCTATTATTATTATTTTTAATAACCTTTTATTACAGGAGTTATGAACTTACAAAACAATCATGCAACTGTGTAGAATTCCCATAGTACACCCCTTCTTCAACACACCATACCATGGTAGAACATTTGTTACAGATCATGAGACAATATCATCAGAACTTTACTGCCAACCATGGTCTATACCATACACTTGGCACATTTTTTCACTACCTCCTCATCAGCAACACAGTACAACTTTGGTATTGATGCAAGAACCTTACAGTTTTTCTGTTAAGCAGCCCATCATAGGTCACACCAATTATATTTTCCCCATGTTTCTCCATATCCCCACCACCCTGCAATAGTGACATACATTTGCTCTATCTTACAGAAGAACACTCGTGCATCTGTACCATCAATCACAATTCTCATCCACCTCTGGGTTCACTGTGCAACTCAATCCCTAGATTATTCTCTAGCTTTCTTTCAATTGACATTTACATGCCCAGACCACCCCTCTCAGCCACAATCCCATTCATAAACCATTCATAAACCAGCTGCTACTCGCCTAATGTGTTATCTTCAACTCTATTTCCATACTTTTATAGTCAAGTTACTTAAATCACCATCATAAACCAGCTGCTACTCACCTAATGTGTTATCTTCAACTCTATTTCCATACTTTTATAGTCAAGTTACTTAAAACTTCCAGATGTATTAAGCATCAGTAGTTCTTCTTAACCCTGCTCTTGTCTCCTAATAACCTATATTCTATTAATAAGTTTTAACTCCACACATTTATTCTTTGTGTTGCATGAGACCAAGCAATATTTGTCCTTTTGTGTCTGGCTTACTTCTCTTAGCATAAAGTCTTCAAGATTCATCTATGTTATGATATTTCATTTTTTCTTACTGCAACATAGAATTCTATCATATGTATATACAACATTTTGTTTAACAATTCATTGGTTGGTGGACACCTGGATTGTTTACATCTTTTGGCAATTGTGAATATACCACTATGAACATTGGTTGGCAGATGTCTGTTCATGTCAGTTTTCAGTTCTTCTGGAAATATTCCTAGTAAAGGAATTGCTGGATCATATGGCAGTTCTATATCTAGACTCATAAGGAATTGCCAAACTGTCTTCCACAGAGGCTGCCCCATTTTACAATCCTACCAAAAGTGGAGTGTTCCTATTTTCCACATCCCCTCCAACACATACCGTTTTCTGATTTAAAAAAAAAAAGACTATTCTGTGGATTATGTGATTTGCATTTTGATTTGCATTTCCCTTGTAGCTAGTGATATGGAACATTTTTTTCATGTGCTTTTTGGCTATTTGTATTTCATCTTTGATGAAAAGTCTATTTAAGTCTTCGGCCCATTTTTTAATTTGATTGCTTGCTCTTTTATTGCTGAGTTGTATGATCTCTTTATATAGAATGGAAATCAAACCCTTGTCAGATATGTGGTTTCCAAATATTTCTCGCATTTAGTGAAATACCTTTTCACCTTCATGATAAAGTCCTTTGAATCACAAAACTGGTTAAGTTTGAGGAGGTCCCATTTATCCATGCTTTCTTTCATTACTTCTGCTTTGGGTATAAGCTTTAAGAATACACCACCTACAAACTCTTGAAAATGTTTCCCTACATTTTCTTCTAGGAGCTTTACGGTTTTGCTTTTATATTTTGGTCTTTGATCCATTTTGAGTTAATTTTTGTATAAGTTGTGAGATAGGGGTCCTCTTTCTTTTGGCTAGGGATATCCAGTTCTCCCAGCACCATTTGTTAAATAGACTGTTCTGCCCCAGTTGGGTGGGTTTGGCAGCCTTGTCAAAAATTACCTGACCATAGATGTAAGGGTCTGTTCCTGAACCATCAATTTGGTTGTATTGATCTATGTGACTTTTTTTATGCCAGTATGTATTAGTCAGCCAAAGGGGTGCTGATGCAAAGTACCAAAAATCTGTTGGGTTTTATAAAGGGTATTTATTTGGGGGTAAAACCTTGCAGTTACAAGACCCTAAAGAGACCATCTCAAGGCTGCTTTCTCACAAAAGTCTGTTGCCACATATTGAATCAAGATGGTGGCCAATTTCTGCCGGGCCTCTCCTTTCTTCTTCCTCTTAAGTCTCTGTGGGCCCAGCTCCTTCTGATCTCAGCTGCAGACTGGCCTAGGGTTCATCTCTCAGGGCTTCCTATATCAGTCTGGTATAGGGTTTCTTTCTTTCCAGGCCTTCCAGCTGCACCGTTCTCTTCAGTTGCTAACTATTAGGTGAATGTCTCATCTTTCCTAGGCTTTAGCTGTTTGAGCCTTCTATCCTCTGGCATCTATGGTAATCTCTCTCTTTCTTTGTGTCTTACTGAGTGAATATCCATTTTCTACCAGCCCACAAAGGGGACAGGGACTCAACTCTGAGTGATGCCTAACTGACGTGGTCAAATAAAAGCCATTATCTTTTATCAAGGAAAATTAAAAGCTTTGAATTTAATGCAATCAAAGGGTACCACACTGAGAGCAACAGACCAGTTTAAAAACATAATTTTTCTCCTTTTATGGAATTTATAAATAATCTCAAACTGCCACACAATATCATGCTGTTTTTCACCACTGTAGCTAGGTAATATTATTTGAAGTCTGGAAGTGAGAGTCCTCCAACTTTGCTTTTCCTTTTTAAGATGTTTCTGGCTATTGAGGGTCCCTTGCCTTTTCAAATAAATTTGATAATTCTGTTTTCCATTTGTTTAAAAAATGCTGGTGGAATTTTTATTGGGATTGCACTGAATCTGTGTATTAATTTAGGTAGAATTGACATCTTTATAATACTTAATCTTCCAATCCATGAGCATGGAATGCTTTTCAAATTACTTAGGGCTTTTTGTATTTCTTTTAGCAAAGCTTTGTAGTTTCCTGAATACAAGTGTTTTACATCCTTGGTTAAGTTTATTCTTAAATATTTAATTCTGGCCCACATGCAGTGCTGATGCACGCAAGGAGTGCCATGCCACGCAGGGTGTCCCCCGTGGAGGGGAACCCCATGCGCAAGGAGCGCACCATGTAAGAAGTGCCGCCCAGCGCAAAAGAAAGTGCAGTCTGCCCAAGAATGGCGCTGCACACACAGAGAGCTGACACAAGATGACGCAACAAAAAGAAACAAAGATTCCTGTGCCGCTGACAACAACAGAAGTGGACAAAGGAGAAGATGCAGCAAAGAGACACAGCGAACAGACACCCTGGGGTGGGGGGGAGGGAAGGGGAGAGAAATAAATAAATCTTAAAAAAAATATTTAATTCTTTTACTTGCTATTGTAAATGGAATTTTTTCCCTGACTTCTTCCGCAGATTTCATATTTTAGTGTATAGAAACACAACTGATTTTGGCATATCAATCTTGTATCATGACACTCTACTGAAATTGTTTATTACCTCTAGCAGCTATGTTGTAGATTTTCTGGGACTTTCTAGATAAAGGATTATATCATCTGTGAATTACAAAATTTTATTTCTTCCTTTCTGATTTGGATGACTTTTGTTTCTTTTTCTTGCCTGAATGCTCTAACTCATACCTCTAGCACTATATTGAACAACAGTGGTAACAGTGGGCATCCTTCTTCCTGATCTCAACAGGAAAGCTTTCAGTCTTTCACCATTGAATACAATGTTAGGTGTTGGATTTTCATATATGGTCTTTATCATTTTGAGAAAGTTTCCTTTAATTCCCATCTTCTGTAGTATTTTTTATCAAGATGGGATGCTGTATTTTGTCAAATGCTTTTTCCTCATCAATCAATAGGATCATGTGATTTTTCTTCTTTTATTTATCAATATGGTGCATTATTATCGTTGATTTTCTTGTGTTGAACCACACTTGCCTGCCTGGTATGAAACCACTTGATCACAATGACTAAATCTTTTCATGTGTTCTTGGAGTCAGCTAGCAAGTACTTTGTTGAAGATTTTTGTATCTGTATTCATTAGGGAAATGTGTCTGTAATTTTCTTTTTTTGCAATATCTTTATCTGACTTTGGTATTAGGGTGATGTTGGCTTCATAGGATCAGTTTGGTAGCCTTCCTTCTTGTTCAATTTTTGGCAAGAATTAAGTAAGATTGGTATTAAATCTTCTTTGAATGCTTGTTAGAATTCACCTCTGAAACCATCTGGCCCTGGGCTTTTCATTTTGGGGAGTTGTTTGATGACTGTTTCAATCACTTTATTTGGAATTGGATTGCTCTACTTCTTTTAGTGTTTGTTCGTCCCTAGGATTTTTTCCATTTCATTTACATTGTCTAGTTTTCTGGCATAAAGTAGCCTCTTCTGTTCTCTTTTTTTTCTGTGGGTCTGAAGTAATGTCTGTTTTTATTTTTAATTTCATTTATTTGCATTTTCTCTCTTATTTTCTTTGTCAGTCTAGCTGAGGTTTGTCAATTTTCTTAATTTTCTCAAAGAACCAACTTGGTTTTGTTAATTGTCTCCATTTTTTTTTCCATGTCATTTATTTCTGCTCTAATCATTCTAATTTCATTCCTTCTAATGCTTTGGGATTAATTCATTGTGTTTTTTCTAGTTCCTACAGTTGTGTAATCAGGTCTTTAATTTTAGCTCTTTTATATTTTTAAATGTAAGCATGGAGGGCTGTAAGTTTTCCTTGCAGCACTGCTTTCATGCATCCCATAGGTTCTGAAATATTGTGTTCTCATTTTCATTTGTTTCTAGATATTTATTGATTTCTCTTGAAATTTCTTCTTTGATCCACTGATTATTTAAGAGCGAGTTGTCTAATCACCATATCTTTGTGAATTTTCCCTTTGTCTGCCTCTTGTTGATTACCAACTTTATTCCATTATGATCAGAGAAAGTGCTTTGTATAATGCCACTCTTCTTGAATTTATTGAAATGTGCTTTGTGACTCAACATATGGTCTATCCTGGAGAAAGATCCATGAGAACTTGAGAAGAATGTATAGCCTGCTGTTTTGGGGTGCAATGTGCTGCATACATCTTAGCTTTAGTCCACTTATCATATTATTCAAGCTCTCTATTTCTTTACTGATCCCTGTCCTGTTTTTCTGTAATGTTGAGAGTGGTATACTGAAGTTTCCAACTATTATTGTAGAGATATCTATGTCTCCCTTCAGTTTTGTGAGTATTCATATATCTTCATATATCTTCAGTCATCTTGGTTAAGTGAATATACCTTTATGATAGTTACTTCTTCTTTGTGAATTGCCCCTTTTATTAACATATAATGTCCTTCCTTGTCTTTAATAACTGTTTTGCTTTTAAAGTCTATTTCATCTGATATAAGTACAGCTATTTCAGTTTTTTTGTTTGTTTGTTTTTTACTGCATGTGTGGAATATCTTTTCCAACCTTTCACTTTCAATCTATTGGTATCCTTGGGTTTAACATGAGTCTCTTGTAGACAGCATGTAAATGGCTTATATATTTCTTATCCATTCCATCAATCTGTGTCTTTGATTGGGTTGTTTAATTGTTAACATTTAATGTTATTACTGTAAAGGCAGTTCTTATTTCACCCATTTTGACCTTTGGGTTTTATCTGTCATATTTTATTTTCACCACTTTTTTGAAAATTTCATTTACTTTTTCTGATGTCATCTTCATTTCTAGACTCTCTTTCAAGCCTCTCTTTCCTGTCTTTTCAGTTCAGGCAGTAGCACTCCCTTTAGAATTTCCTACAAAGTCAATCTCTTTGTTATAATCTCTCTCAGTTTCTGTTTATTTCTGAATATTCTAAACTTGCCCTTATTTTTGAAGGACACTCTTTGCAGATATAAAATTCCTGGCTGGCAGTTTTTCTCTTGCAGTGTCTTAAATATATCATAACACAGCCTTCTTTCCTCCATGGTTTCTGATGAGAAATTGGGCACTTAATCTTACAGGCTATCCCTTATATTTTATGCATTACTATTCTCATTGCTCTCAGAATTCTCTCTGTCCTTGGCATTTGACATTCTTATTAGTATATGTCTCAGTGTTGGTCTATTCAGATTTATTTGGATAGGAGTACTTTATGTTTCCCTTCTCTTCTCTTTCTGGGACTCCCATGACATGTATGTTTGTACATTTCTTGCCATCAGTTTAGTTCCCTGAGGCACTGTTCAATTTTTTCCCCATTCTTCATCTGTTCTTTTGTATATTCACTCTTAGAAGCCATGCCTTGAAGATCACCATTCTTCCTTCTGTCTCCTCAAAACTGCTGATATATACCTCCAGCATATTTTTTATTTCATTTAATGTGCCTTTTATTCTCATAAGAGTTGCTATTTTTCTATGTGTGCCTTCAAATTCTTTTTTGTGCTCACTCAATATCTTCTAAATACCTTCAATCTTTAGCCATCTCATTGAATTTATTAAGGAGATTAGTTTGAACATCTATGATTAGTTGTCTCAACTCCTTTATATCATTTGGAGGCTATTCTTTTTCCTTTAACTGGGTCATATTTTCCTGTTTCTTGGTATGAATTGTAATTTTTTGTTGATGTCTTGGCATCAATCTGGCTTACTAGATGTATTTATTTTGCAGTTTCTCTCTTTAGCTTAGTGTTAACATCCAGCAGTTTCTCCCCTGCCTGTGGTGGTGATGGGGCTGCAGGTGTGGGCAGCAGTCTATGTTGTGTGGGCTCAAAATGACCACAGTTGCCCAGGTGGACTGACATAGCACCTGCCCCCCATCTATGCAAGGGGTGGGGAGAGACTGCCTGGAGTGCCCAACAATCTAATCCATGTGGGCTGGATGCACCTGCAGTTGCCCTGAGATGTTGAGGGAGTACTGTCCCTTCTGCTCTTTATGGGGTGGGAATGGAACCACTGATGCTCAACAGTTCAGTCTGTGTAAGCCAAAAGTGCCTGCTGTTGTCCAGAGAGGCTGAGGAAACACCAGCCCCCTCCTAACCTATTAGGGGGTGGGGATGGATCCATAAGTGCTCAGCAATTCAGTCCATGCATGCTGAAAATTTCTGCTGTTGCCCACAGAGGCTGAGGAAGCATAGTTCCTCTCTTATCTTGTTGGGAGGCAGTGAGTAGTGGTGATTTGGGAGGTGTCTGAGTATCTGGTTTGTAAAGTCTAAAAGCACCTGCAGTTTCCCAGAGAGTCTCTTCTTATCCAATGGGGGTAGAGGGGTGGAGATGGAACCAAGGCCCTCAACAAATCAGTCCATGTAGGCTGAAAGCTCCTGCAGTTGCCCAGAGAGGCTGAGGAAACACAGCTCCTTTCCTGTCCTATTGGAGTGCTGGGATGGAGTCCCAAGTGCCTGACTATTCTGTCTGTGCTGGCTGAATGTACCTGCAGTAACCCGGAAAGGCTGGTGCAAGTACCCCTGACGTTCTCCCTGCTAGAGGTGGTGCTGCAGCCTAAACTAGGGCAGCAATCAGATCTGGGTGGGAAGAAACCAAGAAGCTGGTCCCTACCTTCATTGTGACTTTTAGTCAGTCCTGCTTCCTCTCATGCCAGGGGCAGAGTTACAATGGTGGCTAACAACCTCTTTCTGGCTTGGCCAGGTTCAGCCTTTAGCTATTCTTAAGGAATACACTTTAGCCAGCCAAATTTACTAATCAGTAGCTGAAGTTGGTGTGTAGCCATCTCTTCCTCCCCAGTTTTTGGGAAATGGAGCTTTCAACTACAGTCACAGAAAAGCTCCCGAGGTAGCTTGTGCTGGTATTGGAGTATGGGAACCGGCCTCTACAGCATGGAGTGCTCTACTCATGAATCTTCTTAGCAGATGGGCCATCTCCTTCTTCCATACTTTCAAGGATGTTGCAGGATGCTCTTCTGTTCTTCTGGGGCTCCTAAACTGGTGCTTTAGATAGCTCTGGGTGATTACTAACTGCCCTGTAGGAGGAGCTGACACTTGGAGCTCCTTACTCTGCCACCATCTTGCCTCTCCTCTGATATCTACTTTTATTGTTGCCTTTGTCAAGACACTGTCCTTGAATTTATACTGACCATTGGATAGATGCCACTGGATGTTAGTTTGGCACCTTGCTGGGAGGTTCTTTTTCTACCCCTATTTATTTGCTTTGCTTACCTATTGTAAGGCTTCTCAACCATTGGTAGAAATTAAAAGATATTCCAAGCAAACAGCTTGAATTCAGAATATGAACTAAAAAGTTTCCATTTCTCTAATACATTGTAATTACTTCTTTTACTTCTGAATAGTTTGAATAAAATTCATGACTTACTTTCTTTTAACCTTTTCCACTCATTTCCTTGGGAAAGTAACCCCCTGCTTCCTGCAATAAGGTAACTGTTGAATTAAAATTTAATTGTATTCACAGAGAGACTTTTCAATTTGATTCAATCACAGTCAGTTACAACAGACATTTCCAGGAGAAAAGGGCATCTCTCCATTCTTCTTGAACTCAGAGCCATCAAGTCTAATTACAATTACTGAAATTGCCTGTTGTATATGACCCACAACCACTGATTATTGCCATCTCAGTTCAATGTGATTTTCACTTATATTCATTAAAAACCTATCATAGTGTGCCTTGCTAGTTTTTTTATGTGTGGTTAGAGAGTACCAACTAAACCTTGAAGACATACTTCTCCTCCTTCAAATATCTTATAAATTTACAGACCCGATATTAATTAATTGAGTCATTCTTTAATTCAAAAAAATTGTACATCTACTGTGAGCCTGAAACTGTGGTAAGAAGTATTTTTACTTCTTGTTTTGGCTTTTATTAAAGCCATGAGTTCTCTTTTCCCATGATTCTTGGACATAATTTTTTGGAAAGTAAAACATGCATAGCCATTACTAAATTCCAAATTCAGCCCAGATAAATGTTGTGAAAGAGGTTGAACATTTTGCGACACACTGAGAAGAGAAAGGTGATTGCCAGCTAGGGGAGGAGGAAAATATTCCATGAACTTGGTGGCATTTGAGCTCCGTCTTGAAAGATGAATAGATAGAACATCAAAAGCAAAGGTGAGGGTGGGGGTGAGAAACCCACTGTTGGAGAATGGGTAGAGTAAAACAGGGCTGTAGGGAATGTGAGCAGATATAGAGGGAAGGTAGGCTAGTTTATGGAAGGCTGCATTGTCATTTTCAAGAACTTGACCTTTATTCTGCAAGTACTAAGAAGCTACTAAATGGCAAGATCAATGTTTCTGTCTTCAGAGACTTAAGGCAGTTTTTTTTCCCCTTCCTCCCTTATGAGACTCTTTTCTCCACTAACCTGCCATAAGTTCATTTGCATTAAAATGCAGTCGAGAAATATGAGCTTCTTGCATTCTGATTCTACCATGCAGACTCACTGGCACGGTGGTTCTTCAAAGTGCTGTGCCCAGCTGAGTTTGTTGCAGGGTTGAAATGATTACAGTAGTAACTACTGCAGTACCCAACCATCCTGCCCTTTGCTGTCAAAAGCAATTAATGTGGATTACATATATTTGAAAGAAGAATTTCTTTCATTTCAAACCTTGGAGCATCTCCAGAGAGGATTAAGTTGGAAAAATGAATGGTCTCATTTGCATAAATTAGGGAAATGTGAATAATCATTTGTATTTGGAAAAGCTTGCTCAAATTCTTCCCAATACCTTGGTGCCATATGGCTCATCAGCTAAGTGCAACTAGAAAGTAAGAATTCCATAAGATAGCATAGAAGAGGAACAAAAGACCCCATTGTCACGTCGCATGTGCTTTGATGCAAAACTGAAAACAAATAAACAGAAGCAACTAATTTTAGATTCAGGCTATATATGGCTGTCTGACGGATTGAAAATAATATAATCTTTAGGGTTTCAGGGAAATTCATAAACCTTAGACACTACCTCTCCTGGAAATATGCACTGAATTTCAAGTGAAATTTGATTTATGCTTTAGATATTTGAGTAGGACAAAAGAAAAGACTTCCCTTAAGTCACTTTCACCTCTTAGAAGGTTTAGAAGTCTGAAGCTGGGAACAGAACAATGAACTTTAAGAGATGCACTATCTAACATAATGTTCCTACGGGGAAAATCTAGAGATAAGACCTGTTATGAGCAAACCCACTTGGCTTGACTATTTTCATCTTTTTCTAGGGGACATGTTCCCAATTGCTTTTCATAATTTTACCCAAGAAGCAATGACAATGGTGAAGTCACTTCCGTGAGCTTGAACTTCCCATCAGAATAAGTACACATTTAGAACTGAATCCAAGTGATTCTAGATTTACTACTCATAAGAAAGTTAAGCCCCCTCTTGATGTAGAGGGGAACTGGACATAACCATCCCAGGGTCCACAGGATGAAGGAATAGAGTATGGATTGGAATGGACTTATTGGTTTTCTGCTGGGGAACTATTATGATTAGTAAGGGAAGAAATTGTAATAGTGATGTGGAGAGGGTGGCCATGGTGGCTGCTGATGGTAGGGAGATGAAAGAAGAGATATGGAGTTGGGGCATTTTCAGGATTTGGAGTTGTCCTAGGTAGTACTGCAGGGATGGATGCTGGACATTGTGTGTCCTGTCGTGGCCTCCTGGGTGGACTGGGGGAGCGTGTGGACTACAATGTGGACCACTGTCCATGTGGTGCAGTGGTGCTCCAGAATGTATTCACCAGGTGCAGTGGTTGTGCCACAGTGATGGAAGAAGCTGTTGATGTGGGAGGGTTGGGGTGGGTGGGTTGGGGGTTACATGGGGACCTCATATTTTTTTAATGTAACATTTAAAAGAAAATAAAGAAGAAAAAACAAAGCAAAAAAAAAAAAAAACAACAAAGTTAATCAGGAGTATAGGTGATGTTTCCACTTCCTTGTTTTCTGATCTCTATTGAAAACATAAGACAAACCTCTCTTGGATTCATCCAATAGTTTTGCTTCATGGCATTTTCAGGTTCCAGAGGGCTGATGTAGGGGAACGTAGATAGAATTGGCAAAAGACAACCTTTTGGAATATCACAGGCTGACAACAGCTATGGTATGGAAATAGAAGCTTCAGAAGCTGACCCTAATCTGAAATCAGGAAAGAAGGTTAAACAAGAGAGACATGGATTTTTTCTAAGCTATGTCCATGCCATCCTCAGCTTCATTTTTCAACCTACTGAGTCATACTGACAGATTTTAGGAGCTCAGATAAGGAAGATATTAGTTTTGGAGAGAAGCAAATTAAAAAATAAAAAAAAGAAAGAAGGAGGTGAGCAGTCTCAGGCAATCTTAATTTGGTTTGATTATTATAAATTTTACATCAATATATGCTAATGATATATGTTGATACACAACATATTCCCTATTTAAGTTGCTTACAATCTAATTGGGAGCATAAGATTTATCACCAACAAAGAAAAAACAAAATTTGGAAGTATATATGTATATTATTGTTATAAAGGCCTATCAGTATGTGTCAAATAGACATTTGAAGTTTGATGATAGAGACATTTCCTAGGAAAATTGTCTCAAGAGGACTGTGTACTTTTTGCGGGCAGTGCCCACATCTTTTCATCTTTTCCTGGCTGAGAGGAATAACATTCCCATCAAGCTCTCTGCTTCCACACCTCAACCCAATTTTCTACTACAGTCTCCCTTCTCAAACCCTTCCTCTTGACTCTTTGGACATTTCTTTGCATCCTCATCTTTTTCATGAACATCCATGCTACCCTACTGTCTTCATAGAATATGGCTTCAGTGACACAATGCCTTATCGCTTCCCTCAGAGGTCAGATTTCTCTGTGATCCTCTTAAATGCAGCAGCTTGACTTCTCATTGGATTGGCTTGAGATCTGGGAGCTAGAAAATGGCCCTAATCTAGGTTTTCCTATGATCATTCCAAACTGTTAGGTCTCCACTCTCCTGGAAAAGCTCCCTGTCCCCCGAGGGTTAGTACACCCAACTATTCTATGCGTACCCCTTATTGTTTCTACCATCCAGTGACCTATTCAGCAACCCCTCCCCCCATCAGTAAATACTTTGACAATCTACTCATGCCTTTCTTTCCCAGTGTTGTCCTCATTTGGGGGTTTTAATATGTGTATGGATGTCCTATTAATACCCTTGCCTTTTTCAGTTCATTGACCTCTTTCCACTTATGTCACAAATTCCATGTGTCCACTCTGTACATTTATATCAACTCAAATTGTTCTGCCTTTTCAACCCACAATGACAATATTCCACTTGCTGACTATAACAAAAGGTTGTTCCTGACTGGTTTCCCTCTGCCTCTTTTCCCCTTTATCAACTCCTGCTATAGACAAGGATCCCTCTTCCTGAACTTCATTCCATTTGCTAGGCAATCATATTAAGACCATACTTATTTATATGATTTTGGGCCATACATTTCACTTTGCATGTCTTTGTTTCTTGGTCTCTTTATAAGTTTTGTAACTGTGTGGCTATCATCAGCTATTACAGGCAAGCAGCCATATTTTGGCATTGCTTCATAAAGAACTACAGGCAGAATATTAAAATTGTTTTTGACTTATGTGAAGAAGTGACTAAATGCCACTCACTTTGAACAGGGTGTCTATTTTGTGGATTTCATTAGAATAAGCCTGAATAATTTTCACAAATCCAGCAATGGAAATCTGTGTGCTAAGGACCCATGGATCACTTGTGGTAGGTAGCAAAACCAGTGAGAGGATTTTAAATCTTCAGATAATGGTACAATGTAAAGCATTAGAGGCCAATTCTCCAGGAAATGGTTCAAGGATAGAGGCTCAAAGTAATTTTTAAAATACTTCTTTTCAGCACAATCCTTTTATCTGACCTCATTAAAATGTCTCAGCATTGTTTATTCAACTACCATTTAATCAAAACCCTCTGCTAGATTCTTCCCAAGATTGATTTGTGATCCATATGAGCAAACATTCACAGAGGGTTATAATGAAAAGAAATGTAGGAGAATTATAGCAGCTTTCTTTTCTTTTTTGAACAGTAAATATTTTATTAACCCATCTTCATTTCTTAATATTGGTTTATCTTTGAATCATGCATAACTTTGCTTTAGATAAAAAGACTGTACATGCCTGAAAGTCAAAAAGATTGGGAGGAGATTAAAAATTTTGTATTTCTTAATTTTTCTCTTTACTTCTCACATGTAAACTTCCAATCTAGGAAAGACCAAAATAAGGTAAAATTTACTAAAAATAAATTTCCTTTCCAATTTTGGAGAAAATAGTTAATAGTCCTGTATCTTGTAGTGAGTGTTTTAATTTGATCTTAGTTACTATAGGTTTTAGAAACGCATGGAGGGTCAAAAAAAGTTATACTAGTATGGTACCTTCATTTCACAGATGAGAAAACCGAAGCCCACAGAGGTTAAAACAACAATTAGTTTAGCTATTTTAGTGTGGACATTATTTTCTCTCTGATGTGATTCCCTAGTTATTCATTGTCTCAATTTTAAGAAAAATATTTATAGCAGGACTATCATGACCATACTTGGAGAGTCAGCCCGATTATTTGAAGACCTGCAAACAGAATTTACCTCATATTTATTGCTATTGTTTAAATTCAGGAATTAATGGGGCATGAACAAGGTAGGAAAGTTCAAAAGCTGATTTATGCTTGAATCTTTTGGTTGGATATATAAGAAATATGTTGAGAAATCTACCTTTTCAGGATGAGGTAGATTTTATTTTCCAAAGATGGACCCAATAATATTTCCCAGTCCATGTGCTCCTCTAGAACATTGCCACTCCCCCATAAGGAGGGAACCTAATTCCCCTTCCATTGACTCTGGGTGGACTTTTGTGACTGTTTCAAACTATACAATATGGCAGAAATGATACTGGATGACTTGTGTGCCTAATTGGTAAAAGACCATGCTGCTTCTGGCTTCCTCACTGAAGACTTGCTATTGAAGTCTCCATTTGTCATGTTAGTGGCCAGTCTTCTCTGAGACCACCATGTATAAGGAAGCCAAAACTAGCCCACATGGAGAGGCCACACAGAAAGGCCCTGAGCCTATACCCCCAACCTGTTTCCCCTTTTTGCTCTTCCAAATACAGTCACTGTTTGGTTATGATGGGATCCCAAGCCAGAACCATCTATCTGAGTGCTTCCCAAATCTCTGACCCACAGAAACTGAGATATAATGAAATGATTGTTCTTGTTTTAAGTCATTACATTCTGAGGTCATTTACTATGCAGCAATGGTAACTGAAACAGACTTTATTTCCCACAATCCCCTTCCCTTAATGGTCTCAGGTTAATGTCAGTCACAGTAGATTTGGAAGGTGGATGGGAAGCAATGCCACATTTTTTTATTCTCTGATGGTTGATGAAAGGCATTAGGCACTGGAGTAGTCCATGAATGTTGCTGCTGAGCTGATGACTCACCTTGTCATATGGAGCAGCACCTGGAACTCCAATCACTTCAGCTCTTATTGAATAGCCCCTACAGATTCTCTAAGACCTCAGTCAAATGTGCTTGCAACTCCACGACAAAAGGAGCAACATTTGCTTCTCCTGCATGTCACCCATAAAACCCAGGTTGTAGGGACTGTAAAAAGGATATAGATTCCAGTTTGCTGTCATGCATCTTGTTTGCTTTGGGCATTCAAGTTCATCATTGTGGGTTTCATTTTACCTTTGCTCTGGTCCACATTCATCTTTCCTTCCCAGCTGCTGTTTGGTTGACCTATACCAATTGTAGATTAAACTCCAGATGCATAGACTCCTCCAGTAGCTTCCACAAGAGCTTAAGGTTGAATCCCCACAATAAATCCTTATGCTATATCACTTACAGTGGTTCTGCTTCTCTGATCAAATCCTGACTGACACAGAGTTGTTCATTGAGACACAAGAATGCTTACTGTGTTGGGATCATTTCTATGGAGATTAGTCTGTGAGGTGTTATGGCCTAAGCTCTATGATTTAGTCTTGGTTAAAGTTACTCTATATTTTCCTAGAAAAAACATTTGCTTTAGGTACCTATTAGCCCCAGGTACTTCAATAATGTAAAGGCCTACGATTAGAATCAGAGGTCCTGGAAATGCACATACAGAGACCTGTGCAAGTTCTGTTAGTACCTAAACAGTAGAATCCAACTTGAGTAAGAATATGTCCTCATAATCTTATAAATAAGAAGCGGAAGACACTTATGCTTAGCTTTCTTTTCTCCAGAAGTTCTCAAGTGATTCATATATTTATCTATCTTTCCATTTCTCCATCAATCCATCCATCTGACCTTTATTTATAGCTATTATTTTGTTTAAGGCAACCAGTATACCACTGTTTAGGTATGAAATACTGGAAAAGATACATGAAGATAAATAGAAGTAGTACAACATATTCGTAAATAAACTGACTTTATAAAATTGTATAAGTAAATACGGATTCAACTACTATTAAATAGATGGATAGCAATAAATGCCTGCATTGTAAATCTCTGGTTTATGCTTAATAAGGAAGAGAAGGATAGGGGTTGAGAAATTGTCCATATGGTTTTCAGATATTTATCATGCACTATGGAATCTCCAGAATATTTTTACCATGTTCTCAGGGTAGTAAAAGCAGTATTGAATACCTGGATCATTGCCTGAGCTATTCTTTGTAGAAGCTGGTTTCTGGGGAGATCTCCTATCTCTTTGGCTATGTGTGTGGTCATGGAGATCGTCAGAGAGCCTGTTAAATAGTACTTCTCATTCCTACTGTATTTTTCAACCAACTCTGAAATATGACAAAAGCAGAAGACATGGATGCCAGTCTTCATTACCAATGTTGGCTAATTTGGAAGACAAGGCTTAATACTGGAGTTAAATCAACCTATGAAGCCAATGCCAGCAGCAGGAAGATTTACAAACTAAGTCATGGGCAATTCTAAACACAGCAGGCTCCATATATATAAGGAACACAGGACAAAAAGAAGCAAAGGGAAACCTCTGCTTCTATGAGTTGGTCTATTTCCAAGAAGCATGGCTATTTAGATGATGTACTCCAGCTACTTTGTGGTGGAACAAGAAGTGGAAAGAGGCTTGGAAAATGACACTAACTGAGCTCTCTTCACATACACAAAAATGAGCACTAGAATGGGAAATAAGTGTTTTCCCTTAGTAGTGTGAACTAACAGTAATTGTTTTTCTTTGTTAGGTATGGGACCTTACATATATTTTGGCAATTCTCTTTCACTGAATCCTTTCCTTTACCCTGTAAATCTTGTAACATACTTCCCATATTAAAACCTCAGTAGTAGGAGAAACAGAATAAGACTGTCCTGAATGCTGCTTCCTCTTTTGACATTTGTTTCCCTACATTTGCTCCTTTATGTCAAAGTGAACTGTAACTTACAGGTAACAATGGCTCACAAAAATGCTGCCTTAATTCCACATCACCCATTTGCTCATCTATACTGAAGCAAGCCCTTAGTCCAAACATCAACTGAAACAATTCTTAACGAAGTCATCTTGACAACACAATTGGTAAATATGTTTTCTTTGCAGTCCTCATCTTACCCGTCCACTTTGCAGGACTTGGGCAGTTTCCCTCCTTCTTGGAACTCTCTCTTCCATTGGCCTTCATTGCACACATCTTTCCTAGTTCTTCTTTGACTGTCCTGGTTTCTTCTTTTTCTCAGCATCGTTTCCTGAGGAGTCTGTGGATAGGGACTCTCCCTCATTTATCTCTGAAGTTCCAGTGCCTTGAATAGTGCCTGGTCCCTGGTGGATGTGATTGCCTCTGCAAGAGCCATTCCTCTGCCCTGTGCCATGTTGATGCTGCTCTTCATTTCCCCTCCCAGGCTTTCACCCTCCCACATGCTAAAAAATGATGACTTCATTTTCAGTCCCAGGGATGAATAATGATTTGTTTAAAACAACCATTTCCCTTTCTACTGATTGGTATAAGCATGGAGTTATGATTCAATCATGGACAATAGTGGGAAAGTTTCTAGGGAACTTCAAGGATAGATTTTCCTAACCATTAAAAAGAGGGAGGAGACAACGTTTTCTTTAAAATTGCTAGTGACTGGAGCTGCAGTAGCCAGCTTGTAACCATGAGCTAAAAATCTAGGTAAGAGAACCTGCTGCCTTGTTGGCATCTTTGATCCTAGTAGTGTTTTAGGGAAAAAAATTGGTCTGTGATGTGCGGTCCATTTGGATCGGAGTTGTTGAAACTGAGGACAGACAGACCGGTTACATGGCTATTATAGTGAAATGGTTCAATCTGGATCAGTAAAAAAAGAATGGACATAGTCAAGAGACATCACTGAGGAAACTTTCTTACAGAAAAAAATACAAATGTTATCCAGAGTATACTATGGTTATATGCTTAATTGTCTCTCCCTCTGGGCTACCAACGTGCATAGCTACTTGGAATTAGCCATTTTTTTGAGGGAATTTTAAAAGGTGGAGCCAGCTATTCTAATAACTATTTTATTGAAACAAAAGATGTGTGAGTTGAACTTTTCCTTCTTCCCAGTGGTACAATTCTAGATATTACCTGGTAGTCTAAAAATAGGCAATTAAACCAATGTTCCCAAACTGTGATTGATGGAATGCTAATTCTGTGAGTTGTTAATAGATCTCTTACAAATCAAAGGTGAAGAAAAGGGTGAACTTGGGCTAAATGAATTGAAGGATGTGGGTTAAAGTTCACACTTCAAGACTTTTTGGAGCCTTTAATATTCTAGTATAGAATGTGAATTTCTCAATTAAGGATGCACTAAGTAGCAGTATTTATAAAACTTACTGGTCCATCCATTGCAAACTTTTATCACTCAGCATCTTATAGGATTGGATTTTGTGGAATACACTTTGGGACATGCTGCTTTAAAGAATGATTTCACTCTAGGGTTCATTTCTTTTTCCTCTGGTGCATCACACCCCAGCTATTCAGTCTCCTCCGTGTAAAGGGCCCATTACAGATGGGATTGCCAATTCCCTGGCGGCCATGAGCTTTTGTGCAGTGAAATTGACATCCCCATTTAAAACACTGAGGCAGGAAGAGATGAGGCATATGACTGTGTGAATAGAGCTATTCCCAGGGGACAGGAAGGAGGAAAGAAAATCTATGAGCTTGCCTTGGATTGGTAATGAGTCAAATGTTCAGCCAGACCCATTGGGCACTGAGAACCCATGCTTGCCACTGAATACAATGTTTTCAGGCCAAATAAAAGGCGTTTTCGAAAGGAACCTCTGAGGAGGGCATTCTTGGGTGAGAAAATACTAGTGGTCCTTCCCCAGGGAGAGAATTTTTCTGGAATCATCTCCCAAAACAAGTGCTCTTCTTTATTACAAATTCCCAGGCAGTGGTGGGGTCTACATTCCGCCTGCCCCAGTGTGGTTTGTGCTTTGCTCCCAGGGGGCCTCCCATGTTGTACAATAGATACGTGTGGTTTAGGAGTTTAACACGTGCACATTTACCAGGGTTCAAATCCTACCTCTGGTACTATGTGGATTCTGACCTAGGGAAGATAGTCTCCATTTTCTCACCTATATAGTGGGGAGACTAATAATACCTCCTTTACCACATCCTTGTGGGACTTAAATAAATCCAGTGTTGAGCATAGAATAATACTTCATAAATGTTTTTGTAATTACTAAATTCCTTTTGAAACACTGCCACACATTTTTAAGAGGAAGCATTTCTATGAAGAAGCGATAGCATATGTGAATCTACAGAGAAGGAGTGACCTGCAGACAGGGTCTCAGTTACAGCTTAGGGTTCGGAAAGGAGAGCAGTGTGTGCCATATCATCGCATTGGGACCCACAGATGTGAAGAAGCGTCACCGGAGGATTTTAAGCTGGGAAGGGCCGTGGTTAGGAAGACCATTTTGACAGTAGCATAGAATGGTGTATAAGTATCAAAATTTGGAAGATGGCATTTACCTTCATGTAACTTGCTCTCTAATTTAAAATAAATTAATGTGTTGATCCAATAGATATTTATTACTAAATATCATGGTTGATAAATAATCAATTTGCATGTCCATAATATTGACAATGAATTTAAGCGTATCCATACACTGGTGAATTCTGCCTCAGGCTTAGAAAATTGAATATATATTTAAATATTCCTTGAATAAAACAACATGCCTTTAATTTGTACAGCTCAGAAAAACAATCTTCTCTTTCTTAGCCCTATAGTAATGGCCTTTGAGTGATACTACACAAACTACAAACCATCTCTGAGGCTTCCTGATCCCTGAGAAGGCAAAGGAACATATTTTAACCTAAGAATGCTTTCCATGTGAAAATCCTGTTGCTGGAAAATGAATTTCTGAATGAGGACACCACACATTAGATTTCGTATCTTGACATTTCTTATACTCTCATCGTCTGCCGTCACCCTCTTCAACTAAAATCCTCTTCTGATTCCCCCATGAAAATACCATTCTCCTGGTGTCCCCAAAGGAAACAAGTGTTCAGGCTTTTCCCCTATGGGAGGGGCCCCTTCCAACCCTTCTCTGTCTGTCCAGGTTATATTCTTTCTTCAGGGTCCTTATAAGATCCATCTTCTACATAACAATATTTCTGAATGTCCCAATCTATCATCTCAACAATCTGGAAATGTCTTTTGAAGGGATTACTCAATTGGAGCTCCATCTGAGCTGCATACAGAGATGTCTCTCTCTTTATGTACAAATCTTTGTGAAAGTTTGAGCAGGGTGTGCTGGAGGTGTGATGAGGCCCACATGGCATGACCTGGAATACTGGTGAAAGAGAGGTAGTCAGGAATGGGTGGGACTCTGGATGGGAACAGGTATACAAAGTGTTCTGGCAGGACTGACCTTTCAGGCAGGTAGTATTCAGCCCAATATGCTCAAAAGGACCAGGGCAGCTGGGCAAATTGTTAAGAGTCAGGTACATGCCAAACTTGGGGTCTTTGGACGTTTCCTTAAAGTCTCTGTGTCTCAGTTTTCTCAGCTATAAAGTAAGGCAAAAACAAAACAAAGAAAGAAACAAATAACACAAAGCAACAGTAAAAAAACACATCTCATAGAGTTATTGTGCAAATTAAATCAGTGACATGTACAAAACCCTTAACATGGTGATTGACACATAGCACCAAATAAATGACGGTTATTATTATTATTATTATAGTTGGTAAATGAGAGGTTACAATAAAGTGCTCCTAGAACTTAGAAACAAGTTACCCTCTGTGAGAGGATCTAGGAAAAATCAACTCATAAAAAATGAGATTAACTAACTGTGGAATTAAGCTCCCCTAAAACAGTCGACAAGTCTGTGTGGCTACGGAAATTTGGGAAACACCCAAGTCCAATCAAGCAGGCGGAGGTATAACATTACAAAGACCCAGCTGGAATGTGATTGATGAAAAAGAAACTTGGAGTCCAATCAATTGTATTAGCATAACTGAAATAAAAAGAATGTCTCAAGAGAACTGATAGACTCTAGAATAAGGAAGGGTCAGAGATCAAGATATTGTTGTTGCTTTTTTCAGTACTGTGGGAGAGGAAGAATATGAAAGGAGATGATGGAATAGAGGAAAGACAGAAAGAGAAGAGATTTTGAATCCAGAAGACCTGAATATTCAGGATGCTACCTCAAGGGTACAGCTAAAATTGTCCTATTGTCTCTCCTTCAGAGACAATCCAATATTATTTGCCCTTCTTCCAAACAAATTTTTTTATCCCAATTTTGACTTCAATGGCTAATGAGTGTTTCTAACCATTCTCATCATCATAAGGGGATTCAGTAGCCAGACTAATATAAGATCTCAGTAGCTGGAGGGGTGAATTACCCCAGTAAGTCCTGCCCTGGCCAACAGTGACCCTGGAATTAGACAGACTAAGCCTGCAGAGGAGCTCGTGACTACAGTTGATCCCAGCTGGTCAACCCTGATTAGATTTGAGTCATTCAAGGAACATCTATGCCCAGCATACTCTGCACAGAACACGGAGCTGTTTGGGAAATGAATAGGATGTTGCATTAGCTTTCTGGGAGCTTTCAGTTCAGAGACTCTATAAATCTTACCAGCAAATCCTCAAGTAATTGATGTCAGACATGATCAAGGTGCTGCATTATCATGCAGAAAGCAAGGACTAATTCCACTGAGGGGAGTGTCCTTGAGAGATGGACATCCTGGAAGTAATGGCATTGGACTGGCACTTAAACAGCAGTTGGCATTTCAAATGTAGGTATAGGGTATTGATGGCATTACAATAAAAGTAACAGCATGAAAAAAGGGGATTATTTTCAAGGGAGTGTGGGGGTAAGCTGGAGATCAACTAGCTATAGGAGTGACAGAAAAAAAGGACTTAACAAGGCACCTTTGATTTTGCACCTCTTGATATCTCTAGCAACTGATACAATGGGCTGTATGCAACAGGTACTCAGCAAAAGCTGCTGATTGATTTTCTTAATTTTTATGCTTGAGGGACATACCTCCACTATCAGGGAGTAATGGTCTCTCATGTATTGTTAAATAAACAAGAGATTCCCAAATAAGTTAATGATACACAACCCGCACCTGGTATTACTTAAAATAAGGGAACAGGAAGTGGATCAACTTTTGGACACACCTGAGAAAAATTAGGAATGATCTCTATTTGTCATAAGGCTTTTATAGCACTTTTTAAAATATAGTCTATCTAATTTAATTTCATGAGATCGCTTTTTGCCTATTTTGCTGTCATAAAATTAAAAACTCAGAGAGGGTGCATAATTTATCTAGGTCACACAGCATGTATGTGGAATAGCTGGGACTCTAGGCCCTATCGGTTAGATTCCAGAGCCTTGCTCTTAACCACACTAGAGGGGTACCATCTTGAGTCTCACCATTCCGCTCTGTGGGGCTTGCTGGAAATCAAGACAGAAGTAGGAAGGGAGAGGCATTGCTTCTTTCTCAAGTGATGGCATAGAATAATGTTCAAGAGCTTCTTCTCTGCACTCAGACTACATGGGTTCAATTATGAGCTTTACCACTTCACTAACTTTGCAAACTTAGGCAAGTTCCTTAAGTTTTGTACCTCAGTCCCAAAGTATTGCAACTTTTCTTTGACTTTAATACAACTTGAATTTTGGTAGGGAGAGCTGATTTCAACCAGGTGTATTCATAATCAAGTTTTCACATGGATTCAACAAATAGGGTTTCTGAAAACACATACAAAGAAAACCGGGGTAGGGAAGACAGGAAAAACTGAACTTGAAATTTGTCAAATAATTGGGTTATTTGGAAAACAGCAGGAGCCTATTTGTGGAACAAGTTCCATCACCTATTTTTAAAATCACTGTTTTTCTCAAATCCAAGCATTTCCCTTTGTGCAAATCTATACTGGCAGTTCTGTGTTGGAAGCTCTTCTTGACAGCAGAGAGATTCTGGCATGGGTTAACAAGCAAGCATTTTACAATTAAAGGAAACATTTGAAGAATTTCCTGTCCTGGAGAGCTTGAAGATTAGGATAGCTCCTCTCCAGAAAGATTTAAAGACCCAATTTCTAAAAACAAGAGGATGAACAAGTTTATCACTGAAACCATAATTTGTCAGTTGAACCAATTGAATATGCATTGGCCATTTGCAATGTGCTCAGCCCCATGGCCACTAAGTATAGCGCTAGTGGGAGAATTCCTACTCTAAGCAAGCTTCCAGTTCCTTTGGCAGACAAAGCATGCCCTGAAGGACAATGGAAACAGTACATGGCAATGAATTGTCCATTCCTCCATCAGTGAGGCTCCACTCAGGAAAATAAAATCCACACCAGTTATTTTAACATTCAGAATTTAATGTAAGGTCTTGGTGAGACAGGTATTGGGAGAATGAAAAGACGAAAGTGATCACTAACTGTAGGAAGCAAATACCTCCCCCTAGACTGGGGAAACAAAGAGAAGAGTCAAGTGTTACTGGTACCTTCCAAAAGGAGGGGCCTTTTGGAATTGGGCAAAGATTTCTTAGGAGCGACGGCTGCCTGGCTAGTGCCAATGCCCAGGCCTCTGGGAAGAGGACTTCAGGAAGTTAATTCAGGGATTGTGGAGATGTGTATGGGGAGGAGCAGGAGAGACAAGAAACTGAATCTACTGCTTCTGCAAGGGAGAAGGAACATTGCTGGAGGGAGGGTGATAGGAACAGGAAGCAAGGCAGAAAATCTCAGCATCACTTAGGGCCGTGATGGACACTCAGGGGTTCAGTCAGGTGGAGACTGGCATCGTGGCTCATACCGTCAGGTGAGAGCAGCCTTGTAGGTCGAAATGGTTAGTCCATTTTGGAGCAGGGAATCTGAAAAGAAGGGAAGCAATAAGGGAAGGGGGCATTCCAAGTGGAAAAAACTGCCTGAGAAAAGGCATAAAGTAAGAATTTTAGAAAGTACTATGTGGTACAGAGAGTAGATGAGTTTTATTTAGATCACAGAAGCAAAGGAGAAGAAAGGCAATTCCTGAACAAGGTACTAGTGTGGGAAATCTTCTAGAAGCCATTTATTCTGACTTCTCCTCTTCAGACATGAGGAATCTGGGGTCTAAAGAAGTGAAGCACCTGAAACCCACTCACTGGGTTGTTTAGGGTCGTTTAGTTCATCTAATGACCATCTGCTTGTTCTCCTTGCCCTCATTCTCCGGTTGCATCACTGAACCCTTAGAGCCTATTCTGGGAATGTTCAGTTCCCACCAACTAAGCTGGGAATTAGCAATGAGGAAATATTAAAGACAGGAAAAATGAACAGTGTATGCGATGTTTTGGGGAAAATTCACTCTGACGGTCAGAAAGAGAATGGAGACCCAGGCCCATGGGACAGCCTTGGAAGTGATCAGGGTACAAAAGGATAGAGCCTGCATACCCACTGCCATTCCGCTTATCAACCCAGGCCTGCAGCAGAGGGGCGAAGCCAGCTACAGGCAAACAGCCTTTTTCAGCCACAATGTAAATTCCAGCTAGTTGCCTTCCTTGTCATGGTGCTGTTCCAAGCCACACCTCATTCTTCCCCTGTCACTGTGATATGAGAAAGTATGGGCAGGTCTGAGAGCTTCTTAAAAAGCCTTATTTTGGGCATGACTCATACCCATTTTAATTTAAGGCTATATCTATATACCTATTGAGAAACAGGAGAACTCAACTGTATTTAATATATATGTATACATATGTGCACACATACACATGTATATATGTGCACATACATATCCATGTGAATATATATATCATCATTAGATATATCTGGACGATAACTCCTGATTGGATTGTAAACTGTTCAGCTCAGAAAAGATGGTTTCTAGTTAAGAATGAAATGGGCTATTGATAATTTTGCCGGGATTATGTGTGTCAATGGGAAATATCCCAGACAACTAGAACTTATGTTCATTCTATTTCGAATTTATTATTTTTTTCTTTTCTTCTCCCTGACACCTAATTTTCATGCTAAGCACTATGGAGACTTGAAAAATGTTAACTGATATGGTCATGGCCGATGGGGTTAACTACCAGGGCAGATGGCCCCTCTTTGGAAATGGTGTTTATGTGTGATGAATCTGGACTCAGATGGGATCTCCCTTCATAAGACTTTCATGCTAATGTGCTGGAGGTGCAGTTAATGTTGGGGTTTAAGATATATTTAGGGGATTTGAATCTCTGGACTGACAATGTGATAGCCAGATCCTGAGCCTCAACAGACTCCAGCACCTACAATCTGATTTATTGGACTTACCACACTCAGCTAAGATGGAGGTGAAGAAGGACAACCACCACACCATGGAGCCTAGAGTGATTACAACTGAAAATGGGAGGATTGCATCCAGCATCCAGGTGGAATCTGAGCCTCCTCTTGACATAAAGGTGCAATGGACACAACCAATCCAGTGTCCACATAGAAGAGGTGGCATTGGATTGGGAAAAGTGGACATAATGGACAAAGGGTATGGGGAAAGGCAGGAAGAGATGAGAGGTGGAGGCGTCTTCGGGACATGGAGCTGCCCTGGATGGTGCTTCAGAGGTAATCACCGGACATTGTAAATCCTCACAGGGCCTACTTGATGGAATAGAGGAGAGTATGGGCCATGATGTGAACCAATGTATATGAGGTGCAGAGGTGCCCAAAGATGTACTTACCAAATCCAATGGATGTGTCATGATGATGGGAACGAGTGTTGTTGGGGGGGGGGGGGAGAGGGGGGGTGGGGGGTGGGGTTGAATGGGACCTCACATATATATTTTTAATGTAATATTATTACAAAGTCAATAAAAAATAAAAAAATTAAAAAAAAAAAAAAAAAAAGAAAAATGTTAACTGAGTTTGCAATACTGGCCCCTCTCACATCATGTTTTAGGCAATTAAAAAGCAGCACAGTATTGTGAAAAAATTGTGGACTTTGGAATCCTCCAGACCTATATTCCAATCCCAACTTTGCCAACAGCTTCTGTGACTTTGGACAAGCTCTATAACCATTCCTAGGTATTATATTTGGTCTTTGTAAAATGAAGATGGTGACATTTTCTTCTGTGGAAGTGAGGATAAAGAGACGATACATGGAGAGAATCTTGCACATAATAGGCTTTTAAAAATGGGAATCCTTTCTTCCATTAAAAACAATGAAGCAAATAGGGCTTCCAGATTATTGGAAAATATCTATCTATGCTTCCTGCCAGCCAGCCAGCCAGCCATTTTTCTCTGTGAAACTCCCTTACTAGCAGATTAAGCCATCCAGGTGACAAAATCACAGAGCGGGCTCCAGCATCACCCTTTTTCCTAAAACATTTTTATATACATGAAATCTGACTGTACTAAACATCAAAGTCAGTGGGTTGGTGTTGACATTGCCCAATAGGATAATTACAGTGTAGTTATATTGTACTTATTATGCACAATATAATGAAGTTTATATAATTAAATCCATCATTAACTACAGTCAATGTATTCCACCTAACTTCTGCAATTCATCTTCCTTTAGTTCCTTAGAGAAAAATCTACCATATCATGCACTCTGGGATGAAGGGCAATTCCTTTTATTGCCTTCTTGCCTTTTTTCTTCACAATGTTTAATACAATCATACCATTTTATAGTTTGCAGAGGATTTTTTTCAAACTCCAATTTATTTTATTTTGCAACAAATGCATAGGTGGATTTTTCATGTATACTTTGTAGATTTTGAGCCAGAGTTCAGAGAGGTTAAGTAGCTTGTTCAAGGATACCCAGGTGGTAAATGACAAAGTGGCTTAGCCTAGGAATTCAGACTCAGCTATATTAAGAAATGCAATTGTCCTTAGGTAACTCTTCACTTTACTTTCCTGAAGAGTCACATCTATTCAAAAAACACTTTACCCAGGGTTCTCCACCTTGAGTATGATTATATAGAAATCTGATAACATACTTCATGGCCTGATTAAGACCTTCAGACATCCAAAGTGTCAAAGTAGGGTGTTCACCAACCCCCTATCTGTAATAAAAAATAGCTAAACAAAAAACTTGCATGTGGATGCTAAAATTAAGGTTGCCTATTTCTAAGTTTTCTCTTATTGCCAGATTCTGAATAAGTTCATTAAAGCCGAATCTGGCTGGTTTGTTTTACTTTGATCATTTACTTATTTGTGCAGAGCCCTCTTTGATGATGCTCTTGGAGATTCACAACTGACAGTCCCTCCAGAACTCATGAAATGAGAGTTGGAGCAGATAACCTCTGATTGACTTCTTTTTTTGGTCTTTATTTTTTTTAAATGTTACATTAAAAAAATATGAGGTCTCCATATACCCCCACCCCCCTCACCCCACCCCTCTCATAACAACAACCTTCTCCATCATTATGGGACATTCATTGCACATATCTCTGAGCACTGCTGCAACACATGGTCACTGGTCCACATTATAGTTCCAACTCTCCCCCAGTCCATCCAGTGGGCCATGGGAGGACATACAATGTCTGGTAACTGTCCCTGCAATTCCTCCCAGGACAATTCCAAGTCCTGAAAATGCCCCCACATCACATCTTTTCTTCCCACTCCCTACCCTCAGCAACTACCATGGCCACTTTCTCCACATCAGTGCTATATTTACTTCCATTACTAATCACAATAGTTCCAGAATAGAATATCAGTAGGTCCACTCTAATCCATACTCTATTCCTCATTTCTGTATGCCCTGGGATGGTTATGTCCACTCCACCTCTACATCGAGAGGGGGCTTAGATCCATGATTGATGGATGTGATTCTCCTACTTGGAGTTGTAGGCACTCTCAGTTCCCTGGTGTGGTGATTGACCATCTTCACCTCCCTGTTATCCAACCTGTGCAAGTCCAACAAACCGAGAGTAGGAGCTGCAACTCTGCTGAGGCTCATGGCCCAGCTGGCACATGGCCAGTCCAGAGATTGAAGTCTCCTAGGTATACACCAACCCCAGCACCAACCACAGGTTCAGTAAAAGTGACAAAAGAGGCATGCATAGAAAGGTCACATCTGAATCCAATTCCATCACACTCAAGAACACAAATTCCCAGGTAGGGCCCACTGACAAGGCACTGAACTCCAGAGCCAACCACCATGTTTGTAGAACCTGTGTGTCTCTGTAGCCCTCAGGAGCACCAGTACCTGGGATTGTGTGTACTTCGGCTGTCTCTGGGGTCCTGGTTTATTGTTTTTCTCACCTGATCCCACCCTCAGGATTCCACCTTCCCTCCTTGGCGGATGAAGATCCAGTAAGCATGAGTTGGGGTCTGAGGCTCCGCCTTCTGCTCGCCCTCCTGCAGTCTTACTGGGTAACTCAGCTAACCTGTATCAACCCCTTGGTAGAAGACAGGTGCCACCCCCTCACCTCAATTGGCTGAAAAAGGTCCGAATCTATGTCCAAAGGGCCTTGGGGCTAGTGGTTTCAGTGTCACCATCCATTTGTTCAATCATTGATTCCTCCTTTCTGCCAACACTTATTAAACACCTGCCATGAGCCAGGGAATCCTTTAGATGCAGTGACTGTAAAGGAATATCAGAAAGAGCACTTGCCCCATGCAGTGTATATTCAAGGAGAGAAGAAAAATACTTTAAACACTGCATCAACTAGTTTTAAGTAGAAGGGGTTTATACAAGACGTTTGAATAGTTGGGGAAGGGGATAAGTTCTTTCTGGTGAGGTGGGAAACAGCTTCCTAAGGAGGAAATCCTTTCTCTGCCATTCCTGACCTATCTCTGCTACCCCTGACTTACATGCCCTTGCACCAATAATTTAGCCCCTGTGAGACCCCATTTGAAACGTGGGAAACAGAATCCCAACTTCATAGGATGGTGTGGTGAACATGAACATGGTACATAAAATACTCAGCCAGGTGCCTGGCACGTGGTAACCTTAGCTATTTAAAGAATTACTATTTTTATTATCAACTAGGGACAACTAAGTGGGTGGGAATGGGAAGAACATCCCAGAGGACAGGACACAGGGCTCCTCTTCCCTTCATGTAGCCCTTGAACTTGCAGAGCTACAAAATACCAGCTCCAACCCTGGCCTGAGGAGAGTTGGTGAGGGAGGGAGGGGATCCAGGTATTTATGGAGCTGGAGATGTATCACGCATGCTCTTCCAAAGCCCAGTTTCAGAATCCTGACACTGAGCCCTATCCTGCAAACCCCCTCCTCCCTTCCCCAGCGCTCACTCAGTGGGCCATCCCGTTCTCTTCCAGGGGTTAAGGCCCTGCCAGCCCCAGCATTTTCTTTACACAACCACTGGATCCTCTGATAGAAATCTTAGTATTCTCAAGTCATTATCAGGCCCAGGAAAATTATTTTCTGCTACAGAGCTGGGATTATTTCTTTCTTTCCAAACCAAGGAATCTAGTTTTCATTCAATGGAAAGTTGTAATTTTTGGCCCATAGCAATGTCTGGGGGAGATGAGAACAAGAAAAAGAGAGGTTGAGATTCTGGAGAATACCACCAGACAAGGATACCACAGCACACAGTAACAAAAAGATAAAATCAAACATTAACTCACTCTGTTGAGGATGGGGAAATATAACCAAGGTTCATACAAGCTTAACTACAACTGCTTCTTTGTTGTGATCCACTGATGTTGAATACAGGGGGGAAATATTGCTGTGAGCTCCAAATTCTAAGCTGCATTGGATGGATAAGGCAAGAGAGATGGAGAATGGAGAGAAGAGAATGTGTTTCCCTCTCAATAATTAAAAAATGGAAGGGGACTCTGGCCAAGAGAGATGAGCCAGAATGGTGCCGTCCATTCGGGCAGCCTCTCTCCTCCCCTTCCCAGCTTGGAATGAGACCGAATGTGTACTTACTGCTGAGGATAAACTGGGTTGCTATCAAGTGGGTGAAATGCCTTCCATTGCACATTCAGCACAGGTCCCCCATAGCTAAAAGGCTGGCATGGAGTTAGGTGTTCAGCTTAGGAGCCGGCAAACTCCAGTTCTTACACACTAATGGAGCTCCAGGGGCCCCTCCAGCACCTGGGGAAAGATTTGGGTTAATCTACTTCAATTTTATTTTATTCTGGGTTTCTTTTTTTTGTTTTTAGATGAGTTCCTTTCCTCCTTGGTAGAGAAACCCTTGCTGTATCAAATGTCCTCTCTGGGCTTTAGAACTTCATTAATTAGCATCTTTTAAATGGTTGGGTAATATTCTTTTCTCCTTTTTCCGAGCCATTTCCCCAAGCCCTAATTTTAATAAAGCTGGTGCTCATGAATGTTTGAATTTTAAAACCCTTGGTTGTAAGAAAGACAGAGGATGCATTTTAAAAGAGAGCCGATCAAGGATAACTCAAATAGTGAACAGGACTTCCTGCTTTTATGAATCTACTTTAAAGATCCAATATTATCTTAAAGCATTTTCTTTTTTTCTGTAGATATAGCAAAGAGCAACCTAAGAAATCTGCAGGTTTTATTAGGGGGCTGAGATACCCAGGAAGAGTTAGGAGAGTAACTCTGGCATATTTTAGTGTGGGTGGCAATTTCATTTAAAATAGAGCAATAATAAACCAGTTTTTATTTTTTTCATAGATAAGCACTATATTTCAGGTGGTAAAGGTGAACCACTTAAGAGCTTTTTAAAAAGGGAACACATGACTAAAACTCGTTAAGACCCTAAATTGTTCATAGGATTTATGCAGAGAGGAATGCATTTGCTAGCATAGACTGTTAAAGGCAAAAATGGTTGGAAATCGACTCCACCGTTGCCCACCTGCCTGGTGCAAGATTGTACGTTTCCCCAGCAACTGGGATAACATCGTAACCACTTACAGTGCTGCGGAGCCTGCAGCCCCCTGGGTGGCTTCGGGTGGTACTGATGCTATCAGCTGTTGCTAGGGAAACACAAAACCTTGACCTTCTGAGACCTGCCAGGCAAGAAGTGGAGAAATACAGTTTTTGATCCCTCTTTGAATTCTCTTGGTAAAAAAAGGAATATAATTCTGTGCCTAGCTGCCACTGAATTACTTATTAAATGGATATACCTATATAAATAAAGACATTATTCAAATAACACGTTGTGCATGCAAACATTCTCTTTGGTAGACAGAAGGTGCTTCTATCTGTGCAAGTGCTCTATGTTTCTATGTCTTTCCTAGAATCTACTCGTTAGCAACTGGTAGTGGGATATTTCTTCCAAGCCTCTCAACCTCACCATCTCCTCAAATTTCATTTTCTCCTGGACCCATAACTTGGAGTATAGATTGAAGAGGAAATTCTGCAAGGATTCTTAAAACATTTTATTTATAAGAAAGCTGGGATCCTTGAACAGTGTCGTGATTTGCCCAAAGTCATACAGATTTGGAGGGAGAGAGGTGGTACATGTTTAGGTTGTGCCTTACTTCAGCTCAACCTGTACTGGTTACCTTGCTCTTTGAGTTCTATACACATTCTTGAGCACTTTCAGTGGTTCCTTCTGTCAAGTATCTCTTCAGCTTGTGAGTTGCTGTCATGTCTGGAATCTCTCTACACTGTTTTTGACTGAATCATCTTTGTCTTCTGTCTTGAGTGCTTTGGGAAGGGAAGAGGGGAGGCATCTAGCTAAGCACTTAGTGACCTATGAAAACTGAAATGCCTGCACTCTGGAGCTAAACGGAATAGATCCCAGTCATTCTTCAAAGTTCTCTTGAGTCCTTTGTCATTATGAAAATTTCCCCTGCTTGCTTTGTGAAGAGAATATTGGAGAACCAATGGCAAAGGAGTCACTTAAAGCATTTCACTGCAATGCAGAGAAGTCAGCAGTTGGTGAATATATTTTTAAAATATATCTTTTATTTATTTTTAAAAGATACTTAGATTATACAAAATGTTACATAAAAAAAAATTAAGGGATTCCCATATGCCCCACTCCCCACACCTCCCACCCTTCCCCACATTAACAACTTTTTTCATTAGTGTGGTACA
This sequence comes from Dasypus novemcinctus, assembly GCF_030445035.2. Lineage (NCBI taxonomy): Eukaryota > Metazoa > Chordata > Mammalia > Cingulata > Dasypodidae > Dasypus > Dasypus novemcinctus. The sequence continues at coordinate 169,120,623 of NC_080675.1, read as the reverse complement.
TTCATTGCAATTGATGAACACATTTTGGAACATTGCCACTAATCATAGATTATAGTTTACATTGTAGTTTACACTCTCTCCCACTCAATTCTGTAGGTTATGGTCATATATATAAAAATCCGTATCTGTTGTTATAATGTCACTCAGGACAATTCCAAGTCCTGAAATTGCCCCTGTTTTACACCTCTTGGTCCTTCCCCCTGACTTCAGCTGTCTCCACATCAATGATATAATTTCTTCCTTTGCTAGAATCACAAAAAGTCCATAGTATAAAACAGTAAGTCTACTCTAGTCCATATTATATGCCCCAATCCTGAATATGGTGATGGTGATGCATACTTTACCTCTAATGGAGAGGGGGATTCAGTCCCATATGGGTGATGGATGGGACTCTTTTTCTTGCAGTTGTAGACTCTCTTGATTCCTTGGTGTGGTGGTTGTCCATCCTCACCTCCTTGTTAGTTGTCCTGGGTGACTCCAATGAACTGAGAGAGTAGGTGTTGCAACTCTGCTGAGGCTCAGGGTCCTGCTGGCACGTGGACAGCTCAGAGATTCAAGTCTTTTGGATGTACACTAACCAACTCCACCATCAACTATAGGTTCAAATAACGGGGACAGAAGAGGCATATACAGAGAAGTCACATCTGAGTCCAATTCTGTCCCACTCAGGAGCACAAACACCAAAGTAGTGCCCATTGGCGAAACAAGGTTGGTGAATATTTTTAAGCGATGACTAAGACATTATAAATCTGCCTATTGAACAGGCACAGTTTCCCTTTCCTTCCTTATAAATCAAGGGCAATATTATTTTACTTGCCTCTGAATTTGTAAAGCTATACAGAAAAGCACATGGGCTTTGTTGATCATGGTCTACTTTTTATTACAAGTTCAGAGTATTTTGATGGTGCTCAATTGCTATTTCTTCTATTCAGGTTATTTTTATGACTGGACTAATACTCTTAGTCATGTGTTGTAAAGAAAAAATGATTCAGAAAGGCAAGCCTTCCTGAAAAATGAATTTTGGTCCCATTTATTTAAAGTGTTGGCACCATAGTGCTGGTTCACCAGGCTGGGGTCTTTGCAAAGGAGAGGGGAGTGGGATGATATTCTAGATGCAAATGGTAATGCCAGTTGCACTCAGCAAGTGTATAATGAGAGGATCAGACCAGACCATTAGGTGCATCAAGACAGGATAAACCATGCTTCGAGTATGCTTGGTTCATGATGAAAGATCTTTTTCATAATTCCATTCCTCACAGAAGAGAGGAAATCTTTTTTCTTCCCTTCTGGTAATTGCATTTTTAGACACAATTGCCCGTTATCTTCAGGCTTCCCACAGGTGGGGTTATTGGATTCCACTGAGGATTTGATGTAGCAGTTCAGTTCTTGGCTTCTTTCGCGCTAAATGCCGTTTTGCTGAGTAATCAGCATGTTTTCTGAATGAATATAGCTTACCATCTGCAGTTTGTTTACTCAACTTAGTGAGCTCTATTCCTTCAAAGGTGAAGAGCAGAGCTTTTAAAAATAGATTTGAAATGGGTTCTTAGTAGCACCTTTTTTGTTACTTGCTAGAGCACAGACTATTAAAATGAAAAGAACTAAAAAAAGAGTCTCTGTTACTTTGGTTCACTGATGATCATGACTGAATTGATGTAATTTACTTGAAGTTCTGGGATTTATATTCATCTTATAACTACTTTTATTTTTTTCTGGCACTTAGACTGTCTCCAAAACTACTGTTTGCCTTTCTAAGGTGGATTCAAGAAAGCCTGAAAGTTGAAAATGCAAATTTGCAAAACAGATCAATTAGTGGACCAGTATTCCAACCACAGATGAATTCACCATGTAGCTCTTTAAATAAAATAATGCTTCCCTGGTGAGTTTGAAATAGAATTTGATTTTCCCCATTGAAAAGGTGAGCAAAGTGAGATTAGAAACTGTCTTCCAAATATAAAATTTTGATTCTTACACAACTTTTTAGAGATACATTATGTAAAAGATGATAGGTTTGCATTGCAGTGAATGATGTAAATGACACAAATTCTCACCAGGAAAACTGTCATAAGATTTGAGTCACCTGGGAATGAGAATCCCTGGCACCGACGGATTACTACCAAGTACCAGCTGATGATGTAACTAGAAAATGACCTTGAATAAAAGGGTCAACTCGGACCAGCAAAATATCTCAGTCTACATATAACACCAGAAGTTAAAAATGCTTTTTGACCTGAATAAAAGGGGGAAATGGAAAGGACAAATGAGCTTATATGGCTATGAATCTCCAAAAAGAACCAGGAGGTTATCAGAGGGGTTGCCCTTATTCACACCTGACAGAGTCCCAGAGACAGATAAAGTAGGTACAACCCCAGGTATTGGTTCTGCTGAGGGCTACAGAGACCCACAGGTTCTTTGGTCATGGCAGATGGAGTTCAGTGCCATGTCAGTTGGCCCTACTTTGGAGTTTGTATTTCTGTGTGATGGAGCTGGACTCAGATGTTATCTTTGTCCACAAGCCTCTCCTGTTACTTTTACTGGAACTGTAGTTGATGCTGGGGTTTAATGTATATCCAGGGGACCTGAATCTCTGGACTGACCATGTGATAGCCAGGCCCTGAGCCTCAACAGACTAGCAAGTCCTATACTCTGGTTTATTGGACTTACCCCACTCAGCTAACATGGAGGTGAAGAAGGTCAACCACCACACCAGGGAGCCAAGAGTGCCTACAACTGAAAGCAGGAGAATTGCATCTAGCATCCATCTAGAATCTAAGCCCCCTCTTGATATAGATGTGGAGTGGACACAACCATTCTAAGGTCCACAGGATGGAGCAATAGAGTATGGATTAGAGTGAACTTACTGATACTCTATTCATGAACTATTGTGATTAGTAGTAATCGAAGAAAATGTGGCATTGGTGTGGAGAAAGTGACCATGGTGGCTGCTGGGGGTAGGGAGTGGGAGGAAGAGATGTGATGTGGGGGCATTTTGGGGGGCTCGAGTTGTCCTGGGTAGTGCTGCAGGGACAGTTACTGGACATTATATGTCCTCCCATGGCCCACTGGGTGGACTGTGGGAGAGTGTGGGCTATGGTGTGGACCATTGACCATGAGGTACAGCGGTGCTAAGAGATGTATTCACCAAATGCAATGAATGTCTCATGATGATGGACGAGGTTGTTGTTATGGGGGGAGGAGTGGGGTGAGGGGGATGGGGGGTACATGGGGACCTCATATTTTTTTAATGTAACATTAAAAAAACAAATAAAGACACACACACACACACACACACACACACAAAGATTTGAGAGTCAGTTATGCACTTATAACCCCCCAGCCCAAAGTTATTGATGTTCCACTAAAAGACTTTTCACTTGTAACAAAAGACTTTGTCTCCATTTTTTTCCAAGGACCACTATACTAAGAAGGCCAATTGGCGTCTTTTGGAAACATCTCAGCATTCATCCATAAGCAGATATCTTACTGACGTGATTTAGGTGGTAAGGCTGACAGAAACCAGATAAATAGAGATCCCTAGTCACACCAGTAGAACCAAAAGAGATGAAATATATGAATAATAGATCAATGCATCACTTTACATACCCAAAACTTTTCTCCCTGTCAAAAGTGGACATGTTTGCAATGTGACTCCATCCTCTTGTCCATAGCATGTTGGCTGAGGGGTGAACCCCACTCCAAATCAAGCCAATTATATTCTCTCAACCAAATTTGAATTTCATGGCATAGACAGCAAGTCAGTCCAGTGACTTTGGGAGCCAAAAATTTTGAGGACTTGGGTCTGGCGATCATTTTCACTTATTCAACAATGGTAAGGAAACAGTAAGCCAATCAGGAGAAGGAAGCAGAAAGTTAGATGACACGATTAAAGAGAAGCAGCAAATGGAATCCTTGTGCCTAAAAGAGTTTCTCCTTGACAACTTGTCAGTACTTGTAATATACGGACTCTACTTCTTGTACTTCATTTTACTAACATTATCACATATCTTTATAGTGAACTTTTTATTGGAGCTACTTCTGAAGGAGATGATCCTCCTCGCAACCAAAGGTGCCCCGAGCATCCTAAGGTACCTTGTTCTTTTAGAGCTAGCCTTCAGTAGAACACTTTAATTTCATGGTTGATATACTCTGAATGCTATTAATAAATTTAAAAAGCATGCTATCAATAATTTTTAACTGAGGCCTCCTGGGCCCTAGAGATTTGTTCATTTAAGGAATTCCTCAAACCATTGATTGGCTTGATATTTTCTCAATATTTTCTATGAATGTCTGGGGCTTCCATCCTCCCAGGCCAATTAGACTCTGTTCCCCCTTATCTGCATATACTAGTTCTTTACCCACTCATTTGTGTGGTTGTGAAACTCAGCTCTTAACAGTTTCCAAATATAATCTACTTGGATGAAGTTCTTGTAAATATAGTGAATTTCACTGAAGAAGTAGCATAATAGGGAGGGAATCTCATCATGCACATCATAGCAAAATATAAACAGATCCTTAAAAAACACCATATTGGATAACTCTACTCTCTGAGCTAAATTCTCAGTCACCCTGTCACCAAGATTTTAATTTTTTTAAATGTCTTTTTCTTAGTATATCCCATTTTATATTCTCCTCTGGCTTCTCTCTCTTTTGTTTCTCCTTTGTTTTCTCATCTTCCTTTTTCCTATCCTAGGAAACAGAAATCCCTCCCTATTTTTCAAGCAGAGCAGGTTTACCCTGTTTTCCTAAGGCTTGGTAATAGCTGGGGCCCAAGTCTTGGGGATCACATCTTCTCACCAAGGACTTAATGAGTATTTTCTCCAAACCAGTGTCCACCACAGGGGGAATTCTAGAGTCAGCTACTAAGATAATAGTGGTAGTGATAGCATTGGTAGTAGACATTCTACCTCAATATCCTGGTATGTCAAGTCACATTGTTTGGATTATATGCCACCAATGATTTTCAACAATTCCTTCTTTTTTTTTTTTTATTGTCTTTTTTAAAAAAGATACATAGATCACAAAAAAAATGTTACATTAAAAAATACAAGAGGTTCCCACATACCCCACACCACAACCTCCCCACTCCTCCCACCTCAACAATCTCTTGCATCATTGTGGCATATTCATTGCATTCGGTGAATACATTTTGGAGCACTGCTGCACTGCATGGATTATAGTTTACATTGTAGTTTACACTCTCCCCCAGTCCATTTAGTGGGTTATGGCAAGATATATAATGTCCAGCATCTGTCCCTGCAATATCATTTAGGACTACTCCAAGTCCTGAAAATGTCCCCACATCACATCTCTTCTTCCCTCTCCCTGCCCTCAGCAATTACCGTGGCCGCTGTCTCCACATCAATGATACAATTTCTTCCATTGCTAGAGTCACAATTCCTTCTTAGTGTTTACTCCATGGAGATACTTCAGGGATCACCATACACAGATGAGAGAATGGCTGAGCAGGTAATGGTCCTAGCCTCTCCAGGTCCATGTAAATTGGAACAGTAGAATGTAACTGCTTCATATGTGGGAATTCTATATAAGAATATATTTGAAGAATAGCTCACACTGCTGAAAATACCTTGTAACCTCCTAAGTTAGGAAATAAGAAGCCACTAAAGAATATTAAGTGGGGCAGTGATAACATTTACCCACTGTGGTTGGGTCTGACAGGAGAGGCTCTGAAGTCAAGGAAACTGTTAGAAGGTTAATGTATGATACCAGAGAGATGATGAGAGCCTGAATCAAGGTGGTGGCAGTGGGAACAGAGAGCTACTACTGAGAAGAAGTCACTGTACATGGTGGTCAATTTGGTTTGGGGAGCTAAGTCACAGGAAGGTATTATCTATGAAATTTCTAACCTGGTGAATGAGTGAACCTTGGTGCCATTACCAAAAAGATGAAATACAGTAGAAGGTCTTGATTTGGGGGCGTAGCCTGGGAATTGAAGTTGAATTTTGAATTTTTTTTAAAGATTTATTTATTTTTTTATTTACTTCTCTCCCCTTACCCACCCCCCCCCCCAGTTGTCTGTTCTCTGTGTCCATTTTGCTGCGTGTTCTTCTTTGTCTGCTTCTGTTGTTGTCAGCAGCACAGGAATCTATATCTCTTTTTGTTGCATCATCTTGCTGTGTCAATTCTCCACGTGTGTGGCGCCATTCTTGGGCAGGCTGCACTTTCTTTTGCTCTGGGCGGCTCTCCTTATGGGGTGCACTTCTTGCACGTGGGACTCCCCCACGTGGGGAACACCCCTGAGTGGCACGGCACTCCTTGCGCACATCAGCACTGCACATGGGCCAGCTCCACACGGGTCAAGGAGGCTCGGGGTTTGAACTGCGGACCTCCCATGTGGTAGACAGATGCCCTAACCACAGGGCCAAGTCCGCTTCCCGAATTTTGAATATTTTGAACTGATTGTAGGTTGCAGACATGCATCTGGAAAGGCCCGGTGGCCAGGTAGAGATGTAGATGTATTGCTCAGGAGAGGTTGAATTGGAGCCCTAGATTTGAGGCATCAATGATAAAGGGTCATGGCACAGCAGGGAGTGTGGAAGATATAGCATGAGAAGAGAAGGCTTTTGAGGTGAGACTCTGGAAACATGCACATTTAGTGATAGTAGAGGAAGCAGATGGGCCTGGGAGGTAAGAAGTGGCAGGAAGAGAAATCAAAGGGAAGGTTCTGGAAGCTAAGACAAGGGAAATGGGAATGGACAGCAGAGTCAAAAACCAGCATGGAAGGCTATAGCCTGGAAAGTGTCTTTGGATTTGGCACTTGCAATGTTGCTGATGAGGCCTAAGAGGGTGATGGCTGCAGAAACCAGGTGAGGAGAGGGATAACTGGGAAGTGACAAAAGGAGGAAGGGAGGGAGTGGGGAGGGCGACCAATGTCTTAGTCTCCTAGGGCTGCTGTGACCAGTTACCACAAACTGGGTGGCTTAAAACTGCAGAAATGTGTTGCCTTACAGTTCAGGCCCAGAAGTCTGAAATTGAAGTGTCAGCATGGCCAAGCTCCCTCAGAAACCTGTGCAGAAGTATCCTTCCTTTCCTCTTCTTAGCTGACATGGTTTCCAGCCATCCTTGGCTTTCCTTGCCTTGCAGCTGCAGCGCTTCAGCCTCTGCCTCCATTGTCACATGGCCATCTTCTTTCTCTGTCTGCCGTGTCTCCTCTCCCCTTCTGGAAAGGAAAACCAATCATCTTGGGTTAGGGGCCCATCTGGCTCCACATTACCTCATTTGAGCTAATTCCATCTGCAATCACCATATTTCCAAATAAGGTCACATTTTGCGGTATTGGGGGTTTGGACTTCAATGTGTCTTTCTTATATAATAACCCATAACACTAAGTGTGAACATTTGAGAATAGTTGTAAGGCAAAGCGGAAGGAACCAGGGAAAAGAGCAAGGAGAATGAAAGCGTGAGCAGGCCTGGTTGATGGAGAGGGGATTGAAAGCAGAGTGGAACGAATGGATCGTAAGGCCCAGGGAGAGGTTCCCATGGAGGGGAGGACCCCTTTCATTCCAGGAAAGGAAGGAAGAAGGTCACAATGAATGGGAGTTGGCATGCTGGATGAGAGCTGTACAGTGTTGTTTTTAATTGATAAAATGATTTTCATCTACTCATTTACAAAAGTCTGTTGAGATTCACATCACAGTTGTGCAAAAGGAGAAATGGAGAGAGAGCCATGATATCCGGCAACTCATCATCATATTGCAAATTGGTGCTTCAGAACACATGGTGACATTGCTCTCAAACAGCCAAGGCAATCTTAATGGCATCAGCCTCCTGAAGGAAAGAAACCGAGTGGTTATCAGCCAGTTTAGCACCTGACTGCTCTCATGGCAGAAAGAAGTGAATTGACTGAAAAATGGTCAGATTGTTGAAGTTGTTCAGATAGTTTCAGGGACCGTAACTCAATTGGAATAAATGAGGAATAATAAAGTTCGCATATGTGCATCAGCACAGAAGCAGCCAGCTGAAAATAAAAATAAATAAATAAATAAATTTTAAAAAAATCCAAACTGGTTGTGTGACACACACAATTCTATGCACGTTTATCTGATATTTATTTTTCACTGAGTTAAAAGAATAAGCAGCTTGTTTAAATACTATGTAGCTGTAACTAAAACCTCAATATACACCAAAGCAGTTTGTCTTTGCTACCTACAACCTACTAAATAGATTTCACTCAGAAATGGTTACACTGTTTCTTTTTTTAATTTGGGGGGAGTTGAGGTGAGAAAAAGCTTCCTGAAGGAGTAGGGTGCTGTAATGGTGGAGCATAATGGAAGTTTAGCCTTGTGATGACAGTAGCATGCTCAAGGGAATGGTTAATTCCACCTAAGTAGTTTAGGGCAGGCGTCCATCAGATGATGATCGGGGAACTGGTTATAACTTCTTAACCAACCCAACTCTGCTTCCACATAGGCCTGATAACAACAGACATCAGCAGGCTTTCCTACTTGATAAAATCCTTTTACAAACAAAATGGAGCACCTTGTTAAAACAGGTAAGCATAGCAACAGTAAGAAACCCTAAAGGTTTGTCCACAGGATGGAGGAACAAAATATGGATTAGAGTGGACTTACTGGTATTCTACTATAAAACTACTGTGACTAGTAATGGAAGAAACTGTAGCATTGATCTGGAGAAAGTGGCCACAGAAGTTGCTGAGGACAGGGAGAGGGAAGAAGGGATGTGATGTGGGGGCATTTTCGGAACTTGGAGTTGTCCTAAATGATATTTCAGGGACAGATGCTGGACATTATATATCCTGCCATAACCCACTGAATGGACTGAGGAAGAGTGTAAACTACAATGTAAACTATAATCCATGCAGTGGAGCAGTGCTCCAAAATGTATCCACCAAATGCGATGAATGTGCCACAATGATGAAAGAGGTTGTTGGTGTGGGAGGAGTGGAGGGTGGGGTGGGGTGTGGGGTATGTGGGAACCTCTTGTATTTTTTAATGTAACATTTTTTGTGATCTATGTATCTTCAGAAAAATATAATAAATGCTAAAAAAAATACAGATAAAATAGATTTTAAGGCCCCAAACACTCAGGTGCAACCAGAGTTTTTCAAAAGTTTGGTTGAGTTTTTCTTCCTATAAATATACCCTTGGAATGATCTACTGCATAGTCTAATACTGCTTTCATGGGAAGCACTGATTAGAGATGACCATTTGCATGGACCTTGCATTCATCAATACCTGCTTAGTTGTAGTCGTGTCCTGATCAATGAGGGATCTCAATGCCAATGCCACACCCTACCTTGTGGCCAATGGCTCTTAGAACAGCATCTTTCAATTAACTTTTTTTTCAGGAGGTACCAGGGCCTGAAGTGGGGACCTCCTGCATGTGGAACAGGTATTCAACCACGAAGCTACACCCTCTCCACTCAATTACTTCTGAAGATAAATGTTTCTGTCTTCTTAGGAAATGTCTGATTACTCTGTGACCAAGCCCAAAGCAAACTCTAGGACCGGTTTTAAATCACATGACCAATGACAACTAGCTTAAGTGATCAAACTTTTGAAGACTAGCTTCTGAAATCAGCCACTTGTTGAGGTCACCCAAAATGAAACTTTCTGAAATTCAGCCAATCAGAAACAGCCTCCCTTGAGTAACCATGCCCCATAGCTAAAGGTCAACCTGTCCCTAAGCACTGTTGCTGCTTAACATCCACCAGTCACAAAGTCTGTGCTTCCCAAATTCCTCCATAAACTAGGCTCTCTGCTTTGCTCACTGAGACTGTGCCTTACACCTGCAGATCTCTCTTGTTTGTGGAAGCAATAATTCAACTTTCTGTTTCACATCCTGACAAGTGTCCTTTCCCTTCAGGGATCTAAATCCCACCAAGGGTGGAAGCTCCCTGGCAGTGACATTTGAAGGATGATAAACATCTGGGAAGTTTCAGTTGTACTCTTAACTGGTAACTCTCTCAGCTGACTCCTTCAGTACATGGGTCTGTCCATCTGGTCTACCTCAGTTTCTCACTCTCTTCACCACCAAAGTACCAGCAATTTATCCTAGACTGTAGAATGCCTTTGAAAGAAATAAGAAAAGCACTTTGGGTGGAACTGGTATGTGAGAGAGAATGCCAATACTGCAGTAGTGCTGTGGGACAGGACAGACAGGCTGGGCCTGTCTTTATATCTCCACGGAAATGATTATTAGTTTCATTGAGACTTTTCCCCATTGGTAAATGATAATTGAAGTATTTCCTGGTCCCAGGTAAAATTAATTAACATATGCAAATTATATAATCCAGTGCCTGGAATATAAACTATGTTTTGTAATGATGATTTTATTACTGTATGAATCCCTGAATTCCTATAGATTGGAGCTCTCTTTAGCACCTTTACTTTTGAGTTTATGGGACAATGAGTCCCATCTTTGATTATGCATTGGAAATAAGTTGTACTCTAAAAACAAACAAAATAAAAAACAGAGAATAATATTTAGGGGTTCTGGAGGGCAGCCCAAGCACCTGTATTTTTCAAATGTTGTGTGTGTGTGTATGATTCTGATGTGCATCCAAAGTTAAGGAAAGATGAGGACTGACTTAAGGCTCAGAGAGGAGAAGGTGATTAACTCCCAAATTATCTGATGCTGTTCACTGGGGCAGGGGCAATGGGTTGGGGTAAGGAAGCAGTTATCGGAGCACTAGCTCTTGCCTGGCCCTGCAGCAAATACTTGTTATATAGAAGTAAATGTTGTCGGAAGTTCAGAAACAAGAAAAAATAAACCTGTTTTCCTTGGATGAGTCTCTTGGGATTATAAATACTGAGAACTAGGCTGTCTCCTCACCCAGCCTAGACCTCTCTCCTGAAGTTCAGACATGCTGGCCCCTCCACGTGGATACATTTCAAGCTCAACTTAACTTTGCCTCTGGACTTGACAGCCTGGTTTTGGATCTGGGCCCAGCCCTGATCAACTGGGTGTCTCCAGTTTTTTCACCTATCTCATAGGGTCAGTATGAAGATCCAATGAGCTTAGTGTTTGCAAACACATATAAGTGACTGGCAAAGAGATAAAGCCCATAGACGGTGGCTAGTATTCTAATTTATTCATTTTCTTCCCCAACCCACTCACTTTGGGGTTCCCATACTAGCCCTGATTGCCCAAGTGAAATACCTAGAATGGTCTTTGACTCCTCCCTCTAATCTCAACCTTCATATCTAAATGCTAACAAATCTTGATGAACGTATTTTTGGACATCTCTAGATGTCACTGCATCTTTCCTTACCATCACCCAGTTCAGGCCACATTTGACTTTTCCCCAGACTCCTGCAATAGTCTCCTCTCGGGTCCGTTGACTCCATTCTTCTGACTGCTCACTGAGAATGCATCTTGCAACCCCTCAGGAACTTCCAGTTTTTCTTAGGACACTGTCTAAACCCCTTCGCATGGTCTTGTTCCTTTGTCCCTTTATTACCTTCTTAAGTCTCAGCTCCCTTGAGCTCTCCTCATCCAAAGTGCCCCATCTATTTGGATCTCCCTTTGGTTCTTCAGTTGTGCTATGCTTCTCTGAGCACTAGCCAGTGTTGCTCTCCATCTGGAATGCTCCCTATGAATGCAGAATGAAGTGTAGTTGGTGGGATGGTTGGAACTTGAAGGAGATGTCGATTATCTTAAGATACTCCCCTCTTGTTCTAAATTCTCACATTTTATCATAAAAGTTCTTTCATCCTAGGACGGTGAACATGACACTAATAATCGGTGGTCTTTACTGCCCTTTGCACCAGCAAGTTCCAGTTGGTTATAAGAACACAATTCCTTATTTTGTGTTCTAGTGCTCTTGGCAATCAATCCCAAATTCCTGTTCAATACATTCTTAGTCCCTTATTTTGACCCCATTTCCACCCACCATTTTGCTTCTGTGACACTTTCTTTGATTCTTGTTTCTGTTACCTAGATTTAATCCTTGGAACCCTTTAATTCAAATATGAAGTTTTCACAATTGACTTTGGATTGTTCTTGGTAACATAAGTTGTACTCAGTGGGAATCCTCTGCTCCTACTTCAACCCCATAAAACCCAACCCAGAATCCTGTACACAGTCCAGGGCATACTCCTGTACACAGTCCAGGGCATACTTTGACCCTCACCTGGAGTTGGAAAAATGAAACCTTAGTCACTGTTCTTTTGGATGATTCTTCCAGAATGTGATATATGATCTATGATCAACAGGCTCAAAATTGAACTAAATTTTCTCATCCACACAAAAAAAATGCCCATGTTATAAGAAGGGTGTGTGTGTGTGCACACATGCATATGTGTAAACCTCTAAATGAGAAAGGAACAAGAAATACAAACCTAATTGTAGCACTAATAATGAAGGAAATTTTGCCAGATAAATTTCAACTTCATTATTGACTTTAATTAGCAAGTTAGAGGACAGTGAATGTCCCTGGTCTTGACTTTATTAACACATTGCACAGAGCACTTCACAGAATGATAGCCCATCAGGGCATTTAAATCAGGTTGGAGGTGAGCTGTTGCAGAAGCTGAGAGCTGGATGGCTGCATGCAAAGGGAAGGTAACAGAAATGACAGCCTTTTGGAAAGACTGCAACATAGACCCTAACTTACTCGGCTTCTTTCCTAATGATGTGGGAGAGGAAGCACAGAGTGTATTAATTAAATTTGACAAGGATGCTGATTTGGTTAGTGGAGTGAACATGGAGGGTTTCGAAACATGGTGAGGGCATGATAAGAAAAAAAATATATGGTTTTGAGAAATGCAAATGGTGCCTTCTGAGAGAAATAAACCATTAGAAAAATATTCAGGGATCCAGAAACATGAAATAGGGAGCATTTAGGAAAATAGAGATGGAAAGGAGGGTATAGAGCAACACTTCCTATGCATCCCCTAAGCATAAACACATAGTGAAAAGACTTCAGCAGGAGAATTTTCTTAGCCAGATGAAGATACCTAGATGTGGCTGGTTTCTAAATATTTCACCTAAATTGGTCTTTGTCTTAGCAAGATCTCATTCCCAATGTAATTATTAACAGATCGCTTGTCAACATTCTGCATTATCGCTTCTTCTTATAGTAGGGACAAAGGACACCTCTCAGAATTTGTCACTATCTGCCTTCTTCATCTCCATTCAGCCTGGCGCTCCCATCAGGGCTTGGGGCTGACTTTGGACTAGGATTAATTTCTATCTTATCAGATACACTAAGATAAGTCACTAAAATAATCAAGAACTTGCATTAGTTTTGTCTCGTGTTGGTCAGCTTTTGGCTTCTCAAAATGACCCTCTGAAGACTATCCATTCTGGAGCTGTCATAGTAAATTTTGATTTATTCCTTTCTTTTGCATGCCAGTTATAAACATGGAATGGCTTTTTTTAGTCTTTTCTCTTCTGCAGCCTCATAGATCCATTCTGGTCCAAGATTTTATCAACTCTTACTTAGCTTGTTGACTATATAACCTATGTAACTGTAAAAAATGATTTGGTTCTAATGTTTGTTTTGTCTTTTGCCATCTCCATGACCATGGCCTTAAGGAATGAAGGATTTTCCTAGCTGGCAGACCACATTCTTCTCAAGGTAAGTATGAGAGGTGCGGCCACAGGGGAAGGTCACTTCTGAGGAATCAGCCATGCCTGCTGCTCATGCTTTTTGGCTTGGGAGGTGGCAACCTACAAGAGCTCAGTATTATGAGGTTCTCTTCCATAGGACCTGTAGGCATGACCAGTTGGCTACTAGTCAGGCTGCAGCTCTTCTCTCCCTATACCTATGAATGTACTTTCATATTTCCACTGCACAAAAGAATTTTGAGAGGCAGGTATGAAGGGACCTCAAGCACACGGAATAAGCTGTCAAGTGCCCCAGACCTCAGCTTCTCTTCTTGCAATTGCAGCCCTCACCTACCCTCAGCCTTTCAGCTGAGCCTCTAAGAAGTGTCAGGTATGTCTCCAACGCCAATTACGTTCTGGGCTGCTGTAATTCTGCATGCGTAGGAGGCAAAATAGGTATTTTAGTTAGCAGCAAAGTAGCAAACATAAAAGCAGGGCTCTGCTTGCTCACTTAGTACAATGTGTTAATATTTTTAGATGTTTGGCTTTCAGCAGCTCTCTTAATCTCTTTAAAGCCCTGATTTCTTCATCTACCTTATGGGCATAATAATGGCCCTATTGAGTTTTCATGAGGATTGAAAGAAAACTTGTTAAATCTCCCTCATGCAAAAGGCCCCATTAAATGTTACCAAAATCTGCTGTTGCTTACCTTCTCTGAGCCTCACTTGTCTCATTTGCAAAAGGGGAATAATATTAGTAATAATTCTTGTCTGTTAATGGAGTGGGGGGGGGCAGAGTTTAATGACTGTGGAGGAGGCAAAAGCACTTGGTGTACAAAGGCAGAAATCTCAGGTGGTCAGTTATCTGAGTTGAATTCAAGGTGATCTAGATATATAATACAACTGAAGTTCACTTTCTCATTTGATTTCTTTTTATTGTGTCCTAAACTAGGTATGGAAGTAAGAAAAAACCCAACTGTATTTTGCCAACCTTTTCAACCTTTAGCGTTTGAATTAAAGTTGGTCTCCAGAATGATTTCCCTATCCTCTTGGACAGGATCAGTGAACATTTCCTGTAAAGAGCCAGATCATAAATATTTTAGACTTTGCAGCCCGTCCGGTCTCTGTCACAATGACTCACCCCTGCTGTGGTAATGCAGAAGCAGTCACAGACAATACACAATGAATGGGTGCGTTCCAATAAAACTTGACTTACCAAAATAGTTGGGAAGCTGGATTTGCCCTGTGGGACACAGCTTACTGACTCCAGTTCTAGGATAATACTGAAATGATAATATTTAACAAGTATTGAAATGCTTTTGATCAAATCCAGGGGGTAAATGGATTCCCCCAGGCCCTGAGCCCAGACCCCCAGTGATGAAAAATTCTGGAAAGGGACCTACTTGACATCCCATCTAAATCATTCCATCAGTGTACATAAATGGGCAAATCAATAACTTAGACAGCAGTTAAGGATGACTTGGATTTTTGATTTGTCCATTTATAGTAAGCACATCAACTGGATTATCATTTTAGCTACCTTCCCAGCATCCTGAAGACAAACCCCTGGGGCTTAGCTTGGAGTGGGTATCCTCAGATGTTACTACAAGCTGGCTTGTTCTTTCACCAAGCAAGCCTGCTTTAAGGAGTTTGAGGAAGACTTGAACAAAGCAAGGGGAATGATTAAAGCTCTAGAAACGAAGACTTGTGAAAAGTGCTCACAGTAATTGAGGTTATTCAGCATGAAAAGAAGAACATGAAGTCTTAAAATTTGGTGGGTTATTATGTAGACCTGATGTCTGCAGCCACCTTTTCTCTGAGTTTTTTCTCTTCCCAGTCTGCTTTAGGAAGGCGGTCCACTGAACTTAAAGGGATGGGATCACTCTAAGTGGCCATAAGAAAAAAAATTGATTCTTTAGAAAAATCATTAGAAAAATCATTAGTGATCACTCAGAGAAAAAAATGTTTATTCTACAGGGGAGGAAACCGAGTCACAACAAAGTTAAATAACCTGTTCAAAAGCACACAGCTACTCAGCAACAGAGCTGGAACTAGGAGAGAAGAACCTCAACGGCAAAGCCAGCGGTCTTTGTGATATATCCCAGCGACTTCCCAAATCACACTAAGTAGTGATTTGCAATTTACAGATGTCCTCTTCTGTATACAGTTGATATCATACTAGACTCCCATATCAATTCTGTAGGGTAGAAAATCCATGTCCCAGATTTTAATAGTTGTTTCACCACTAACTAGTTTTATAAGAAAATATTTAACCTCTCTGAGCTTCCACTTCTATTACTGAATAAATTATTACCTTGTTATAAGAAAAGGAAGCGACGAGGCATGTAGGCATCCTGAGTGATTTGAAAAGTGCTGATCAAAGCAAGCATTATTATTGATGTTTAACAGAAAAAATTGAGACTCGGAAAGATGTCGTGGCTTGTCCAGGGTCAGGGATAGGTGATGGGATGGGAGCCTGACTCCAGCTGCCTTCCTTCTTTGTCCAGGGCTCTTGCCCTTCTAATCATGCTACCTCCTTTCTGGGAGCAAGTCTGGGTCAGAAAAATATAGAGGGCAAGGCTGAGGTTCTGTAGACCCCTGCAGGTGAAAGTTCCTTCCTCTGGTCTCCATGTTCCCTAGTTCTCCAAGGTCCCGACTCATACTAAATCTATTCATCTGCGTGCTCATTTAACATAAAAGTGAAACAGAGAGAGACAAATAAGGAGAGAAGGAAAGAAACCTGGGCTCAAAAACATGACAATCTCACACATAGTGCCCAGTTACGTGAACAAATCTGCAGAGAATGTAGTTGGAGCTCCCAAGCACCCAAGCTAGGAAGGCCTTTGGCCACCACAACCCAGAAATTCATAGCTCCCACAATGCGGAACAGAAAGCTGAGCCCTCAGCAGCTCACTTTTACTTCCCCATTTTTCTAAGGGTATGGCAAAGATACATTAAAAGTATTGCCCTGGACTTTGGCTTATTAGAGAGACAGCATGAGGGATAAGTAAGACAGGCCCAAAACGTAATTGCAGCTTTGTCATTAAGTATGGGACACGGCACCTCAGTCCCCAGCTCTGTGTGGCGCATAAGGCCACTTCATTGCAATATCAGCAGGATTAAAGAGGATGTCTCTAAATTGCCAGGCACAGTGCCAGATACAGAACAAAGATAATCCTGACTAACGTTATTGAGTACTTACTATGTGCTAGACACTGTTTCAAGTGATTCCCATGATCAACTAATTTACCTCTCAAAATAAACCTATGTGGTAAGTTAATATTAGTCTCCTTACACAATTGAGGAAACAGAGGCATAAAGAAGTTGAGTAAATTGCCAAGGTCACAAAACTCAGGAGGGTTGGAGCCAAGATTTGAACCCAGGCAATCTGATTTTGGATCTCTGTCTTTTTTTTGTTTTTATTTTTTAATTAAAATATACTCTATAATCAATAAACTGCATTATTTAAAGTGTAGTAAAATTGTTATGTAAGTTTTGATATATGTATATACCTGTGAAGCCCTTACCTCAATCAAGACAATGAACATATATCCATCACCTCCCAAAGTATCACCTGCCTTTGTCCATCTGTCCCTATCTCCTGTCACATCCCCTGGCAACCACAAATCTGTTTCCTGTCCCTATAGATTAGTTTGAATTTTCTAGGATTTTACATAAATGGAACCATAGAGTATGGACTGATTGATACGGCCACAATTAATTTATCTGTTCACCTGCTAGTAGACATTGGGTTGTTTCCAGGTTGGGGCAATTACAAATAAAAGTGCTATGTACAATAAAATACAAATATTTGTATGAGTATTTGTTTTCCTTACTTTCTATCAAGAAATTTCCGTAATGCTTACTCCTTTTATTGAAGTAGCTCAATAAACCTTTATTTTTTTTAAATTATTTTTTATTTTTTAATTTTTTAAAAAATGTGGGCTAGCATGAAATTTCTATTTTGAAATTAAATAGTATCCAGGAGAGAATTATGTAGCCACATGATCTTGTTCCTTTCCTGGAATAATGGCAGATGTAAAAGAATTCCTTGGATAGCCTGTGCTCCCATGTGGAAACATTTTTGGGTAGGAGAAAAAGTAAAGAAGGGCAAAGGTGCTGGGTTACTGGAATTTGCTTTACTGGAAAGCACAGCCCAATCTACCTGTCAAAATTTTCAACCTGATGTGTTTTCAGGGCAGTTATTTGATGATGAATGACCGGGCCCAACCACATTTACCTGCCAAAAGTTAATGTGAAAGCTCTAGTGGCTGAGGCAGGAAATGAGATCCCCGGATGTTCCTAGAGTCAGTGGGACAATTAATCTGATTTACTTCCATCGAATTTCAGAGAACTAGAATTTCATGTGCAGCTTCTAAGCATTCATTTGGGGAGAAACCACATTACTTTAAGTGAAACCCATCAGTCACACTGTTTATAAAATGCATTGTGACTAACAAGGATTGAAAGCCAGTAGAAGAACTCAAAGATCACAGATAATGCCAAGATGGGAGAATGCATTAGACAGGGCTGCAGACATGTGGGATAAAGAAACTAATTGCTTGGGTTAAAATTCTGCAACTTTGCCTAGCAGAAGACACAGGGACTTGATATGTTTCTAAGACCTAAGTGATAAACTAAAAAGCCCACATGGCAGGAAGAGACAAGATGCTGCTTCCCAAAGCAGAAAATGAAATATGCTTGGATTTTTAAAGGAAAAGAGCAAGGATCTTAAGACAATTAGTGTTTTTGTTTTCACATAGTCCTTTCCTGTGGGATTTGTAGACACTAATAAGATACAAATAAGATGAAAGCAATGTCTACAAGGCAGAATGTAAAATCAACTGTGGCTACAAAACTCATACCTCATAGAAAGGTTAAAAAATAACAGCCTGCAGAGAATTTGCCTGTGAGCCTTGTGCTATGTTGATTCCCAGAGAGAGTTGAGTACCTCTACGAGTAATTCTCATTGCATAGGGGGGCAATGTTTCCAGTGGATCATAAGACATTATTTCCAATACTTCTGGTGTCGAGAATTTTCAAAATCCTTTGGCAATTATTTCTTAATCCGGAGTCATCTTGAAGTCTGCTTCCTAAGTAACCACTGATGCCTATCAATTTGGGGACATCTCACAAGTAGGTTGTCCATTTTTAATATGCTTGATTGTTGCCACTGGAAGGTAAAAGTCAAGATTTCAGTACATCCCTCCTTATCAATAGCAAATGCGAGTCATAGTTGCCTTGAACTATGTCCATGCCCTGGCTGACATCTGGCTGACCTCTATTCTAGATAATCCTAAATAACTCTGATTACAAATCCTCTTTCCATTTTAACAAACTTTCATGGAGAACCTACTCTGTAGAGGCACAGACCAAATGATGATGAAAGTTTCTGACATAAGAACAGGTATGGGTGCTATATTCCAAGTAGGATGTTCTTTAAGTTACTGTCCTGATGGAGACAGATTTTTCCCCAAATGGCTCAGCTGAGGAAATTTCAATGAAGGTACTACTTCCAAAGGAATTGTCAGGGATCATAGCAAACACAGGGATTGTGAAGCATCCAGAAATTTAGAGCAAGTTACTGTTACTGCCTTCGTGGCTAAAAAGGTAATAGAGAGGAAATCATGTTACTGGGGCCAGGTAACATAAAATATACAGAGTTGCTATAGTTACCACTTCTAAAGCTTGCCACATGGCCTAAGTTTATTATCACAGCTTTCTTCTTCCTCCATTCATTCTTCACTCCTACCTTTTACCATCAGCTCAGAGTTCTTCACCTGGTAGAATGGCCCATACCTTCATGGTTAAAGTATCTAAGTCCTTAGTTGTTCAGTGTTTATTGGGCTGTTATGATTTTCAGTTGGCCTTTATTATTGGAGTTAGGAGTACAAAGAGCCAGCCCAGTGAAGGCCCAGGGTTTCAGACCTAACCTCCTTACTCCCTTCATGTAATTGTGTAGCTCTTATTGCATGTCTCTCATTGGCCAAATACACCAGGAAGCCATTTAAAAGCAAGTCTGGGAGAGGCCATCTGAAAGTATCAGCCATCTGGCACCCAGAGGAAAGCATAGGCAGGATGAGTATGGAGAATATTCAGAACAGACAACCGGGGGAGGGGAATTAAATAAATAAAAATAAATCTTTAAAAAAAAAAAGAACAGATGATCTCAATGCTAAATAAAGTAACCTTGTACTGGACCATGGATCTGCAAAAGAGTTTAGGATCAGATTTGGTTTGGAAAGTCAAAGACTCTGCCTGATGCAGAATAAAGTACCAATTTTGGCAAGGAAAGAAGTATTTGGTGACCCCTGTTATGTTGTGTTCATGCTGCTGACTCCCAAGTATTCAGGAAAGCAATGGTAGAATATCAAATAAAGTTGCCATTTCCAGCAAAATAACTCATCTTCATAGTAATAGGCTTTATTTCTCAAAAAGCTTACTGTATACTACATCCTTCAATAATTGTAAATGACATATATTAAGTGTTTACTATTTGCTAAAGGCTTTCATGTACATCTCCTAAATTAACGTTCCAGATGAACCCATAAAGTAGATCGTTGTTATTCACCATTACTGATAAAAAATTGAGACTTAGGAAAATTATATAACTTGCCCTAGAAAAGACAGTTAGTAAAAGGCAAAGAGAAGGTTCAAATCCAGACAGTCTGATGCATAAACCTACTCTCTTAACCCCTACCTTATGTCGCATCCTTTAAAATTCACTACAATTCTTCAGTGGAATGATAATTCCCTTTTCATGAATAAAGAAACAGATCGAGAGGGGCCCAGTAATTTTCACTATGTCACACTGCTAATGGGTAGAAGAGGTATCACTTTAAAGTCCATGTTCTTTCGATCCTATAGAATCTTAAAATTAAAACACAAAGCAAGGGGAGAGGGCATAGTGAAGAGATATGCGTAAAGGATGGTTAGCCAGGAGTTAGTCACAGAGCAAACAATGCACACCCACACTGAATTTATGGTAAGAGATGGTCTGTATGATAAGATAGGGCAAGGATGGCACCATGGGCAGATGTGGGCATGAACAAATGAGCTGGGGATGAGAAAGGAAAGTGTTAGAAAGTTTTGCACCCAGATGGGATGTCACATTTAATTTGTCTTTAACATAACCTTTCTTGAATTCCAAACTCAATGGCAGATTTTTCTTTAGAAAACTATAAAGCAAAAACAATTAAAAAACAAATCTCTTTTCAATTTACATCTTTGCCTCCACTCACTCCACACATACCGATCGAGAAATAGAGCAGCTCAGTACATGTTGGTAAGTTGTCATGGAGACGGCTTCCCCGTGATCTCCAGGCATGATTCACCACTGCAGGAGTCTCCAAACTTAATTATTTATTAATAGGCTTTTACCAGGGCAACCTCCAGAGGTGGAACATCTTGTTTCCAAGGCTGGGATAGTGGTGAGAAACAGAGGCAAAAATGCCATGCAATTACAAAGAATTAATTAGAACCTCTGTAAACATACCGACAAACATGCCTCAGGACAAACTGCAGTGGGATTTCAGGGGACTCACATGTCTGGGAACAGAAAGGAAAATGAGCAGTGGATCTCTAAAAATCTTTTCTCCTGTGCTACTGGGAGAATCTGCTACAATTGTTCCTTCTGCAAACTATAACAGTTATTCAAAATGGTTTAGTGAGTTACAAATTCCAGAAAAATTACACTAAATATATATAATAGTTCAGTCTTTGCATGCCCTATAAAGATAGCATGATGAGATAGACTTAGTTTAACAAATCTATCATAATCAATTAATAGTGGAGTACTTTGTCAAATGATATCGGTGATATTAGAGCTAGGTGTTCCTGGGAAATGTGATTCCTAGGGTCCCTGTTTGTAGGATTGTGCATGAATTATTTTTTCATTAAGTTTAAATTTAATGAATGGGAATGGATTGGGAAAAATATATTGTTAGTTGATTTATCTATTAATTAACGGATTGGATCATCCATTCTTTCACCCATTCAGCTACAGGTTTACTCATGCATCCGTGCATACTAGGAACCAAATACTGGATTAAATATCACGTGTTGCATGACACAAGGATTTCTCAGTCTAGTAAGGGACATAGGACATATAAACAAGTCACTAAATTCATGGTAGAAGATTGTTAATCACCTTAAGAGATACTTAGATGAAAGGGTATAAGAAATGGCAGAAGAAACTATGTCACAATGAAGTCATGCTTTGTCTCTGAAATTGAATTAGGTGGACATCAAAATCCCTTCCAGCTCTAAGATCTCTTGGATTCTATTTGGAATATTCATCTAATTTTGATGTTGGCTTTGTGAATAGCACACGAGTGTATCTCACTCCATTGTTTATTTTTTTATGTTTACTGCTATGTGTCAGGTCAACATGCCATCCCCTCAGAGATATGATTGGGGAACTCAGTCTGTCCTTAAACTGTGTGAGGTATCAGTGTTCACAGCCTTCAAGTTAGAGTGTAATATTCAGCTGCCCAGGTTCTTTCGTAGTTGAGTCAATGTTGTGAAAATGTACATGCAGAGAGCCCCATAGCATTTCAGAGCTAAAAAGGCCCCAGAGGTCATAAAATAAATAAAAGTTACTATCTCTTAGTTGTGCAGGTCTGGTGCCATACACACACACACACACACACACACATTCTAATCCTCAAAGTGTCACAAAGTAAGTATGATTAGTCACAATTTTTCATAGATGGGAAATTTAGGCTTGGGAATATTAATTAACACCCCAATATCTCAGAGCTGGTTAAAAAAAGCCAGAGAATACATGTTTAACCCCAAAATTAGCATTTATTCTCCTGGCCTTTGTGTGTTCCAGTCTAACCCCAATTCCCTAGTTCTATAGATGAGGAAATTAAGACTCAGAGAGGAAGGTTAAGAAAAAGTCACATCCATTCCTAATCAAAAGTCTTAATAAATCAGGAATAATTTGATCAAGACATCTGAAAATAATGGCCAACATCATAATTTACAATAAGACTTTCAAGTAATTCTTACTGAAATCAAGAATGTTATAAGGATTAATGTCATCACCACTATTATATAACATTCATCTGATCTGAAAATTTAGTGACACAAATGAGAGGGGAAAAATTAGAGTTATAAGACATAGTAGAGAGGAGGAACAATTAATAACTGATCTCTTGATAAGACCAAGTGAATTAAAATTTAAAAAGTCTAATAAAGCAAATATTTCAATCTGGAAAGTTGGTTGGTTTCAATTTAAACAATCAAAATTCTGCAGCTATGGAAATACAAGGAATCCAAAATAACTGAAACAATATTGAAAAGAAAAACAAATTGGAGCACTCATACATCCTAATTACAAAATGAAGTATGGAGCTTTAGTAATCAAGGCAATTCTATAATGTCACCGGACAAGCATAAAGATCAAAGAACTAAAATTGCTAGTTTGGAAATAAGCCCTACATTTATAGTCAAACGATTTTTGACCAGGGTGACAATTCAATGGGGAAAGAAAAATCATTCCAACTAATGATGCTGGTACAACTGGGTATGACACCAAAAGCACAAGTGACAAAAGAAGAAATAGATCAACTGAGCTTCATAAAATTTAAAAATATTTTTGCTGCAAATCAAGAAGATACAACCTACAGCATAGGAAAATACTTGCAAATAACGTATCTATTAAGAGATTGGATTACAGAATATATAAAGACCTCTTACAACTCAAGAGTAAAGAGAGAAATAACCCAATTTAAAAATTTGAGGAAATGATTTGAATAGATATTTCTCCAAAGAAGATATAAAAATGTCCCATAAATATGTGAAAAGATTTTCAATATTATATAAATTTATATGAATATCAATTTATATGAAATGCTCAGAACAGGCAAAACTATAAAGACAGATGTGATTTAGTGGTTTCCAGAGGCCAGGAGGTTTGTTAACTAATAGGGAATAACACTAATAGGTATGGGTTTTTTTTTTTTTTTGGTTGATGGAAACACTCTAAACTTAGATTGTGGTGATTGTTGCACAATTCAGTGTATATACTAATAAGATTGAATTATACACTTTCAATGGGTTACCTTTATTATTTGTGAGTTATGCCTCAATAAATTTGTTTTAAAAGAAGGAAAAAAAAAAGCAGCGTGTGTGTATGTATTTATCTATGCATAAAGCATAGCAGAAATATGTCATTCAGAATAGACCAGAATATAAATGCTTATATATATACAAAGAGAAATGCGCAGGTCTTGTCATTATTTCTTTTGTTCATTACATATTTCTTGAGCACTTCCTATGCAACAGGCACAATTCTACCACCTTTATGTGGACCAGTGAACAAAATAAAGGGCCTTGCCTTAAAAGAAAAAAAAAACACAACAAAACTCCACGGGAGGGCATAACATGTTTCTAGAAGGGAAGATTTAATACCATAAAAATGTCTATATACACCAAAGTATCATATATATTTCAACACTTTCGATACAAGTTTTTAGAACATGATAAAAATGATCAACATTTTGAGTCAAAAGCCATCATGTTAAAAAAAAATTCAATAAAATAATGTTCTATATAATTCTTTATCAACATGAAATACATACCTAAGGCCTAAGTCTGTAGGGGGAAGCTTGGTATATTTATATTTATATTTTTATATAAGTTATATGTGCAATTTTTGCAGGTAGTAATATAGTTTGTGGCTTACTTGTAAATCACAGCAAGGAGTTAGTAATCTTAATATAAACAAAAAACAAAAAACAAAAATAAATTGGACAATTCTGCAGACAAATGGGCGAGATATAAAAAGACAGAGGTTAATAGAATCTAAAAAGCAAACGGCCCTTAACAGGAAAAGATGCTCAACCTCATAGGTGGAAAACTGAAATTTTAAAACCACTAAAATATAGGTACTCCCCCTTCAAATGGGCAAAAATCCAGAAGTTTGATAAAAATAAACCGTTGGTGAGGCTTTAAAGATAGAGATTTGTAGATTGCCAGTGGAAATATCAACCTGCACATCAATAGGGTATTATCTTGCAAAATCATACATGCTTGTACCCTGTGACCTAGCAATCTCACGTCTAGAAATGTATCGTAATACACTACCAAAGCACAAACAAGCATATTTTCAAGGGTATTTGTGATAGTAAAAGACTGACCCAAATGCCTATCAATGGAGATTAGAGGAATAAATTGTGATATAATACTAAATGAAACATGATGTAATTTAAAAATACATATTTATTTGCTGCTATTATATGCTCTTCAGGAGGTGTGACATTAAGCAAAAAAAGCAAGATGGAGACATTTCTGTATAACATGCTACTGTTCAACCAGGAAAGGATGAAAATATATATAAATATATATATTCTTTTCATTAAAACTGGAAGGAAAACTATATTTTGTGATTTTTCTATTGGGAAAGCGAGAGACAGGGATAGAAGCTATCCTTTTCTAGTACACCTGGTTTTATAGATTTGACTTTAACACCATGTAAATGTATATATTTTTATAAAAATTAATAGGAACTCAAAAAAGAAATGCTTAATTATTGAAAAGAAAATGAACAAATAAATCTGTGAATTGAGTTGTTGGAATAACAATACAGGGAGGAATTATTTCAAATTACTTTAAAATACAGTAATTTTATCCTATGACCTTAATAGATATTTATTTGCTGTTTTGCTTGTTTATATGTGTAAGTATCCCAAGTAATCATGCTAATAAAGGTATTCAGCACCAAAGAAGAAATCAAATATAAAATCAAATAAGACATGCAAAAGTCTATAATCCTACATTTGAATGGAAATATCGGTATAAACTCATGATGTTTTTCACCTGTGCAGTGAGAAGACCTGGAAACTATGACCAAACCAAAAGCAAAAACACCCCTCAAGTCCAGACCACAGGCTCTAATCACAACACTTAGTAGGGGGCTTAGAAGAAATCTATGATTCCTGGTCTGGGGTAGGAAGTGTGCAAGATGAGCCTGGATCTTAAAGCACATGGAATCATGGAACTTACAAAAGTCTGTTAGGGTTTGAGCCAAAATGGTCCAAAAGTTAAAGAGGCTTTTACTCTACAAAGAGCAATGATAAGTATATTAACTACAATAGATGGAAACATGTCAATATTTTATAAAATCCATCCTTTCATAACAATAGTGAAAACCCCCACAAAAAATATCCTCATTTCTTTCCTTTGAAGTGCAAAGAAACCACTACATTATTCTGTAAACTGGTTAGAAAAGTATATAGTGCATATTATATTGTCAATAATAGTCAAGATGACTTTCAAAGTATCATGATAAAGTATTTTCACTCTCAAATAATCATGTGTTACAGACTATAAAATTTAAACCCTGTGATATTGGTGTAATAATAATAGATAAAAACATGAAACTAAATACTCAGCCAAGAATGTCTCTTTCCTGCATGATAAATATGGCATTTCAAAAATCACTGAAAAATGCTAGATTATTTAATAAATGGTACAGGGATAATTGGTTAACTATCTGAAGAACAAACTTGCATTCATAACTTACATAGTAACTCAACATAAATTTTAGGTGGACAACAGAAAGTGTAGAAGAGGATGGAGAAGGAAAAAGAAAAGAAAAAGGAAGGGAAAGAAGAAACAGAAGAAGAAAGAAAGTAGAAATGAGAAGAGGTTAAGTGGAGAGTTAGAAAAAAAGAGGCAAGTAAGAAGAGGAAAATTAGCTGATAATAGAATAAGTGGGTCAGGCCTTTTTAGGGAAAAACAAAAAAACAAAAAAGAAGAGAGAGAAAGATTGAAATATAAACATTAACAAAGTGGTCTTTGGAGTCAGATTAGACCAGCTCTGCTACCTACTCACTGGTGTGTAACCTTGGGCAAGGTACTGAATCTCTCTGTGCCTCAGTTTCCTCTCTGAAAATAGAAATAATTATTATATGTACTTTAGAGGTGGTTTAAAGAATAAATAAATAAAATACCATGTGTTAATTTAGGACAGTCTGAAGCACATGGAACAACTAAATAAACGGGTTACTATTATACACAACAAAATCTGTATAATGAAAATATCATTAACACAATTAAAATATAAATGACAAAATGAGAAAAACATTTGCAATATATAAATTTATACAATAGACAAAATGCTAATATAATTGTATTGCTATAAGAATACTATAAATATAATCATGAGAAAGCAACAGAACATTTCCATTTAAAAAATAAGTAATATGAATGAAAATATTTGAAAAATATTCAACTCATTAATAAAACAAAGGAAATTTAAATTAGACATATTTGCCTTTCAAACTGAAAAAATATGCAATATTTACTATTGGTGAGACTACATCAAAACAGCTAATACTGCATTGCCAGTTCAGACACATTGTTAAAATTTCTCCTCAGATTAATTTGGTGATGTGTGTCAAGACTTAAAAATATCTCTGTCTTTTGTACTTACAGTTGCATTTTTGGTAATTTACAGGAAGGATACACTCAAAGAATTAAAAAAAAATACATGAAAACATTCTTCCTAATCATATTTACAATAGTAAAAACTTGGAATCAGCCAGTATATATAACAATACATGACTAGTCAAAAGTATTTTGATAGAATATCGAAGGTATTTTGATAGAATAATTGTATTTAGAAGTAGTGCTAATGGCAAATGTGTGCTATACTGTAAAGTTTAAAATGATTCCAAAGCAATGCTCTGAGCATGATCCTAGTTTTAGATGAGTGGCTTTCTCTTGATAGTGATTTTGTTATTTTTCTTTTTACTTTTGTGTATTTTCCAAACTTATGTCCATTCTGTAATTTAATATAGATTAATTAAAATCTTCACAAAATTTGAAAAAGCAGTGTTTTTTTTAATAAAAAAAGTTTACTATGAGTTAAAATGTTATTTTTCTTACAAGTAAAGAAAGAATGTTCCTAGCCATGATCCCTGGAGTCTCAGAAGTAATATAGTGGGGACAAATTGCAGCGTGGCTGACAGATTCCTGGGAGTTTTTATTGACCACGTGCTGCCTCCTATATGTCATCTTAAGCTGAGCTAAAAGGGAATAAACTTTGAGAAAAGTTTACATGGATTAAGCTTTTCTAAACATTGCAATACCATCTCAGACCAGCGAACACCCATCACCATCACAACACACAAACCATAATAAACATAAAGTAGACCGTATCCCAGGAGGTGGAGGCAATGAACCTCGTAATGCCAAAATCCTCCCCATTTCAGAGTCATTTAACCTCTGAAGTCCTATATCTTATTCTCATATTAAGACTTGTATCTTCGTGGGGCCTTGACATCCTTAGATCCATGTGTCTTCTGATTATCCAGCATCCAAACAGCATAAAATAAATATCATCATTACGTAATCTTACTCATCAAATAGGGGGGAAATGAAGGAACTTGAGTTTATTTAACTATATTCTGCCACCAAAAGGAGTCAGTAAAATATTGCAAGACGAGAGGAGATGAATGCTGTCATCTTTAGGATCTCCCCATGGATAAAAAAAGTATAGGATATTAAAGAGGTTCGAAAACTCTTTCTGGTAGGAGAAAGGAAAGAGTAATGCAAGCCAAGGCAAATTGGAAATAGCAGTCCCATTAAACTAATTGTCCAGTACAGCTCACTTTTAGCCACTCTGCAACATGCTTTTTGCTTTTTCATGGGCAGGAAGTTGGCTTAGTAACAACCAACAGAGGGGAGGGATCAAATGTGTTTTTTTTTTTTTCTTGTCAAGCAAATTTAAATATCCTGCTCCCTACCTTACTCATTCTTTTGACAAATATTTTCTAAGCACATACCATGTGCCCGGTCACTGTGATCAGTCCATGGTATACATCGCAAAACTAAGGTATTAGCATTTTAGTGATGATCTCCTGGGGTAAAGGAAAGAAAAAATTCTGCATATTTATGTCAGGCATCAGCTAATGGCAGTTCATAGCGGTCCACTACTTGTTCTTGTAAATAAAGTTTTATTAGAACACAGCCACACTCATTCACTTAGGTATTGGCCATTTCTGTTTGCATGCTACAATGGTAAAGTTATGGAAGAGACCATTTGGCCTGCAAAGTCTAAAATATTTATTATCTGGACCTTTACAGAAAATGAAGTCTTCTGTTTCCCCACAATCACATTTCAGGCAGCATCAAGGGTTATCCTTTCCATATGAAAGTTGGATAACATTACTCTTTCTTAATATACAACCTCCAAACCCGTGCATGAGTCAGTTTTGCTGGCCTGCTTTCAAGTCTTTGAACAGACCACTCCATTTGTATCTTTTTCTTTCTGCCTGGAACAAAGTCTTACTTAAATCTTGTACCAGCCCACTCTATCATCCTTCATTCTCTGCTTAAATTTCACTTCTCAGAGAAACCTTCCCAACAGTCCCATTTACAGTAAACCCTATACCCTCAAACCCATCCTGTGATTTTTTTCTCTTGCATTATTCTTTTGTGTTCTTTCATTGCATACCTTAAAATTCACTTTCATATATTCCTTTTTGGGATTGCATGATGCTTGCTTACACCACTAAACTATAAATTCAATGAGGCTAATAGTTAGGTCAATCTTTCTCAATAAATACCCTGTGCTTATCTACACTTTTCCTGGACCATAGTAAGTATGTTGTAAGTATTTTTCATTGAACAATGTGGAGTATTATAATACCAATTGGATGGAGGTAAACTTTGTTAATAAAGGCAGAAAATTGGCAGATGAGTTTGAATGTCTTGAGTAAAACAAATAATAGAGATTCAAGCACAGTACACAACAAACCTGTCTAGAGCCTGCCAACCATGATTTCTGAAGTAAAAAAAAAAACAATCAGTTGGTGGGGAGCAGGTGTAGCTGAGTGGCTGAGTGCCTGCTTCCCATGTATGAGGTGCCGAGTTCAATTCCTGGTACTTCCTAAAAAAAAAAAAAATCATTCAGTTGAGAGGATAGTCAGCTAGTCAGCTAGGTACTGCTGAGACTCAAATTAATAACCTGTAATGCCAGATGGAAGAAACACTTCAAAGATATGGAAAACATGAGATAACATGTAAGAAATTTGGAGGATAAATCTCAGAGACCAAAAATGAAAATAATAGGATTTTAGGAGATAAAGTAAAAATGCAGGAGAGGCAATAATTGGCCAGTAAGAAAAGAAAATTTAGAAAGTGGAAAGTGTATCTTCAAATTTTAAGTTCCAGTTAGATTTGATGAGAAAAGACACATAATCATACACACACACAAGCATGCATACATATGCACACACTTAGACTGATAAAATTCAGGAGCTACAATGCTAAAGAGAAAATCTTATAAACTTTCAGAAAATAAAAGGTACCTATAAAGGGAAAAAGAGAAGACATTTCAAATTTTCCTTGCCTTGCATTCCTCTTTCCTTCATACTTCAAGAAAATCTGTAATATCCTGTATTTTCTTACCCATGGAGAGATCCTATAAAGGACAGCCTTCATCCCCTCTCATCATTGCTCTTATGGTTGCAGCACTGGGAGCTAGATGATGGTGGAATAACATCTGAGGACCACTGAGAAAAAAGTCTATCCTTAACTTTGCCATGCCCCGTCAAGTTGTTATTATTCATCTGTCAGTACTAAAAGAAATACAGTTGCAAGGATGTCAGAATTCATAGACTAGATCACTCACTTACCCAATCAGAAGAGAATGCTCCAAGACCAACTCCAATAAACAGATCCATCAGAATAGATATCTCAAGACAGGAAAAATGGAGAAAGAGAGGAACATGTGGTGAGCAGTGAACCTTGGTTTACAAATATATGTCTAAATGAATAATGACAGATTTTCTGGGAATGTGTAATATAGTGCTAATAGCAATTATTGAAGTAGAGGGAACTTTTGCAATGACAATTATAAGCACCTATATCTAAACATACTAAATTAGCTCTGTAAAACCAGATTTAGGGCAGCAGTTGGGGGAGAGAGGAGAAGAGAAGAATTCCAAAGATATCATCTGGCTTGGACAGCAGTAAGAAAGAAAAGAGAAAGGGGAGGTGAAAATATCCTAAGATCTCATCTCAGAAGGGTAAGGAAATGGGGGATAATAGATTATTTGGTAGGGGAAAGAGTTGATGCCATAATAGTAAATAAATAGGATCTGATTATAAGTTTTTGGAAAGGGAGAGTGATCAGTAAGAAAATGAAAAGTGTAGTAGAATTTCCAAATTAGCAAGTCAAAAAACAGCAAGAAAGAAAATAAACAGTGTAAGGGGGGGGGGGGGGGTGGGAAGGAAACTATTAAAGACATTATATTGTAGACATAAATTTGGAAGGAAGATTAAAAGTAAAATGTATATTTGCAAATAGACTAAATTATTTCATTACAAGCATGAGCTTGATAGGGTTAAAATTCGGTAAAAAATGCACTATTTATACAAAAAGTACACAAAGTGTTTTTAAAAGTTAGAAAATAAGAGATGAAACTAAAAGCAAAAGTGTCCATATCAAGTTATCAAGGTGGAATTTAAGATTAAAAAACCAAATGGACTGGAGGGACATTATATAATGATAATAGATACAACTAATGTAAAAGTACTGCAGTCATATACCTGTATGTATCAAGTAATGCAACAGTGAAATATATGCTACTAGAAAAACAAGGAGGTCTTTAGAAATTACATAGCTCTAGTAGACAAAAATAAAATAAGGACATGGAGGAATTTAATAATATAACTAATAAATTTTAGTTACTAAATATAGAACCATATCTTCCTGAAAGAAATAATATGCAATTTCATAAGGCCAGAGAACACTTTTATAAATTGATCTGAAACTAAGCACAAAGAAGATTTTATAGGCGATGTGGTATGCCTAAAGCTCAATAAAATTAAATGTAAATATTATGGAGTTACTAGAATAATCTCACCTACTTGGAAATTGAGAAACTAATAAGGAATCAAAGTGTAAATCAAATCTGATCACACAAAATTTAACAAAACCCATGAAACCCAGCATAATGTATAATTTATTCTCTGATGAATTTAAAAATGAGGAAAGATAACCAAAACTAAACTCAACGGAATTACTCATGTCAAGATATTAGAAAAAGTAAGTTAGTAAAACAACTTCCAAAACAAGCAACACTGGGAGGAGATTTGAAAGAGGTAAAAATGGAAATTAATGAAAATAAGTATGTAAAATAGCAAAAAAAAGTTATAGAAACTCAAAAGTTGTTTCTTGGAAAGACCTTAAAATACCTCATTAAAAAAAAAAGAGAAGAGGAGGGAGGGGAGAATGATGAAGAAAAGAAAGAGGAGGAAGAGAAGGAAGAGAAGATGAGGAAGTGTGGAAAGGGAATAGTAAGAGATAGAGGAGGAGAAAGAAAGAGAAGGAATAAAATGCAAGATTAAGGGTGAGAAAAGAGGTGTGAGGACAGACATACAGATACAGGAGAGATTAAAAGAACAAAGACATTTTAAAAGGACCTGCATTTTAAGGCCAACATTTGAAAAGTTAGGAAAAAATGGATATTTCCTAGCAAAATAAATTTGCTAAAATTTATTTTACACACATATATGACTTATATAAATGCACCCATGGTATATTAGTTATCTATTGCTGCATTTTTATGTCATGTGTGTATAATTTTAATTAGAAAAAAATAATCACAACTATGATTTATTGGAAACCAGCAATTGTCCAGAAACTCTACTGCAACGGTAGGCTACTGAGAGGAGAAACCTGAGACTTGGAAGTTCACTTTGAGAGGTCACCCAGCTGGTGTTTGGTCAAATGAACCAACCTGAAAATCCTTTTGCCCTGTGTGTGGATGTCAGTACTTTTCATTCATCCTGCTGGGAACTCAGACAGGCAAAATATCTGGGCTGTCTCAAGTCCACCTCTCTGAGAAACTGCTATAATGCTCTTGGAACCATGAAGGCAATGATGGTTGGTCTCTGAGCCATGCCTCAGCAGCCCTTTGGTTTAGATTTGCTTAAAACACTATGCAAAACTTGCACGATGGCTCAAGGGATGCCACATTGCACTGGGGTATGCACTTCAGGTCTCTGAGGATATTAACTCCATCTGATCGGATGCGGAAGAGCAGAAGCAGGAAGATGTGGAACTCAGAGTGACAGTGTTAGTAGCAGCAGAAAGTAGAGTTTCTTAAAATGGGGCCATGAAGATGTTAAATGAATGCTTTGTAGCAATAAATGAAAATTGAATCAACTGTCAACCAGTTTACAAACCGCTGAGTTGATATTAAATAACTTTCTTTACTGCAAGATATTTCAGAGATTTTAGTATGTGGGTGTATATTGAACAGTAACATTGAATTTGTTTGAACTTGGAAAACTGACTTGGTTGAACAGCATGTATATTAAGGTTACATTTGATAAACAGAGCAGAAAATGCTCCTTAGTATATTCTACTTGCTTCTATACATGTTCTCTTCTTCCTCCAAAGCCAACCTGACATTGCCCTCCCTAACTCCCCATCATTAAATTGGGAGTGTTAATCATAAATAATAAACCATCACGAGAACACAAATCCTGACAACCATCTTAGAATATTCTCAATACATGCACTAAAGTAGTCAAGAAAGTGTGTTGGAATCAGATAGAACACATAATCTTTGTAAATGCAAAATCTAGTATATTGGTATTCTTCAAGAACTATTGAACGGGCACATTAGTTCTAGAGAAGATCCAGAGAAAACCAAGTAACTTCATCAAGGGTACCACAGAGCTATTTCTCAACAATAATCTTGATTATAATAATAGTGAAAATAAAATGCTTTAAATACGATATATGTGCCCTTTAAAAAACCCAATCCTAACCATCTTCTCACTTAATTCTCACAATGCCTCTGTGAGATTTAAGTTATCTATCATTAGCTCCATGTTTAGAGGTAAAAAAAAAAAGAGTAGAGACCAGAAGAGGTTATTTTTATCCCCAAGGTCACACTTCTAATAAATTAGAGAATTGGCACTGGAAATAGATTTTATTCATGTTGACTTTCGTGAGGAGAATATTCTATGTTTTAGGTATTCCTCTTGGGCCAACTAGCAATTCATTAATTCTCTCTTCTGCTAGATACAATCCAGCCTACCATCTAAACAGACCATAGAGCTTTGTTGTTGTTGTTGTTTTCTTATCTATAATTTTTATTTTGGATCTGAAATTAATCTACTTGTTTTAGTTTTCCGACTTTGCTTCCTCTTGCCTTTTTTACCCATAAGTGTTACCATTTTAATTGTGCCTATGAAAAACATTTCATGCTGTTCTTCCACCTCAGCTCTGGGATGCATATTGCCTTCATTTTTGCCGACTGCCTCCTGCTAGCTTCTTTAGTCACAGGATATAATATTATTTAAGGTAAGCTCAGTTACAGGTTTAGTGGTTTTCTGGGCAGTCTCTCGTGTCCTGGCCCTTCAGTTAATTTCTCTGATTAGGGTGATATCCCACAGTGAAAGTATAAATTTGAACCTCACAGCCATCTATGATAAAATTCTCAACTCCATTTCTTGCAGCTAATTCGATTTATACCCACAGTTCCTATAAGACGTTCAATTTCCTTATCTCTTCCTAAGCCACTGCCTGAGTTTCAGATACAGAATAGCTCAGTATAAAGGACAGTCTCATGCTACTTAGTAGTTCTAGCTCCTTTTAGGTAAGGTTTCTGCAGCTTTATCCCTCAAGCCTAGTAGGAATTGATAGTTCTTAGTGTTTTTAGCATCGGCTCATCTGCTTATTGCCCAGACTCTGATTTCCTCCAGGTTTCTTCACTAGGCACTTGGGGATATCCCTTTCTTGAATTCTGGCTCATCTGTTTCTGTTTATTTGCTTGCTCATTCATTCATTCATTCATTCATTCATTCATTCATTCATTCATTCATTCATTCATTTATCTGATTAGTCAGTTCTTTACAGTTTGAACCAGGAAAGGGTATTCTTAGTAAGCCCTCTTAAACAGATATCTACCCCAGTGTCTTAAATCACATCATGTCTTAATATTAATCTTCCACTTTGAAATCCACAAAACAATTGACATTATGGAAAGGCTAATTATGGCTTGTTCATAAAATCTCAGACGACTAGAATTAGGAAGCAGATCATGAAACCAAAAGAAGCAGTTTAAGAATGAGTAAAAGGAAATAGTCCATTCCATTCCACAACAGGTAACAAATCTACAAAAGCACTTACTCTAAGTGCTATTTCAGTCCAGTTAATGATGTGTCAGGCATCATAGGAGGAATTTCACATGAAGTTCTGTATTTATTAAATCACAAATATTCCTTGAACTAGAATTTGTGCCAGACATCGAGGATATAGTGGCTGCTGGTGGGTCATGCTTGGGGCCATGGCAAGTGCTCTGTCTAGTAGGAGTGAACAGGAACCACACAATCCCAGGGGAGAAGGAACAGAAAGAAAGGTAGTGAAGAAGGCTCTGAACAACGGATGTTTAAGCCAACATTTGAAGGATAAAAAAGGAGATAGTGATTTCAGTTTTGGTCATGTGATCTTGGTGAAATCCCAGTGAGACCTCAAAGCAGAGATACGTAGGAGGTAGTCAGATAAAGATGTCTGGAGCTCAGGAGACAATTTTGGATTAATGATATTGATTTCTTGTTCCATTTGGATGATAATTTATTACTCTTTAGTGTTCAATTTTAATTCAATTTACTGTTTTAATTGGGAAGGCATGAATGGGGATCCAAAATTCAGAAAGTACGCAGGGATAGACAGTAAAACGTGAATCTCCCTTCAACCTGGCTCCTTCCCCATTTCATCTTAGGCCCCTTCCCTAATAACTTCTTAAATATTTAATCTTGTCTTAGCCATCTGCTTCTTGGAGGACCAAGACTAATATATCAAGACTGGTTAGAAAAAGAGGATCTGACAAAAAACATTTAAATGTTTACTCAGAGCAGTAGAAGGAAAAACAAGAAAATCTTGTACTATTGAAGAGGAAGGAAAAGAAATATTACTGTTGGGATGTAGCTGTGAAAAGTGTATGTTGCTGCTATGAAATAAGCACTCTCATGTCTGCAAAGCATCAGGGTTTAACAACACATTGGTCATTAGTGATCTTGGTGAAGGCAGGTTTAGAAGAAATGTAGGGTTGGAAACTAAAATATAAAGTATTAAAGAGTAAGTAGAAGGTAAAAAATGCAAACATCAACTATGGACACTTCTTTTATAAAGATTTATATAAAGGGGAGAAGATAAAATAACAACATGAGAAGGATGTTTTTGTTTTTGTGTCTAGGGTGGGAAAGATTAGAGAGTATTTATGGCCTGTGCAAAGGAACCAGAAATGGCTGAGAAATTGAAGACATAGGAGAAAGGATAAGTAAAGGGGTAAAATCCCCCAGGCTAATGGAGTGGACAAAATCCAGAACAGCTTAAGTATTGATTTTAGCTCTTCTCTTTGCCACAGAAATAAAGGAGAAAAGTGGGTGTTGGTGCAAATATGAGATGAGAAGTTAAATGTATCTTCCAAGGGATTTTCTCTCTCTCTCTCAGAATCAAAAGCCAAAGTTCTCTGTTGAATGAGATGAGAAGGAGGTAGAAATGTGAGCCTTGAGAAAAGTAGACAAATTTTAAATAACTTTATACAGAATGTAAAAAACAGATTGATGACAGACACATGGTTGCTCCTTATTGGTGATCAAACATTTCTAAATGCCTCTCTGTTCAGTTATTGAATTATCTCCAGTAGCATGAGCTGCCTGTACTCAAGGGTGGACATAGAATGCAGCTGAGCTTATCCAGATGTGGACATTTGCCAGAGGGTTGTGATAGAAGGACAGCAGGAACAAGGAACCTTAGGAAATTCTTAAAAGCGGTTGAAGAGTTTGGCCTTGGAATTTTAGAAAAATAGGAGGCAAAATGAAGAAACGAAGAGGCTTACATAAGGAGGTCAAAGGACTGGAAGTCCCATGAAGTAAATACAAAGTGATGTTTTGGAAATAATTGGAAGAACATGAATGAGAGCAGACTGGAAAAATTCAGGTGTCTGAATTAAATATCAAGAAAGCAAGGAGTTCTAGGGTATGAGCACCATCTAAGATGAGTGCTGGAGAATTGATGACAGGCAAAGAATGAAAAATGGAGACATGGGAGATAAGAAGAGCAAGGGATTGAGGCATAAGGGGGCTGAACGGGCCACCCCGAAGGACATGGACAGCACCGAGGATGATGCCATGGAGATGGCAAGAAAAAAGAGAGTGAGAAAGGAGTCAAGGTCTTAAAAAGTGAAGTGGATTACTGTGAAGAGGAGGTGCTGAAGGTGACATGGCCAGGATAAGCGCATAGGGATTTTACAGAAGGAGAAAGATACTTGCATATGTTTAATACCCTTGACTCCACATCTTCAGGCAGAACATGCTCTGTTGAAGAATTTAGGGGATATTTAGCTGGTGTGGGCCTGGTCTTTGTGATATGACAATGGGGACTGCATTTTCAGAATTTAAAAAATGCAACTTATGATGTCACAAGCATATATATATATATGTATAAAACATTGTGACAGAATATTGGAAATTGGACTTGACAAAGAAAGTAATGCCATATTACTTAGGGTATAGCTTAGACCCCAGTGTGGCAATAAATTGGAAATCGGAGCTGAGTTCCCTAAACATTCATCTGTTTTCCTTCTGTGGCATGGTTTTTATATTGCCTAGCCAAAGTCTAGAAGAGCCACACACACACACACACACACAAGCTAGAAATCCAGAAATGTAAAAATTCTTTAAATATCTGAAATTCAATTTTTAATTAACTCCCCCAGTCGCTGAGGAACATGTGGTTGAATATAGGTGTTTTTACATGATTTGTTTTTGTTCCTTTCTCCCTT
The DNA here is from genome assembly GCF_030445035.2 of Dasypus novemcinctus. NCBI lineage: Eukaryota > Metazoa > Chordata > Mammalia > Cingulata > Dasypodidae > Dasypus > Dasypus novemcinctus. The sequence goes on along the minus strand of NC_080675.1, from coordinate 169,083,275 downwards.
GTTCAGCAAACACCTTTGCTGTCTACTATCAGTGAGGCACTAAATTATGTCCTGGGAATCGATGATGAATAAGACATGGCCCTGTCCTATTCTCACAATAAAAGAAAGATAAACTGGGAAAAAATGAAACTGTAATAGAATGCAATAATTCCATAGTAGGTTTTAAACAGTGTTTTCAAAGCACAGAAAAGGGAATGATTTATTTTGCTTTAAATTATGTTTAAGGATGATAATAGCTACCATTTATTGAGCCTCCTACTCTCTGCCAGATGCAGTGCAATATACTTTACTTATGTCTGTGCCCTCATTTCATCTTAATGTCACTGCAAGGTGGGTATCCTCATTATTAGTTAGTGCATGAGGAATTCGAGTATTACAGAGGTTAAATAAGTTATCCAAAGCCTCAGAGCTGGCAAGTCAGAGAAATGGAATGGGAGCTTGAGGCTATCTGACCAAAAGGCTCAAGAGTTGTCATTTTCAGGCCTCAAACCCAGGAGGTTGAAAGCTGGCTTTATTTGTGACCCACGAACAAGATGTGAGATACACAATGACCGTCATTCCAGCTGGGGCTCTGAGAGCTTTAATAACTGTCTATCTGCAATCCTTATTTTTCTTGCTCCTTCTAGCACTTCTCTAGGAAATCATAATAGTAGTTCTGAAGCTTTTCTCTCCTGAGGCCAAGGCGGACTTGGCTAGTGAATCCTGGCACACATGTCCAAGGTTGCTCCAAGGCTCCAGTGCTCTTCAGTCTGTTAGTCCAGGTTGGCATGATTTACTGACCTGTCAACAGGCAAATTGAACATAGTTGCCGTATCTGAAGGTTTAATGCATAGTAGGCGCTTTTGAATTTAGTAGATCCTTGATAAATATTTAAGTACATATTAGGGAGAGAACATCCTTTCATTTTCTTTCCTTTTTCCAAGTTATTTAATCTCCTAAATTTTTATGATATATCAGTGAGCTCTAAGCAGCCTTTCTCTTTCAGTGTCAATTACATGGAGACTCTGATGTGACTTGCTCTGGGTAGGATAAGTGAGGGAGGGGAATGCGAGGTCGCGTCTCATAAGCTGCATGGTGCCAGCTTCAGCACATAGTGGAATGGCTGAGCGAGGACTGAGGGTCATTAGGTTGGTGGCTGAAGGGTTTTGGCAAGTCTGTCCCCTGCTTGATGCTTACTTTCGCCTGGAAGTGACAGCTGATGCATTGCACCTCGGTGCTAACGTAAACCTCAGTGAGTTCCAGAATCCCACATCTACCCTTCTTATGACAAGCACTTCTTTATGTACAATTGATTTCTCTCTGGAAAGCTCTATCTAGACACAGCTTTAGTTTCCAGGGATATGCTCTTCCAGGTTTGAAAGATGAAGCCTGGGATAGATGAAGAGACTTCCTGGAGATCTGAGTTAGAGGATCTGGTAAGCACTGGAACTCTGGTCCTCTTAGCCCACAATCTCCTTCTGTTTTACCCCTGGACACACGATCTTAACAACCCCTACCCCACACCCCTGCGTCTGAGTGAGTTTGTGCTTCACCAAACCAGAAATTTATATTCCATGAATATATAAAGCATATTCAATTTCTAAATAAGTAAAACTGCCCCTTCCCTCATTCTCTTGCTTTCTTTAGCCCTCCTTACCTGGCTTCGCCGCCCCCCCCCCCCTTCATAACACTATTCCCTTCTGACTTTTTACCTATTTATTTGTTCATTTGTTTATTGTCTCTCTTTCCAAGCTAGAATGGAATGGAACAGCAAATTTGTCATTTATGTAGGAGTAACCTTGGAACATTATATCCTTTTGAGTACATATTTGCTTGAGTTTGAATAAGTGAGTGATACTAAAAATAATTCTTTAAATGAGAAAGCTTGAATGCTGCAGTAGTAAAACCACTGCATCAGGAGTTGGAGCCTGCTGATTTGAGTCCTCCTTCCTCTGGATTCACCATTTTGATATGCGTGGTGTGTGTTTTCTGTGTGTGTGTGTGTGTGTGTGTGTGTGTGTGTGTGGTTTCTGAGACTCCGATTTCCCATCTATATGTAGGGATAATAATTCTTGTTTCACCTATATCACTGGATTTCCCTGACGATCATATGGTATGAAAATACCTTGAAAACCTTAAGGTCCTTAGACAAATATCATTTAAAGCCACATTATAATGTGATGATAAATGCAGGGATAAAAAAATCAGACTATGCTTTGGTGGTACTGCCAATGTGTAGAATTTTTAAGGAGGAAATCATTGAGATACTGGTTGCTGAGAGATCCTTCAGAAGTATTGTTTTTGTCCAGTCTCCTGCTTTTAGCCTCTCTCTGTCCTTCTATCTCTCCTTTTCTTCTTCTTTCCTTCCTTCCCTCTCTTCTTTCCTTCCCCCTTCCTTTCTTCATTTCCTCATTATTTAACTTAATTTTTTTCAAAGAAAATAAAACACTTTCCTTTAATTAAATTAGTTGTTTAGACATGCTAAGAGAATTAAAATGTATATTCTTAAAATAAGTTAGGGGTTGCATTTCTTTTTTTTTAATGCTAATGAAATAAATTGAAAAAAAGCCTGCCTACTTCCCATTGCTAGTTAATCAATTTCTAGTCCAAACCTGAGTTTGGAGTAACTGCAAGGAATGACAGCAACTTCAGGTAAGATTGGTTTTTCTTATGCAAAGAGGGTGGTGGGGAAACAGATTCCTGCCTTGACTCAGGGGCTCTCACTGTCTGCAGTGAGGGAATCCTTTGGTGTTTTTCCTTTACCAGTAGGTTGAAGGATTAGTCTTTCTTAATCCACGTAGATAAAGACTGGACTTGGACATTCTGTGTAATTGGGGAAAGAACAACAGCTTTGGGGTCAAAGCTTGTGTTGAGTCATACTTCTGAAACTTGAGAGTTAGGTGTCTTTGAGCAAATTAATGATATCCACCTCAAAGGGGTGTGAGCATTAATTACTAAGCCAGATGGAAAATGGCATGGATTATATGCCAATACAAATGTTTAGCAATGAGGATATTGTAGTGAACAGTACAAAGATATGGCTCTGTCCTCATGAGCTCACTGCCTTGCTCAACATCACCACTCCAGATCCCTCCTTTTCCTGGTTTCTCTCATTCTTAGCATGGTGGCTCCCACACCCAACCTCTCTCATGCTATCCCTAAGATATTTCAGATTTATGGGGTCATTGTTACTTCCAAGAAGGTAGGTAGTAAATATGCGGGAATTATTCTAATCTGTTTTAATGAATCAATGTCATGTTGGAAGGATGGAGAATAACCTCAGAGCTCCCTCTCCATGGACTCTAGTTGACTAGTGTTTGCTAAAGTGTATAATGACACAAGCTGGTGACATAAAAATTGACTTTACCTTGTTCTTGGGTAATGCTTTTAGTTTTAGTTGTTATATATTTATCTTATTTATTAGAAAAACACTGTAATAAGTCCATCAATACTATGATTAATTTTGTGTTTATTAGCACTTATGTTATGTAGAAGAGAACTGATTCAAAAACATTAAGGAATTCGATAGGTATTGTGCAGATAGAGTACAGGGAAGGTAGAATTTAAATAACTGAGCATTGAAAACATCAATTTACATATTGCCTCCATTCTTTTCTCATGTACCAAAGGAGTAGTTTTTGAGATAAGAATTCCCAATCTGTTAAAAAGGAAAGATTTATAGGATTATCATATAAATGCACCTGTACAGACATGGGCAACTTTCAGTGCCATTCCACATACATGATCTCAATTGGCCTCTACAATAGTCATAGAGACAGAGCTAGAATAAAGTGGGATATTTCGGCTTACAATAACTTTCAGACTCCTGAAAATGTCAATCTCAAAAGAAAACATCAGAGAAACATAGCTGAAATGGTGGATGTTCAGGAATTCTTATCACATTGAGGAAATATTGATGGATCTGGAATGATTGATTTAGAGAAAAGATAATTAAAGGAATATATGGAAATTAAATTCAAACTTTAAAGATTATGCTGTGGAAGGAGAAATAATCTTATCTGCATTGAGAGAAGAACCAGGATGGATGGATGAAAGTTTCAAGAAAGCAATTTTTAAATCAGTGTAAAGATGACCTTTCTAGCAATTAGAATTGTCTAGAATCAGGTCCTGGTCTGCACCTTGGGCTACTCCTATTCCACAATGTCCTCCTAGCTGAATTCACAGTTTTTGCAAATATTCCAGATTCCTTTTCACCTGTCCACCAACTTAAGGTCACTCATTCAAAGTATCATTTTCTTTCTATCTCCTCTGCATGCATGTTAGTGAAATATTCTGTTTATATCAAAATCAAACACAAATCAGGCATCTGTTAGTATTGGATCTCTGCATTTAATTTATAAATTATTTGCTTTGAAGGTGGGTTTTCCCCATGTTGCAGTAGTCTACAATCTTTTCCCAAAAGCCTTCCATTTTTTTTTCAAGTTTTCCAATAATTTTACTTTTTATTTGAAACTTGAATTTCTATCATTGACAATACATTTTCCTTGAAGTGATATTCTCACTTCATTCTTTTCAAGAAAATTTCTGCTAAATACCCAAGTCATAAAAATCACAGTTTGTCACTCATTCTTTCAAGAAAAAAATGATGATCCATGGGGAAAAAAAAAAAAGCTAGTTCAGCTTATAATTCAAAGGAATGCACAAGACCTTTCCTTGACCCAATCCTAATGCTTTGGTATGCAACAGAAATGCGTTCTGCATCACTCCCATTCATTCACATAGAATATTGAAAGGCATGTATTCAAGAATTGAGATTAAATAACATTAATAATATTTAATGCATTGTCAAGGACATTCTTAAGTGAAACTGACATTTCGAAAAATGTTTACTGCGTGTGCATGGAAGGAAAGAATACACTGACTAAGGGTATAGTTTGGGGCCACTGCCTTGATTCATGCTAAGCCACCTGGAATTTACCCATCATTGCCTTTATATCATATGTGCAAATGTTAGAGTTAAAAGACAAATGACATCTTAGTATTAGTATGAAAATAGTGTTGACCTTGCAGACCCCTGAAACAGTTTTGGGGACCCCAGGGAATTGCTGACTTCTCTTTAAGAATCACTTAGCTACATCTTCCCTGAGAAGTATTACCTGGCTTAATTTTGAATGACCTTTGTGAAAAAAACTCACTGCTTCCTAAGGTAGTATATCCCATTTTCAGGTATCCCTACTGTAAGCAAATTATTTATTTAATAACAAAATTAACTACAGAATGACATTCCTTCATAAAGGGACTGAGTTAACATAATTCTCATCTCATAAATTTCTAAAACCTTTCTTTCTACTTTCAGAAGATTGTGGGGGAGGAAGCAACAGTGAAACCTTATGAAGCTGACCCACCTACCATTAACACTGCATATCCATAAATTATATGTATATCTGAAGATATACATAAATATACTCTAACCTTGGTGGGAGATATTTGATTTGCTTCAGAAAAGAAAAAGGTAGTTGGAAGAAACAAAAGACATTGTTGTCTTTCTTGTGATTGTTTAGAAAAGTTAGAAGGACTTTTAAAAAATTGACTTGTCAAATGTAATTTGCATACATTAAAATGCACCCATTTAAAAATATGGTTCTAAAAATCCTTCCTTTTAATCAACATAATTTTGAACTTCTCTTTTCTATAGCTGCATAACTAGATCAGAAAAAATAAAGTCTGAAAATGTGGCCTACCTTCACTCAAATAACCTTGGGCAGAACTTTTCCCTTTTCTGGGTGTAAGTATCTTCATTTCCTAAAATTAATCACTTGGACCAGATGATCTCTAGGATGTCAACTAGTTCTAATTTTCCATGATTCCATTAATCACTTTTCCTCACAGTGGAGCGGCTAATTCGTCATTATCCAATGAAACTTTGATAAATTCTGCGTAAATTGTTGTAAATCTTTCTTTGTGATTATATTCTATCCTCTTTAAGTAATCTGCAGCTTAATTTAGTTTTGTAACCACAGTTTGCTTAGAATTTTACATGTAGGTATAACTGAGTAATAAATATAGAATTGTTTATTCTAAATATGAACTTTATTCCCAGTGTTGTATTTGAAAACCAACAGCAAAATGACTTAAAATTTTTATATCCTTTGGTGAGAAGAATGACTCTTTCCATATCTAGGTGAAAATAATGACCTTCTTGTCTCCTAAGAAATCAATAATTTCATGTCTCTCTTGAGAATTCAAGTGCAGATTAAAGAAGGAAAAACTGTGCTGGAGAATAGTTGTTATAATGGCTCTATTGAGACAATTCACTTATCATACCCTTTATGCATTTAAAATGTACATTTTCATGATTTTAGTATAATAAAATAGTTGTACATCCATCATATCAATCAGTTTTCGAACATCTTCATCACTCCAGAAAGAAACCCATTATTCTTTGGTAGTCACTAACCAATACCCCTATCCCTGTCTGCCTTAAGCACACAATAATCTACTTTCTGTCTTTATAGATTTAACTATTTTGGATATTTCATATAAACAGAATCATAAAATATGAGGTCTTTTGTGACTGGCTTCTTTCATCCAGCATAATGTTGCTTGTCAAATTTCATCCATGTTGTAGCATGGATCAGTACTTCATTGCTTTTTATGTCAAATGATACTCTATTGTATGTGTAAACCACAATTTGTTTATCCATTCATCATTTGAAGGACATTTGGGTTGTTTCCTCTTTTTGACTATAATGAATAAGGTTTCTATGAACATTCATGAATAATATTTTGGACAGATATGTTTCCATTTCTTTAGTGTTCCTATTTTGATTTCCTATTGTATTAATGAATACTCTCTAAGTTAACATTTTAATATTTAATACTTTTATGCTATGTATTATTGAGTTATTTCATGAGTGGTTGCCCTAGAGTTTACCATATATATCTTATCAGACTTTACTTCAGATCTAGGCTAACTTAATTTCAGTGAGATATAGAAGTATTACTTATGCATAACTGTTTCCTTTCTCCCTCTTTTGTGATATTATTGCCATACCTATTATTTCTACATATAAGTCAAAACAATACATTTTTGAAATGTTACTTTATATAAATATAAGTCTTTTAAAGAAATAAGAGAAGAAAAGTGAGCATCACTCTATATTATTTGTTATTATAACCTTACTATTTACCTTTTCTGATTATCTTCCTTTGTTTCTGTAGATTTGAGTTACTGTTTCATGCCTGTTCTTTATCCCAATATAGCTGTGCTCCTACTCCTTTTCTTGGTAATGTTACTAGAGAGGCTCAACAGTAGAGCTGAACTGGCAGAAGAAAGAATTAGTGAACTTGAAGATAAATCTATAGGGATTATGCAATCTGAAGAACAGAGAAAATGAAAGAATACAGAAAAATGAACAAAGCCTCAGTGAAATGTGGGTCATATTTAAGATCACCATTTACATCCTGAAAGGACCAGAAGGAAGTGAAAACAAGAAGGGAGTAGAAAAGTTATTCAAATAAATCTTTCCACATTTTAATGAAAAACATTAACCTACATTTCCAAAATGCCCAATGAATATTGAGTAGGGTAAATACAAAAAGATTCATAAATAGGCATATCTTAGTAAACATACTAAAAGACAAAGGTATTGTACTTTGTACATTTTGAATTTTCCAATTGGTTCTTTTTTTAAAAAATGATTTCTCTCTCTTTATTGATAATATTTATTTGATAATTCATTGTCATCATAGCTTCCTCAATTCCTTTGAACATGGTTTCCTCTGGCTTTTTGAATATATTTATAATCGCTACTTTGAAGCCATTGTTCATTAAACCATACAGCATGCCATTCTCACAGGAGGTTCTGGTCTATGTTTTTATTCTTGTGTATGGATGAGGCTCTCCTGCTTCTTTGCATGTGTCTTATGATTTTTTGCTGGAAACCGGACGTTTTAGATAATACAGTGTAACAACTCTGGGGAGAGTCCCATTCTCCTCCAGGGATTGTTGTTCTTTGTTTGCTTATCTGTGCAGTGAGTAGCTGGGTTATTTTAGTAAGTCCCTTCCCCTGCAGCAAGCTAAATTATAAATTATGTATGTTGATAGAATTACATACCAGATAGCTATTTAATGAAATTGCCAATTAATGTGTATTGAGCATGCTCCTAATTTTGTACATGGAAATAAGTGGTACATCCAAGTTTGTATTTCTGAAAAAGAGACTGGTAAGGCAGCTGTCTTTGAGAAGGAAGAATAAGGACTCCTGGGCTATTATGACAAGAAAATCTCACTTTTATTTTCCTACTGCTTTTAGGATATATTTTGTTTTGCCATGTGTGTACAATTCTTTATAAATGTACAAGAATAGAACTGAGATTTTTTTAAAGAAATGAGAACAAAGAAATTTGCTATCTTCTCATATTCAGATAGTATTTTTTAATAACAAACCAATCTTCATCTGTTGTTTCATCTGGCCATACCATTGATAAAAATTATAAGGCTTAAAAAGATGTCTAAGTTTTATAAGTGAGATGCTAATCTGGAGGAAGTGTGTGTATTTGTTCACTGTTTCTTTCCATGCTCTGGTTGTTTGGTTTAAGTGATAGTTATCAACCCTGCCCTGTGTTCACTCCCAGACCACCAGGGTCTCCCCTTGCACAGCCTCTACTTGCTCATTGAGAATCCCAAGATCATTTAGGTCTCAATAACCACAGGCAACCATGAAAACTGTGTATGCTTTCTCAAACTTCATTGTCTGAGATCCTCTTCCCAAGAGGAGTTCATGCCTTTTGCCTTTAGCATTTGGCTCCTCTCTGGTCAGGTTCACTGCAGCAAGATTAACCTGTCATTAAAAAATATAATTGTACTTCAGTTTTCTCTGGCTTCTTAAATGGATACTGAACTTAGCTCCAAAGCCCTTGCCAGAATGCCATGGAACAGCCTGTGGCAACAGAAAGCTGATTATTTGCAAAAGTGGCTCTCCTAATTGGAAAATGTGATGGAATGAAAAGAGTGAGTCCCCAGTAATCTTCTAAAATGATAATGTGTTCCACTTAATGAATATTAATGTGTCATTTTCACAAGCCTGGAAAATTTGAACTTGTGAGATAAGAATTTGTTCTACCTCCGAACCAACATGCTCACTCATTCACACTTTCCGCGTTCACCTAGACAATCCTGCCGTTCTTGGTGAGACACCTCGTGCAGACAGCAATTAGCGTGTGCACAGATCCCTAATTGGTTGTGAAAATGTTTGCTTTTATACTCTCTAATTTCTTCTGTACTAAATTCCTAAGAGTGAAGTGCGACATACTTGATGCAGCCATAGTTCAGAAGGCCTGATTATTTTATTAAACAATGCAAAGAAATCTATACATCCAAGTTTGTGTTGTGTGTGTCAAAAGTCATACCTGAGGCCCTAGACTGTTTCTAATCAGGTAGTTAATACTTAACACATGTTTGGAACTCTTCCTTGGGCCTGGGTTGATTTTCCCAGGAAAAAAGGAAGTGAAGACCTGGACCATGATTGGTTTTGTCTGCTTGGGGGAGCCAGTGTGATTCCTTTAAGAGAGTTTTTGTTTAATACTCAGGGTGAGATGCTAATAAGATCCCAGCATAATTAGAACCCGTCATTGCATTAATAAACTTTTCAAAACTTGGGATTTTTAGGAGAAATTCCAGTTGCACTTGAAGACCTGAACACATAGAATTTATTTTTTATAACTTAAGAATGCTTAAATGTTTTTTTGTTACATATGGAAATATGTGACAAAGTAAATAGAAGCATTTTGTGGCAGGGGAAGAAAATTAGATTTTTCCCTACCACTTTGTAAATAGAATGGAATCAGATAGTTAGGGATATTTGGTGTTTGTGTGCTGCGGCTTGCTCGGTCGGTAGAGGTGGGGTCTGGCTGCGGACGAGGGGTCGGTCCAGCTCTGGACGAGGGGTCGGTCCCGCTTGAGACGAGGGGTCGGTCCCACTTGGGACGAGGGGTCGGTCCGGCAGCAGACGAGGGATCGGTCTCACAAGGGGTGGCGCGGTTCGGCTGACGGGGTCGCCCGGCGAAGCCGGCGACGAAGGGGTCGCCCGGAGAAGCAGGCGACGAACTGGGGACAAGGGAGGCCAGGCCCTTGTCGGGGGCTCTCAGGACTGGAGGGCGCACGGCAGAAGAACCACCGCGGAGACAAGGTAAACACGCAAGTCCACTTTACTGAGGGAGAGGCAACAGTTTTATAGGGGCTGGGGAAGGCTGATTGGTCGAAGCCATGCCCTGTTCTGATTGGTTGCCGGCGAAAGGTCAGTGGGCGGTACTGGATGGGGGAGGGGTGGTGGTTAGGGATTGGCTGTCGCTGTTGCTGGGGGAAGGGGCAGGGTTTAGGGATTGGTGGCTGCTGTTGCTGGGGTGGAGGGCAGACTTGAGTTTCCCGCCCACGCCTGGCTGTTGCTGCTGTCGGGGGAAGGGAAAAGGGTGGGCTGGATTTTTCCGCCCACACCTGGCTGTTGCTGCTGTCGGGGGAGGGGAAAAGGGCGGGCTGGATTTTTCCGCCCACACCTGGCTGTTGCTTCTGTCGGGGGAGGGGAAAAGGGCAGACTGGAATTTTCCGCCCTGCGCCTGCGCAGGGAGAAAGAAGAAGGGTGCCGCCCCACAAGGCATCGTGTGGCGCCATCAGGGAGGAGGGGCGGCCGCGGAAGCATGGCCGCTGAGAAGGGGAGACCCGAGGGCACTCTGCGCCCATGCCGAGCTCCCTTCAGGGGTGGCGGTGAGTCCGACCAGCCACCCTATTATGGGGGCAGCGGCTTGGCCTGCCGCGGCTGCTCCCCCGCCAGGCCAGCAAACCACACTTCAGCCCGAGGGGTGACCGCATTTCCCCCTTCTTTTCAAATAAGGGCCAGGATGGCAGCAGCAACAAGTAGCCGAGGCCCAAGAGGCAGTAAGCAATGAGGGAAGCGGGGCTGAAGAGGGAGGTGAGTATGACGGGGATACAAATGTACAATTTGGGGGGCAGTATCTTGCCGTTGCAAGCAAGGGTGGCCAATGTCCAATTCTTGTTGATCTCGGTGGCTATAAGGTCCATCTGCTTGTTAAAAGTCCAGGATGACAGCGCGTTACAGGTAGTTGATCTCTTCTTGGCGGCGAAGAGCGGTAGAGGCAGACTGTGTGATGGTCTGGAGGATCGCAGCGGTGAGGACAAGTCGCGTCAGGGCACCAGCGATGGTGGTGGCGGCAGCGTCGGGAGTGGTGGAGACGTAGGCGAGGACAATAAGAAGGCCAAAGTCTTCACGGGTGCGAGAGAGGCCGATGTTAATGGGGCGGGCCGACATGGGGCGGCCCAATCTGCAACGCAGTAGGGGTTCAAGCGAAAAAGGAGGGGGGCGGTGGACGAGAAAGGACGCTTTGGATGGCTGAGAAGAGGAGTGAGGTCGAGACAGGAGGAAGCTCCGCAGAAGTATGGGGAGGCAAGAGCAGAAGCGTTATTGGATGCTAGAAAGCAGGCCGTGGGCCGGGGAAAGTGGGTTGCGGGCCGTTTAGCGGGGCTGGAGCTGCTTGAGAGCGATGGCGGCATGGGGGGCCGCGGTTACAGAAGACTTGGGGCTGTTTCAGAGAGATCTTACACCGGTGAGTGTCTAGGAGACCGGCGAGGGCCCGAACTTGTGGGGCTTGCTTAGCAGATAGGATGTTACCCATCGCTAATGGCCTTTTGGAGCTGATAAGAAAAGGGGCCCTTACCTTGAGAGCGCGGCGATGGGAGCCGAGGTGCGCGGTGAGACGAGGGGTCGGAGCCGGTGGGGCTCCGACGGTGGTCGCGGGCCAAGAGAAGGCCCCGACGAGGGGAGGGCGGGACGACGAGCAGTGGAGCAAGGCAAAGGGGAGCAAGCGTGGGGGGGAGGAGGCAGAGGTGAAGGCAGGGGTGGAGGTGCTCAGGCACGCGCTCCTGAGAGTTTTATTGGCGCCTCTTAATCATAGCGGGTCGGTATAAGCCCCCGACATGGAAGGAGAAAGCCATCCAGCGATTCTCCCAGACCGCCGTGGATCATATGAGGTCACCAAGGTTCAGGAGCAGCAATGCAGAGCGAAAAGATAGGGGTGAGAAGAGAGGAGAGCGTAGGGCTATGGTAGGGTTACTTCAGACGTGCAAGCGCGTGCTCCCGAGAAATCCAAGGCTCCTCTTAATCATAGCGGGTCGGTATAAGCCCCCGACATGGAAGGAGAAAGCCATCCAGCGATTCTCCCAGACCGCCGTGGATCGTATGAGGTAGCCAAGGCTCAGGTAGCAGCAATGTTGCATGAGAGAAGTCCCAAGGTGAGAAGAGAGGAGGGGGTAGGGCTGTGGTAGGATTACTTCAGACGTGCAAGCGCACGCTCCCGAGAAATCCAAGGCTCCTCTTAATCATAGCGGGTCGGTATAAGCCCCCGACATGGAAGGAGAAAGCCATCCAGCGATTCTCCCAGACCGCCGTGGATCATATGAGGTAGCCAAGGCTCAGGTAGCAGCAATGTTGCACGAGAGAAGTCCCACGGTGAGAAGAGAGGAGGGGGGGGCCGCCAGGTTATGGAGTGAGGCTGTGGTGGGGTTGCCTTGCCCCACGTTGGGCGCCAACTGCTGCGGCTTGCTCGGTCGGTAGAGGTGGGGTCTGGCTGCGGACGAGGGGTCGGTCCAGCTCTGGACGAGGGGTCGGTCCCGCTTGAGACGAGGGGTCGGTCCCACTTGGGACGAGGGGTCGGTCCGGCAGCAGACGAGGGATCGGTCTCACAAGGGGTGGCGCGGTTCGGCTGACGGGGTCACCCGGCGAAGCCGGCGACGAAGGGGTCGCCCGGAGAAGCAGGCGACGAACTGGGGACAAGGGAGGCCAGGCCCTTGTCGGGGGCTCTCAGGACTGGAGGGCGCACGGCAGAAGAACCACCGCGGAGACAAGGTAAACACGCAAGTCCACTTTACTGAGGGAGAGGCAACAGTTTTATAGGGGCTGGGGAAGGCTGATTGGTCGAAGCCATGCCCTGTTCTGATTGGTTGCCGGCGAAAGGTCAGTGGGCGGTACTGGATGGGGGAGGGGTGGTGGTTAGGGATTGGCTGTCGCTGTTGCTGGGGGAAGGGGCAGGGTTTAGGGATTGGTGGCTGCTGTTGCTGGGGTGGAGGGCAGACTTGAGTTTCCCGCCCACGCCTGGCTGTTGCTGCTGTCGGGGGAAGGGAAAAGGGTGGGCTGGATTTTTCCGCCCACACCTGGCTGTTGCTGCTGTCGGGGGAGGGGAAAAGGGCGGGCTGGATTTTTCCGCCCACACCTGGCTGTTGCTTCTGTCGGGGGAGGGGAAAAGGGCAGACTGGAATTTTCCGCCCTGCGCCTGCGCAGGGAGAAAGAAGAAGGGTGCCGCCCCACAAGGCATCGTGTGGCGCCATCAGGGAGGAGGGGCGGCCGCGGAAGCATGGCCGCTGAGAAGGGGAGACCCGAGGGCACTCTGCGCCCATGCCGAGCTCCCTTCAGGGGTGGCGGTGAGTCCGACCAGCCACCCTATTATGGGGGCAGCGGCTTGGCCTGCCGCGGCTGCTCCCCCGCCAGGCCAGCAAACCACACTTCAGCCCGAGGGGTGACCGCATTTGTGTTTTTATTTTTGTCTTCGTTTTTTAATCTCAAACCTAACCTATATGCAATGGCATTTTTCTTGGAGTTGAAATGAGAAAGCATGTTGGAAAGGAGGTGTTTCTGAAGCATGGAAGAACTGGATGGTTTCTTGGTAGGAAAAGGCTTGCAAGCAGAGGAGACCCAGCCACAGGAGGTAAGAGAGGAAAACAGAAAAGAAGAGGGAAGTTTGAGGGGAACATTTTTTCTAATGAAATGTTGTGTGCTAGGTATCATCAAACTCTTTATTGTGCCTCTTATGAACTCCTCAATGAAAAATCACTTTCATTTTGTGTAATTGGGGCTAAATGCTAAGTGCTATTCTAAGGTTTGCATGTTGTTAGGTTCTTTTGTGTTCAGGGTCCAGTGTTGTATACGACCATTTGGGGATCAAATATTTCTTGTTAGTCCTTGAACTTCTGATATCTTTCCCTTGAGCCCCTCACAGCTTGTAGCCAGGCAAGTGAATCGTTTCCTTCCCTACCAATGCTGGCACAATAACTTTGGGGAAATCTCAGAATAGTGATCCCTTGTCAGATCCTAACAAACGCCACAGTTGGCAAAAATGCAGCTGATAAAATCAGTTTCATGGCAAATATGGAATTAGGCAAAAAAAAAAAAAACCACAATAAAAGAAACGTTGAATGTGTGTGCAAAATAAATAGAAGTTGCAGAAAGCATTCATTCCTAAAGCAAAACAAAATTGTGCATCAACCTGAATCTGCTCAGGTAAGATTGTACCTGCATCAAAGTCTGTAGCACCTGATGAACATGGAGGGGCTAAGGGAGACGACTGCTCTTCAATCCCTCCTCACAAGCCTGAAACTAATCATATAGTGCATTTTTATTTCTCTTGTTTTATTCTTTCCTTGCACTGAGAAGCATTGTGTAGCAGTGGTTAAATGCCCAGATGCTTAAGTCACATTGAGTACGAAGCTCAGCTCTGCCGTTTATGACTTGCGAGTCCCAGGGCAGGTTAAGTAACTTCTGTGAACGTCCTTTATAAATGCAGTTTAAAATGTTACTTTCCTGACAGTCATCATGGGGACTCAATGAATACATGTAAGTAAGGGGTATAGACCTGTTCTTGCAGCATAAGAAGTACCATGTGAGTATTTGCTCTTATTGAGCAAAGAGAGATAAAATGTTTGTGGAACCACTGGCTTTTTCACTACTTACCTCCCTTGTTTGCAGTTATTTTCTGGGCCTAATGCTCTGTCCTCCCACTGAAAGGATGGCAAGTAAAGGAGTCTTTCTATCTGCACTGCCCAATAGGACTGAGACTAGGCAGTTTCTGAGCCCTGATTCTGCTATTTAACTCGTTCATAATTTCTCATCTACATGCATTATAGTACACTCTTTGCAAATTGTGAGCAGGACCCAAGGCTCTCTTGCCAGCAGAGACTTCTAAGCATGTAGAATGATGATGCACTGAAATGTACATGGCTAGAGAAAATTAATTTCATAATGTGAATGGTGTTAATCTTTCTTCTGTTTTATAAATTAAATTAAAATAATAGTTTAGTTGATGAGGAAGAATGAAGAAGATACAACCAAAAGTTTTAAATATTTTTCTCTTTGTGGGAAGGAAAAATCTAGAAGGAAAAAGGAAAGGACAAAGGAAAACCATACATACACACAACAGATTAATGGCAGTGAAATTTTATTTAGTGGAATATCAATTACGTCTTTTTAAATTTTAATATTTTCATTAAAATATTTCATACATATACCCACAGGCGTAGGTTTTACCTAAAACATTGTGAACAAGTGAAGACAGCATATATAATATTTTAGGGTAGTTTTGATTCCTTTTTTGCTTATTTCTTTCTGCATCCCAGGCAGTTAAATCCCCTGCCTTGTGTATGCCCCCAACACTTGTTAAAAACCTAAGAATCCTTTCATATTTTTCCATAATTATAAAGTCATAATCATATGCATATATTTTTTGTCTTCCTTTTAAAAAAGAGATCCTTTTGCACCCATTCTTTTGCTTCTTATATCACTCCCTCAAATAATATATCAAGAAAAATAGCTAGTCAACTGAACTAACAAGTTCATTTTTGAAAAATGCTTAGAATTGCATGATGTGTAGTAATCAACCATTCCCCTATAGATGGGTATTCATTTGGTTTACAGTGTTTTGCTACCAAGGATGCCACAAAAAGCAACCTTGCTTATATTTTCTTAAATACTATGAAGATTTATATTGCTATCCTTTTTCCTACATTGCCTCCAGCAACTTCTGCTTTTTATTTTTTATTTTATTTTATTTTTGTCTTACGGGTGTGATGTGATAGCTTGTTGCTTAAATTTACATTTCCCTGGCTACCAAAGACTTTGAACATCTTTTTTATAAGTTTGTTAGCTTTTTGAGTTTGCTCTTCAGTGAAATTATTATGAATATTCATGGGCTGTTGTTGTAGGCTTTTTGTGTCATTTGTAGAAGCTCTTGACTTTCTTCCCCAAGTCTAATAATTAATTCTTTATTTATGGTATGGTTTATCATTTGAAACTTACTAAATTTTACATAGTGAAATGAATCTGTTTTAGAATTTTAGGGTCTCTAGTTTAGATTAGAAGGTTTTCCCTGCCCCTGGATTGTATATTTTCAAGATGGTTCATAAAAATATTATTATTTCATATTTTACATTTGTATCTAATCAATCTGGAAAACTTTCCTGCATGGCATTTAATCAAGGTCAAATTTTATTTCCTTCCAGATACATGACCAGCTACATAAGCACCATTTATTTTAAAATCAGTTCTTTTTCAACTCATTTGAAATACCAACTGAATTTTCATACAGACCAGGAAGTATTCCCGAGTTTTCTATTCTACTCCCTTAATCTGGTTATCTCTTCTGGCCGCTGCCAAACTGATTTGATTCCAGTGGTTTCAGAATATTCTAATTCTTGGCAAGACCAATACACCTTCCCCATTCTTCCTTTCCATTAAAAAAAAAAAAAAGGGCTATTATCTGAAAATTATTTTCTGTACAAACTTCAAAATCATTTTACATAATCAAAATAGGAACTCCCTTAAACTCGGAGATGTTGTCATATTTAGTAATTTACAAAAACTTTATATTTTGTGATCGTAATCTTCTATCCAAAGGGATGTTAAATCTTTAAATGTTTATTTATTGCTTCGTATCTTTCAAGAATTTATATAACTTTATCATAGACATCCTGTGCCTTTCTTGTTACATTTAATTCTAAGTGTTTTATAATGTATTTTGCTATTATGACCATATTTTTTCCCATTTCCTATTAGATCTCCATTGCTCACCCATAAAATGCTATTCTAAATTTTATTCTTTGTTAGTCTTTTGAGTTTTCTGAACATGCAATCTGATCATTATAAAAAAGTGTCTGCACTTGTTTTCCAATATTTATAACTGACCCTTTGCTTTCACCAGAACCTCCAAATTAGTGGTAAATTATAATGATGATAGAGGGCATCCCTAATCCTTGATTTTAATTGAAATAATAAATATTACCTATTTAGGATAAGATTTGGTTGGTTTATTATATTTTACTTGTTCCTCTTTCATTTTTTACTTAACATTTTATTTAAAATTCTGCTACATTTCATCAAAAATTGCTTCATCATTGATTTATTTGCACATATTTTATTCTTCTTTGTGTTCATGATATAATGTATTATGCAAATAGATTTTCTGATACCATCCACTCTGGTTTTCCTGGAAGAGCCCTTATTTGGTTATAATGTATTATTCCTTTAATAGTAATAACTTTGCAGGATCAATTCTCTAATATTCTATTTGCATTGAGATTGTACAATATTTTTCTTTTCTATAGCATCTTTATTATGTGTTTGTATTAAAGTTAAACTACACATAGATGGATTGACTAAATGTTCATAGTTTAATCTATGCCTCATTTAAATAAAATTTTGAATTATCTAATATTATTTAAAAATTAGATAAACCTTGTTGAAAACCCAACTAAACCTGTGTCTCTCTTTATCCTTTTTTTGGTAATTAACCTACTCAAATTTTACACTTCTTATTGGGTCAATTTTTGTAATTTATATGTTGCTGGGAAATCATCTATTTCCTTCATGTTTTCAAATTTATTGCCAGAGGACTGCAAGCTTGATGAAATATTAATGAATAATGTAGAGAATATAGTTCCATCCATAATGTTACTTACTGTAAATAGGCAAAATCAGATATGTACATGGTCATGCATTGGATGATATGATTGAATAAATTGATTGGATTTGGGGATAGGTTAGTGGGTTATTATTTTTCCTGTGGATTTCTGCTATTTTAACATGATAGCAATTTTATTGGGAACAGGAGGCATTGTAATATAGTGGTTAAGAAGGTGGGTTCTGAATTTGGACTCACATGCACTCAAATCCTGGATCTGTCAGGTATTTACTGTATGAGGTGGGTCTGTTACTGGAAGTCTCCTAACCTCAGTTTCCTTTTGTGTAAAGCGGGTACAATAATATTGCCACCTTCCTAGGGCTGGTGTGAGAACCCAAAGATACAACGCAAAGAGCGTAACACAGAGTCTGATGCATTATAAGTCATGGCTTATTGATAGATGTTGTCATCAGTGAACTCAGCTGTGGGAGGACCTGGTGCTCATAGTTGGTCTTTCATCACCACTGATGCTGCTTATGATTATACTCAGCCTTCCCAGCCTTAAGGCTTGAGAAATTCAAAATGAATAATCTTATCTAGGAGTGTTTTGTTATTATTGAACTTACAGACCCTGGCAAATCAGGTTGATATGAAGATGGCAGAAAGGCCTCCAGGCAGAGGTGTCAAAGTGACAAGAGTGATATTGTGAGTGATATTGTCAAGTGAGGAAAAGAAGGAGGAATTTAGGTAGAGAGTGTGGAGAGTCGCTAAGATAGATGCATACTGTTTCAGGCTGCCAGGGTGTGGATCCTGTTTTGACCACTTACTAGCTGGATCTTTGACTCTTAGTATTCTCACAGTTAAATGGGGCTAACATAGCACTTGCCTCATAATTGTCATATTTTGAGAATTAAACCAGATTTTTTTTTCATTTTAAAAGTAATTTATTGATGTATATCATTCATACATGAACATCCATAAGTAGTAAGTGTACAATAAAATCTGTGAACTTAGAAAGAAAGTCATGCATAACATCATACAGGGCAGGTGATGTATGAAAAGTGCTTGACACACACCATGACACTCATATTAGGTGGTGGTCAAAGCAAAGCAAATAGAAGAAGACTCTCAGCTAAAATGTTGAGTAGAAGAATGTAAGTTCCAGGATCTGGCATTATGAGCAATGTCTATCAGCAGGAAAACTGATGAAATAGGAAGTCCTAAGTGTCCTAATTCCTAAAGGAAAGAGATGATGAAAAAAAATAGTACACCACTCTCTTCCTTCAAAGAAGTTCATATTAGTCAGGGACATGGTATCTGAAATTGAATTGGATTTTCTGGGTATTAATCTTTATGGCAATGTGGGTACTAAAAAGTGGCAATAAGTATGAAGATGTGCATTTAGAAATGACTCTTTGAAGGGAAAGTGGATATCTAGTCTGGGGTCTGGCATCTCAAATGTGATGGTGTGGAAAGAGGCAATGCTGCTAAGAAACTTGGAGATGCTTGGGAAAGTCACTTGGGAAAGAAAAATGAGATGCAGGATTAACATACATCATGTATGTCAGTTTTCAGAGTTGGGGAGTGTATTAGTCAGCCAAAGGGGTACCGATGCAAAATGCGAGAAATCAGTTGGCTTTCATAAAGGGTATTTGGGGTAGAAGCTTGCAGTTATCAGGTCATAAAGCATAAGTTACTTCCCTCACCAAAGTCTTTTGCCACATGTTGGACCAAAATGACTGCCAGCATCTATCAGGGTTCAAGCTTCCTGGGATCATCTCTCCTGGGATTCATT
Source organism: Dasypus novemcinctus (assembly GCF_030445035.2). Lineage (NCBI taxonomy): Eukaryota > Metazoa > Chordata > Mammalia > Cingulata > Dasypodidae > Dasypus > Dasypus novemcinctus. The sequence goes on along the minus strand of NC_080675.1, from coordinate 169,063,804 downwards.
TCTTTGTTGGCTCAGTTCCTCTGTTTTCTCTACAAGGTCAGCTGTAGACTATGAAGCTTTCTAGGCTTTGCCTCTCTCCACAAGGCCAGCTGTAGACTATTAGGTGAACAGCTTGTTTCTCTCCTGGGGCTTTCTCTCTTTCCTCACAACCAAGCTCCTCTGTGCACTTAATTCCCAGGGCTCCAGCTCAAGACTCCAGCATCAAAACTCCAATTTTGTCCTTTGCCATGTCATTTGTCTATGAGTCCACACCCACCAAGGGACAGTGACTCAACACCCTACTGACATGGCCCAATAAAAGCCCTAACCATAATTTAATCATGCCCAGGTACAGACCAGTTTACAAACATAATCCAAATCTATTTTTGGAATTCATGAACCATATCAAAGTGCTACAGGGAGTTTTGCTGTAGTTTTTTGTTTGCTCTTGAAATTGTTGTTGTTTGTTTTTATCTTTTAAGCAGATTGTATTCAAGGGAGCCAACCATCATGGAAAATGTAAGAGTTTATTACAGAGGAAATCTAAGGAGAAAATCAAGGGTGGCTATAGAACAAGTTTCCTTTCATCAGAATCAGGGAAAGTAACTTTTACTGAATATTGAGGGAAAGAGGCTAATTAGAAAAGAATCTGCTTCCCCAAAGGCCAAGATAATATAGAACAAGAAGGCTTGGATTAGCCAGGTAAATGAGAATGGACTGGGTAGGAGAAATAAACATACCCATAAATGCTGAAACACTCTGTGTACTTGTAATTTGTCCAATTTGCTTGAAGTTTGTACCCTGATGTTTCTACTTGCAGCAGTAAAAAGCCTTTACACTTTAAAGGGACAACTGAGGGTGCTGTGCCAGAGGATACCAGGTAAGCAGGGAGAGAAAATTCTATGTAAGAGACAAGCAAGCACACCCAGGTACATTGTTTTTGGATCAGAAGCCTTGCATTGTGAGTGGGAAAGATGGAAATATAGTTGAAAAAGCAGCTGAACTAACTAGTCCATCATCAGCACTGTACTTTAATACAGATGATGTCTCTGAATTCCTAGTTAAAGAGAGGGTTGTTAGGGAGTCTAGGAAGGGAATGGAGAAAAGATTCAGAAGAATGAGACTGGAAGTGCAAATTAAAACAAAAAGAAACCTTTTATCAAGTATCAAACTGGCAAAAACTTAAAAGAAATTATAATACCTAGTGTTATCTAAGATGGTCCTCTGATTTACATATTACTAGTGGGAATATTCATCAGCACATTCTTCCTGGACTCAGCTTTGGCAGTGTGTACAGAAAACCTTAAAAATGAGAAAACTTTCAAAGCCAGTGTTTTAGTTAGGATTAGTTTCGGCTGTACATGATAGAAAACTGACTTCTAAAGTGATTCAAACAAGATAAAACGTATTCTCCCTGTCCCAGGGGGTGGGCAGTACAGGACTGGTATGAAACTCCACAGAAGGTGCCATGGATGCAGGAATCTTCTCTTAGGTTGTTTAGCCATCTCAGCAAAGCATTCTTCTCATGTTGTTGGCAGTGCCTTGAACTCCAGGTGTCTTCTCAGCACTCAGCAGGAAGGAAGGCAAAAAGAAGATGGCTTTGCCTTTGAAGATACTTTTCAGAAGTTACACACTATACATTTCCACTTAGATCGCAATATTTAGAGCTTGGTTGCAAGGCTGCTTCTGGCTGAAAGGGTGCCAAGAAAATGAAGCCTTTGTCGTGAGCATTCATTGTACTCAGCAAAAAGTCAAGAATTCAAATACTAAAAAGAAAAGCAGAGAGCATCTATTGAAGAAAGCATATCAGTCTCTGATACGTTCCACTTTTGTGAATTTAACCAAAAGAAGTAATCAGAAAATTATTCAGATATTTATGTGTATTATATGTGTATATATGTATAAATATATATATGTATATACATGGGAGGCTCTACTTGATCAAGATGGTGGAGTGAGACACTTCAGAGCTTTGTTCTTTCACAGAAACTTTGAAAAACCAGAAGGAACTGGCAGAAACATCTTTTTCAAACCTCTAGAAAACATGTTAGAGCAACAAGTGTCAAATCAAGAAAAGAAAGAAAAGACTACTTATAATTGGTAGGGTCTTATGGTGCCCTGGCTGGACCCTCTCCTAGACCTCACTGGCTTGGCAGAGAGCCAGCCCATGCTCCCAGTGTGGATCCCTGGTTCCACTTCTGGAGGGAGCAGAATAACCTTCGTGAACATACAGGGAGCATGAAGTCAAGCCCAAACTGTCTGGTGGTGGTTTGAGGAACTCACCATCCCAGATCTTGCCCTGCATGTAGAAGGCAGCTCAACAGATTCTCCTACAGAATATCATGGGAAGCAGTTAAGTGGGTGCCTGGAGCAATGGATTTCCAGCTATAGGATATTAGGATATTCAGTGCAGTGCATGGGACCATGAGGAAACTGTTTCCTAAGGAAGAGGTAACACTCCTATCCACCTAAATGGGGAGATTCTCAGAGTCACATGTGCATACCCAAGACAAAACATATGTGCAGAAAGGTTCAGGGAGGACCATACTCTTGGTCTTGAGCTATTTTCTAAACCCATTAAATAAGTGCTGAAGAAGAGCACTTGTACAGGTCAATTTGAAAAGACTGGGAAAAATGTTTTCTTCTTTTCTTTCTTATTTTTTCTTTTGTTTTACTAACATCTGGTATTTAAGGAAATCTCTGTCATAATACTAGCAGGATACAAGTTTAAGGAAAAGATGCATCAGTGTCTAAATTCTGATGATAACATGTGAAAATAGCAAAATACCCAGGTTTCCACAAAAGATTACAAAGCATACAAAGAAATTGGAAGTTGTGACCAAGGCAAAGAGAATATTAAAGCATTGGAAACCATCATGAAGAGGACCAGACCTGAGACATACTGGAAAAAAAATTATAATATGGTCCTAAATATGCTCAAAGTATTAACAGAAAACATGGGCAAAGAACTAAAGGAAATCCAGAAAATGATGACCACAAAGAAGATATTAATAGAGAGATGGAAATAATGAAAGGGAACCAAAAAGAGCTGAAAAACACAGTAACAGAAAATAAAAATTCCATAGAGGTGTTTAACAACTGACTGGAGCTGGCAGAAGAAAGAATCAGTGAATTTGAAGATCACAGTTAACATCATCCATTCTGAGAAGCAGAAGGAAGAAAGGAAGAAGAAAAGTGAACAGAGCCTGAGGGACTTGTTGGATACAATAAATTTTACCTAAACACATACGGGAGTCCCAAAAGAGGAAGAAAGGAGAAAGGGGCAGAGTGAATATTCCAAAATATAATAGTTCTCCAATTTAACAAAAGATGTGAATATATTCATCCAAGACAATCAATGAACTCCAAACAGGATAAACCCAAATAGACCCATGTCACAGCATATTTTAATCAAACTGTTGAACTCCGAAGATAAAGAGAGAATTCTGAAAGCAATAAGGGAGAAGCAACACATCATGCACAAGGGAAGAGCTTCAATAAGATTAAATGCTGATTTCTTATCAGAAACTGTGGAGATCAGAAGGCAGTGCTATAACATATTCAAAGTGCTGAAAGCAAAATTGAAAACAAAAAACAAACTGCCAGCCAAGAATTCTACATTTGACAAAACTGTCTTTCAAATTGAGGGAGAGATTAAAACATTCCCAGATAAACCAAAGCTGAGGAAATTCATTACCAGTAGACTGACCCTACAAGAGATGCTAAAGAGAGTTCTGCCAGTTAAAAGGAAAAGGACAATAGACACTAGATTGAAGCCACATGAAATAAAGATCTCCTGGGAGGGTAATGGCATGGGTAAATATAAATGCCAATACTAGTGTATTTTTGCTCTGTAACTCCACTTTTTGTTTCCTACAGGATCAAAGAGACAAGTATATAAAATGTAATGAAAAATTAGTGGTTTTATACTTACAGTGTATAAACATATAATTTGTGACAAAAACTACATAGAGGTAGGGGAGCCAAATGCGTATAGGGACACAGTTTGTCCATACCATTGTTACAGATTTAGGATGCTAAATCTAAGCCCCATGGTAGCTGCAAAGAAAATAGTGGAGAATATGAATGCTCATAGAGACAGAAATTACAGCAGAGTTTGCTAGGAGTAGGAGACAGGAAATGGAGAGTTAATGCATAATGGGTATAGAATTTTGGTTTGGGGTGATGGGAAAATCTTAGTAAAGGAAGGTGGTGAGGGTACCACAGCATAGTGAATGTGATTTTTCCCACTGAATGATAGACTTAGGAATGGCTGAGGTGAGTTTATGTTGTATAAACTTTCCCATAATAAAAAAAAAAAAGAAAAGAAAAGGAACAACTATAGAGACAATGACAATTAAGTGTAAATCCTGCATAAGATCTAATAAGGGAAGAGAAAACATCCAAAGGGACAATTTGGTAATGTATGAAAAAAATTGGAATACAGATTGTAAGCTTTATAGCAATGTTTACCTTCTTGAACTTGGTAACTGCACTTAAGATGATACATCAGTGAATACCCTTGTTCTTAGGAAATGTACATGACAGTATTAATTATTCAAGGAGCATGTTGTATACAACCTACACTCAAGTGTTCAGAAAATGGATTAAAAATAGGCAGAGCTAGAGATAGAAACAGAGAGAGAAATAGATAAAAAGATAGAAAGAGATAGATTGATAGACTGATGGACAGAGAATGATGCAACAAATGTGGCAACATGTGAAAATTGGTGGATCTGAATATCTGGGTTGATAGGGGTATATTGGATTTTTCTGTATGGGGTTTGTATTACTTTTGTAATGTTCCTGTAAATTTGAAAGTATTTCAAAAAAGCAAGTTTAAAATTAGAAAATAAATAAAAAATAAAACTATTTGAACATATAGAATGAGAACATTAGAAATCTCCTAAGACCCCCTATAGGAGACTAGTTAATAATTATAATACACTTGAATATTGCTTACTTACCACCATTATAATGGTACAGAAAAGTAATTCACTGACTTGGAAAAATAGATGTGATTCATTACCAATCCAAAAAAGCAATGCACAGAAGTACCATGGCTAGGATCAGCAAAATGTGTGAGAAAAAGCTATGAAAGTCAGAACTGTTATATTAAAAATAGTTGAGCTTTATTGTTGTTTGGTGGAATTATTGGCAATTAAAATTTTTTTCTTTGCCCTTCTTTGTGTTTTCTCAGTTTTTAATACAATAAGTATATATTACTTGCATCAATTCAAAAATAATCTTGGATTCTTTACCTTCTTTTTACAGCCACAGGTACTTCCTTTTTGATCCCTTGCTAATTCTCAAACTATCACAGTAATCTGCTGATTATCCTACTTTTGACTGTCTCCATACCAATCCTTCCTAAATGTAACTAGCACATTAATTTCCCTAAAGAATAGCTCTTATCATGCTACTTCTCTGGGAAAAAATTAAATCCTCTGCACTTACTTTTTGAATTATAAGAAATACAAATTCCTCTCTCTGACCTTCAATATTCTCCATTAGATGTTCTGAACCTACTTTTGTCATGCCTATAGCCTTTGCCTCTGCCAAATGGGTACTTGCTGGTCCGAAGGCATCCAGCCTTTATCTGCTTCTCTGTCGGTGCACAAAAAGCCTGTGCTCAAACTGTTAACTTTGTCAGAAATTCCATCTTCCTCTGTCTCTGAGTGTTGAAATCCATCTTCCATACTGTTTAAGGAACTTCTCAGATGCTATCTCCTTCCTCAAGCAGTTCAAGGAGCAGGATCTGCACTATCTTTTAAAAATAGCAATGGTTATCTTCTGCTTTATTTAATAGTTATTTTTAGACTTATTCTCTCTATATCATCTCTATGCTATTCATCTTTGTGTCCCACTTTAGAACCATCACAGAACTTTAGTACAATAGGAGTTCAGCCAAAGTTCATTGAACTAAATTTAATTGAATGAAATTTACATATAAAGATAAGCAGGGGATTTCCACTGCCCTTGGGGAAAGGGAGAACAGAAACGGTAAGGCAACATTGTGAGGATGTTTCAGAATCATGAAAGAAAAAAGGCAGACTGAGATGGGATAAGAAACATTTCCAAAGAATGGAATATCACTGAACTTTAATTTAAAATTTAATGGAAAACATAATATTCAGGGAATTTTTAAAAAAAGCCAAAATTCTTTTGTCATGCATGAGTCTCTCCCTGAAACTGACACTTGATCTTTTCTTGAATATCTCTAGTGACAAGAAACTCATTTCCACACATATTATTTCTTTAGAGGACACTTCTAATGGATGGAAATATATTCCTTTCTATTGAACCAAAACAAGTCTATTATCTTAGCTCATTTTTATTTTTTCACTTCAAATTTTCCTTCTTCAAGTATTTCATCATAGCCATCATGTCCTTTCCAAATCTTCTTTTAAGCCTAGTTCTATGCTTTTTTGTCAATGAGCTCTCATATATCACACCAGGACACTCATCAAAGGGACTTGTCTTTCCAACAGGTTAATTTTCTATCACTGGTATTACCATATCTGTTGGTGTGTATGGGTTATTTTCCACATACCATGTATGACATATGATCACTCAGTAGCATAT